>NW_027507786.1:22853995-23086848 GCF_037356315.1 Lithobates pipiens | reverse complement strand
TGTGGAGAGGGGGGGTCTGCAGATTGGGGGGGTCCTATAATTGAAGGGGAGGTCTGCAGATTGGGGGGTCCTATATTGAAGGGGGGGTCTGCAGATTGGGGGGTTCTATAATTGTGGAGAGGGGGGTCTGCAGATTGGGGGGTCCTATAATTGAAGGGGGGGTCTGCAGATTGGGGGGTCCTATAATTGAAGGGGGGTCTGCAGATTGGGGGTCCTATAATTGAAGGGGGGGTCTGCAGATTGGGGGGTCTATAATTGTGGAGAGGGGGGTCTGCAGATTGGGGGGTCCTATAATTGAAGGGGGGTCTGCAGATTGGGGGGTCCTATAATTGAAGGGGGGGTCTGCAGATTGGGGGGTCCTATAATTGAAGGGGAGGTCTGCAGATTGGGGGGTCCTATAATTGAAGGGGGGGTCTGCAGATTGGGGGGTCCTATAATTGAAGGGGAGGTCTGCAGATTGGGGGTCCTATAATTGAAGGGGAGGTCTGCAGATTGGGGGTCCTATAATTGAAGGGGGGGTCTGCAGATTGGGGGGTCCTATAATTGAAGGGGGGGTCTGCAGATTGGGGGGTCCTATAATTGAAGGGGAGGTCTGCAGATGGGGGTCCTATAATTGTGGTGGGGAGGTCTGCAGATTGGGGGGGTTCTATAATTGTGGAGAGGGGGGTCTGCAGATTGGGGGGTCCTATAATTGAAGGGGGGGTCTGCAGATTGGGGGGTCCTATAATTGAAGGGGGGGTCTGCAGATTGGGGGGTCCTATAATTGAAGGGGAGGTCTGCAGATTGGGGGGTTCTATAATTGTGGTGGGGGGGGTCTGCAGATTGGGGGGTTCTATAATTGTGGTGGGGGGGTCTGCAGATTGGGGGGTTCTATAATTGTGGTGGGGGGGGTCTGCAGATTGGGGGGTTCTATAATTGTGGTGGGGGGGTCTGCAGATTGGGGGGGGTCCTATAATTGTGGTGGGGGGAGGGTCTGCAGATTGGGGGGTTCTATAATTGTGGTGGGGGGGGTCTGCAGATTGGGGGGTTCTATAATTGTGGTGGGGGGGTCTGCAGATTGGGGGGTTCTATAATTGTGGTGGGGGGGGTCTGCAGATTGGGGGGTTCTATAATTGTGGTGGGGGGGTCTGCAGATTGGGGGGGTCCTATAATTGTGGTGGGGGGAGGGTCTGCAGATTGGGGGGTTCTATAATTGTGGTGGGGGGAGGGTCTGCAGATTGGGGGGTTCTATAATTGTGGTGGGGGGGGTCTGCAGATTGGGGGGTTCTATAATTGTGGTGGGGGGGTCTGCAGATTGGGGGGTTCTATAATTGTGGTGGGGGGGGTCTGCAGATTGGGGGTTCTATAATTGTGGTGGGGGGGTCTGCAGATTGGGGGGGTCCTATAATTGTGGTGGGGGGAGGGTCTGCAGATTGGGGGGTTCTATAATTGTGGTGGGGGGGGGTCTGCAGATTGGGGGGTTCTATAATTGTGGTGGGGGGTCTGCAGATTGGGGGGTTCTATAATTGTGGTGGGGGGGTCTGCAGATTGGGGGGGTCCTATAATTGTGATTGGGGGGGTTGGGTGCAGTTCCAGTTTGTGGTGAATGTCGGGGAGCAGATCGGGTTCCTCCTCCTCCTTTTACATGAGGGTTGAATGAGATTCGGCTGCCTCCTCTCCGCCCTCCACACGGCTCCATTGTGTGTCGGCACCAGACGTGATCCGCAGACTGATGTGTGTGTGTGGGGGGGGCTCCGCTCCTGACTGTGGGGACAGAGGGTTCAATATTGAGTTGGCCCTTTGCAGCTATAACAGCCTCACCTCTTCTGGGAAGGCCGTCCACAAGGTTTAGGAGGGTGTCTATCTATGGGAATGTTTGACCATTCTTCCAGAAGAGCATCTGTGAGGTCAGGCACTGATGATGGATGAGAAGGCCTGGCTCGCAGTCTCCTCTCTAATTCATCCCAAAGGTGTTCTATGGGGGTTGAGGTCAGGACTCTGTGCAGGCCAGTCAAGTTCCTCCACCCCAAACTCGCTCATCCATGTCTTTATGGACCTTGATTTTGGGACTAAGACTGGGATGCCATTAAAGTTCATGTGTGTAAAGGCAGGTGTCCCAATACTTTTGGTAATGCAGTGGTATGTGGGTGTGGGAAGAGATCTTATGGTTGGTATGTCGGCAATGTTCCGCACTGACATTCCAGACACATCATTGATCGATATTTCTCCTGTTGGAGTTTTATTGTTAATAATTAACTTCCCCCGCAGCTCTTCCTGCAGAATGAATGTGATGTCAGTGGAGGTCAGTGCACTGATTCCCCCCCCCCCCCCCGACACTGAGAGGTGGGTGCACTGATCCCCCCCGACACTGAGAGGTGGGTGCACTGATCCCCCCCCCCCCGACACTGAGAGGTGGGTGCACTGATCCCCCCCCCCCGACACTGAGAGGTGGGTGCACTGATCCGACACTGAGAGGTGGGTGCACTGATCCGACACTGAGAGGTGGGTGCACTGATCCGACACTGAGAGGTGGGTGCACTGATTTCCCCCCCCCCCCCGACACTGAGAGGTGGGTGCACTGATTCCCCCCCCGACACTGAGAGGTGGGTGCACTGATCCCCCCCCCGACACTGAGGGGGTCGGTGCACTGATTCCCCCCCCCCCCGACACTGAGAGGTCGGTGCACTGATCCCCCCCCCCCCCGACACTGAGAGGTGGGTGCACTGATCCCCCCCCCCCGACACTGAGAGGTGGGTGCACTGATCTCCCCCCCCCCCCCCCCCGACACTGAGAGGTGGGTGCACTGATCTCCCCCCCCGACACTGAGAGGTGGGTGCACTGATCTCCCCCCCCGACACTGAGAGGTGGGTGCACTGATCTCCCCCCCCGACACTGAGAGGTGGGTGCACTGATCCCCCCCGACACTGAGAGGTGGGTGCACTGATCCCCCCCGACACTGAGAGGTGGGTGCACTGATCCCCCCGACACTGAGAGGTGGGTGCACTGATCCCCCCCGACACTGAGAGGTGGGTGCACTGATCCCCCCCGACACTGAGAGGTGGGTGCACTGATCCCCCCCGACACTGAGAGGTGGGTGCACTGATCCCCCCCGACACTGAGAGGTGGGTGCACTGATCCCCCCCGACACTGAGAGGTGGGTGCACTGATCCCCCCCCCCCCCCGACACTGAGAGGTGGGTGCACTGATTCCCCCCCCCCCGACACTGAGAGGTGGGTGCACTGATTCCCCCCCCCGACACTGAGAGGTGGGTGCACTGATTCCCCCCCCCCGACACTGAGAGGTGGGTGCACTGATTCCCCCCCCCCCGACACTGAGAGGTGGGTGCACTGATCCCCCCCGACACTGAGAGGTGGGTGCACTGATCCCCCCCGACACTGAGAGGTGGGTGCACTGATCCCCCCCGACACTGAGAGGTGGGTGCACTGATCCCCCCCGACACTGAGAGGTGGGTGCACTGATCCCCCCCGACACTGAGAGGTGGGTGCACTGATCCCCCCCGACACTGAGAGGTGGGTGCACTGATCCCCCCCCCCCCCGACACTGAGAGGTGGGTGCACTGATTCCCCCCCCCCCGACACTGAGAGGTGGGTGCACTGATTCCCCCCCCCGACACTGAGAGGTGGGTGCACTGATTCCCCCCCCCCGACACTGAGAGGTGGGTGCACTGATTCCCCCCCCCCCGACACTGAGAGGTGGGTGCACTGATTCCCCCCCCGACACTGAGAGGTGGGTGCACTGATTCCCCCCCCGACACTGAGAGGTGGGTGCACGGATTCCCCCCCCGACACTGAGAGGTGGGTGCACGGATTCCCCCCCCGACACTGAGAGGTGGGTGCACGGATTCCCCCCCCGACACTGAGAGGTGGGTGCACGGATTCCCCCCCCGACACTGAGAGGTGGGTGCACGGATTCCCCCCCCGACACTGAGAGGTGGGTGCACTGATTCCCCCCCCGACACTGAGAGGTGGGTGCACTGATCCCCCCCCGACACTGAGAGGTGGGTGCACTGAGATGATGGCGGTGTGATGTCATAGGGGGAGATGATGTCATAGGGGGAGATGATGTCATAGGGGGAGTTGATGTCATAGGGGGAGTTGATGTCAGTGTGATGTCATAGCATGTGTGGGTGTTGGGGATGGGAATGGTCAGGTGATCAGTGTGGTGATTGGTTGTAGTCAGGAGCTCTCCGTCTTTCGTTAGGAAGGTTCTCTTTGCTGGCACCAGGCTCATTTGGGTTTTAGTGATTTCTGGGCCCAGTGAAGTCAGCGGCCAGCTTGGCCAGAGCGAGGCTTTGTGCGTCCACGGGATCGCGTCCAAGAGACCTGAGGTTGCCTGGGCACCCGGCGGATCCCAGATGAAAGTTGGAGCTGGATCATGTATTATTTAGCGCACTTAGTGCTTTGCATTTTTAATCTCCTGTCGCCTGTTCTGTGTGATCGGGGGGGGGGGGGGGGGGGGACCGCGCCGTAATCCTGACCGCCGATCTCCGCCATATAGAAGTCTGTGTGTACGGTGTGCCTGCAGTCTCCGTCGGTGCTGAATGAGCCTCTCATAATATTTGCTCAGTGCCGTCCTTGTGTGCGGCGTGCCACGTCTTGCCGGGTACGTGGGCGGTTCTCTTTATGGAGACCTCCGAGCCGGCAAACAAACCCCACCAGAGACAAAGGAGGGAATTCCTCTCCAGGAGAGGCACAATGCCGTATTGTTGCATCGTTACCCGGCTGACTTGCTGCAGGTTGTTGGGGGCCAATAAACCTGAAGGAGCAACTTTTGTACAAATATTCAGTGCGTGCAAACACCTGACTGGGGGGTTTGGGGGCCACGGGGGCCACATTGGTAGCAGAGAGCTCCGGAACTTATTTCAGAAAAAGTTAAGTGAATGTGATACAAAATAAAACAATGTGTCACAAAACTTTCCAAAAACCTCAAAAGCAAGTTTATCGATTTCAAAAGAAGACCCCCGATCAAACACACTCTGTGCAAATAAAATCTCACCATCCACAGCCACCACCTTTGGAAAAGGGGCTCCTGGATATTTTTGACCCCTAAAAGAGAGACTGTCCCATATTACTGATGGAAGGGTTGCAGTTCTGCTACACAGTGCCAGGGCTTGGACTTCCTCTACACTGCTCCTGGGGTTGTGGATCCTCTACAATGACCTCGGGCTAGGCCACAGTGACCTAAGCCTTGGGCTTCCTCTACCCCGGTCCTGGGGTTGTGGTTCCTCTACAATGGCCCAGACCTCGAGGTTCTTTTTCCACAGCCTAAGACCTGCAGTTCCTCTGTAGAAGCCCAGGCCTTGGGGTTTCTTTTCTACAGCCCAGGCCTTGCAGTTTCTCTGTAGAAGCCCAGGGCTTGGGGGTTCCTTTTCCGTAGCCCTAGGCTTGGAATTCCTTTACATGGTCATAGGCCTTGGAGTTCCTCTACCCCGGTCCTGGGGTTGTGGGACCTCGAGGTTGTTTTTCCACAGCCCAAGACCTGCAGTTTCTCTGTAGAAGCCCAGGGCTTGGGGTTCCTCTTCCACATCCCAAGCCTTGCAGTCCCTCTTTTCTATAGCATTTTTGGGCCTTTTGTTGCTCTTCACTGGCCAGAGCCTTGTTGTCCCTCTTCACCAGCCCTGGATTTGCAGTTCTACACCAGCCAGAGCCTTGAGGCTCCCTCTACACCATCCCAGGACTAGTGGACCCCATACACAGGCCTGGGGTTTGCAGTTGCGTTACAACATCTCAAGTTTTGTGGTCCCTCTACATCAGACCAGGGTTTGGGACGCTAGACTGGCCCTTGAGTTGATGTTGCGTTACATCGGCCTGGAGCTTGGGGTTCCTTTACGCCAGCCAGGGGGTTTGTGTACACTGGTCCAAGCCCTGGGGTTTGCTCTCTTCTGGTCTAGGACTTGGGGTTCCTCTACACTGGCCTGGGGGCTTGGTGGTTCTTTATACTGATCCAGGAATTTGGGGTTCCTCTACACCAGTCCAAGCCTTGCAGGCCTTTTCATCAGCCTGGGGTTCCTGTAGACCACCATGGAGCTTGGCGTTCCTGTACACCAGTCCTGAGGCTGCAGTTACTTCCTGTACACTTGTCCGGACCTTGGGGTTCTACAGGAACTTGGGGTTTCTGTACACCAGCCCTGGGGTTGCAGCTCCCCTGCACTGGCACAAGAGTTGAGTTCCCTCTACGGAGGCCCAGGGTGTGGGGTTCCTCTAGACAACCCTGGACCATTCGGGTTCCTCTACACCTACCCAAAGGTTGCAGTACTACACCAGTCCAGGTCATGGGGTTCTCTTATGGTGGCCTTGAGTCTTGAAGGTCCTTTGCAGTATTTTTTTTGTGATGCTGGACTTGCTGGGACTTGCATTTCCTGTGAAGCCGATGTCCCCAGGCTGGCCGCTCTTCTTTAGGACCCGTAATCGGTCCATGTAATTCACTTTCACCGCGTTGTATTTGGTGAATTACATAAAAACGCCCACGAAGGTCACGGCCTGCTTAGAAAGGCTTTCTGGCAGATTATGAAGCCCAGCGGTGTTCGTCAATCGACATTTACTACAGTTCATGGAAAACGATGCCGGTTGGCCGTTAAATTGATGACAATTTTTAGATTGGCGCCAAGTTTGGAGTGAAACATTTCCCGAGGACGTTCATAGGTGAGGCTCAAGGCGTTTTATTTCTCTCCAATCTCTTTGTAGCATCACCTGGCACCCGACTAAAAATCTTTCATGCCATAAAAATCTGCCCCGGCGTGCCGTCATTGTCTCTGGAATTTATACTTATAGAGTAAAAATAGCGCCGCGTGTCTCTTCATACGCCGCCAAGATTTAGTGTCATGGCTGACAAATGGAGATGGTCCCGCGTGTAATGCCGCGCTTCCGATATTCCGCCCGTCACTCCGCTCTGAACGAGCCGAATATACATTTATTTTGTCCGGGGCAGCGGCTGGCCGGCTTCCAGCATCCCGACTCATGAATTTTATTCCATCGCTCGCGGATTGCCGGGGGAATTGGGACGCGCTTTTGTTAAAGGGATGTTATTGTCAGTCACATTGAATTTAAATTCTGCCTTTAATAGGAGCCGAATGTCCGTATTTCATCGGTATTCCGCCAGGATGGTGTAGAACAACGCCGGCCCCTTCTGGGAGCGCCGCAAATACTCGGAAATAAATTCCCACCAGATGTGGTGTGGAGGATGCCGGAGATCGGCGATGCCGCAGGGCTGAAACATAACTGAAGCCAATCAGTAAAATCTCATAAAGGTCATTCTATGCGAATCTGCAGCTTTCTTTTAAAATAAATCCCAGGAGATCCCGCCATGGAGGTCCTTTGTTTAGGTACTTCCTGTTATATGGTGACAACACTCCGTTCCTGTCTCTGAATCGTGCTCCTGCGTTGTCACCCCGTCACATGAGCTTCGGATCGAGACCACAAGTGGCTGTTTCAGCACACATTATACTAGAGTGGATGTAGACAGGAAGTGGCTGCAAAGAGGCTGCAGGAGATTTGTAACAAAGTTGTAACAAAGGATGGGGAAACAGGATATTTAAAAAATAACATTCATGATACAAAGAGCAAACTAATGTTGTGGATTTCAGGTTTACATCTAAATTGATTTTTCAGGGGCTCCAGGTAGTAACTGAAATAAAGCCGGTAATGCGTGTCCAGAAACTGCAAAAGTATTTCATTGCATTACAATTCTTTATACCTGTGACCTCTATATTCAGCAGGCTTCTCCCTTCTGAGGGGAACGCAGCCTCTTGTCACATGATTGTGCTGTGCAACCTCCCTCTCATGCTACAGTGTGTGTGGTTGGATCTGCCGTGCACGTGGAGTGGGCGGGGCTGGAACTAGAGAAGACGCTGGCTGTATTTCCACAGCGCCACCCAGAGGATGGAATACCGGCAATTCCAAGACGGCTGACTGCAGATGGAGGATGTGGAGGGGATGATGGAGACGATGTGCGTCCTCTGAGTGACATGTTCATGTTTCAGTGGATTGTACCCAGGAAGTGTCAGGAATAAGACCAATGTGTCTAGACACCAATCCCTCCATACGTGTAACCACTCCCACCGCCTGGTAACCACTCCCACTGTGTTACCTGTGATTGCCACGAATGGTGCCTTGAGAATCTCTGTGGATGGGATCTGTATTGCCCTTCACTGGTCACTGATATCTCTGTATTGTCCTCTATGGAGAATAGTGGGAGGACAATGGTGGGATGGTGGGAGGAAAGTGGTGGGATAATAGGAGGAAAGTGATGTGACGATAATAGGAAGACAGTGATGGGACCGTGGGGGGACCATGAGTGGGATCTGTATTGCCCTTTACTGATCACTGATATCTCTGTCCTGTCCTCTAGGGAGAATGGTGGGAGGTCAGTGGTGGGATGGTTGGAGGACAGTGGTGGGATGATAATGGGAGGACAGTGGTGAGATGGTTGGAGGACAGTGGTGGGACGATAATGGGAGGACGGTGGTGAGATGGTTGGAGGACAGTGGTGGGACGATAATGGGAGGACGGTGGTGGGACGATAATGGGAGGACGGTGGTGGGACGATAATGGGAGGACGGTGGTGGGACGATAATGGGAGGACGGTGGTGGACGATAATGGGAGGACGGTGGTGGGACGATAATGGGAGGACGGTGGTGGGACGATAATGGGAGGACGGTGGTGGGACGATAATGGGAGGACAGTGGTGAGATGGTGGGAGGACAGTGGTGGGATGGTGGTGGGGACGATAATGGGAGGACAGTGGCGAGATGGTTGGACAGTGGGGGGACGATAATGGGAGGACAGTGGTGAGATGGTTGGAGGACAGTGGTGGGATGATAATGGGAGGACAGTGGTGAGATGGTTGGAGGACAGTGGTGGGATGATAATGGGAGGACAGTGGTGAGATGGTTGGAGGACAGTGGTGGGACGATAATGGGAGGACGGTGGTGAGATGGTTGGAGGACAGTGGTGGGACGACGATGGTGGGGACGACGATGGTGGGGACGACGACGGTGGTGGGGACGACGGTGGGAGGACGGCGGTGGGACGACGGTGGGAGGACGGCGGTGGGACGACGGTGGGAGGACGGCGGTGGGACGACGGTGGGAGGACGGCGGTGGGACGACGGTGGGAGGACGGCGGTGGGGACGGTGGTGGGGACGATAATGTGAGGACGGTGGTGGGAGGACGGTGGTGGGGACGATAATGGGAGGACGGTGGTGGGGACGACGGCGGTGGGACGATGGTGGGAGGACGGCGGTGGGACGATGGTGGGAGGACGGCGGTGGGACGATGGTGGGAGGACGGCGGTGGGACGATGGTGGGAGGACGGCGGTGGGGACGATGGTGGTGGGGACGATAATGTGAGGACGGTGGTGGGGACGATGGTGGTGGGGACGATGGTGGTGGGGACGATGGTGGGGGGGACGGTGGTGGAGACGATGGTGGGAGGACGGTGGTGGGGGGGACGGTGGTGGGGAGGACGGTGGTGAGACGATGGTGGGAGGATGGTGGGAGGGACGATAATGGGAGGACGGTGGGAGGGTAGAGGTGGGACTGGTGGAGGACAGTAGTGGGATAGTGGGGAAGACCATGGAAGATTCCTTGCAATGTTCTATAATTAGGAGCTCTCCATAATAAACAATAAAATGACATCATGACAGAGAATGCTGCCCGCTGGTCATTTGACATAAATTATGCACATGTGTATAGTGGTGACATCACAACCCTCCTGGTATACAATGACATCACTGATCAGTAGATTTACAGACAACAGTGTTTTACATCTGTGACATCAGCACGGCTCCGTATATCAGATGGCACTAAATTTACAGATTCATTACTCAGTGAATGATGTGAATCCCTCGCTTACATTCCTTGGTCAGTAATCGCTCTCCGTATCTGACTGTTGATGGACTAAAATTCAGCCATAAAAATACAATAAATGTCAGAGAATGTCTGCAGTGCCAGGTTTCACCAGCAGGTGGAGCCATAGTGATATCTGAATAGTGTAGGTGAAGTTTGGGCTGAGGGGATCCCTCTGCGCTGTTCTATGGAGTCACACACAAATCCCCCCCTCCCCCCGTATATTATCAGGGTACTTTGTATTTTGTGTGAGTATATAATATATTCTGTGTATTAGGCAGCCAATAGATGAGTTTTTTTTTTTTTTTTTTTTTCCAGCCCGCTGGTTCAATGAAAAAAAAAAAACACTGGATTCCCCCATCCACACACTCGATGAGCGAATCGTGTCTTTGTATTCTGACAGTGAGGAGATTTACCCCCCTCCCCCAGTAAGAATACACTGATCAGCGTGGTTGGCTATAGCCTGCAGCGCTGATCAACTAGGTAAATCCGTCAGAAGTCAATTATCACTTCATACTTCTCTGGAGTCACCAACTATCCCTTCGTTCCCCTCTGGAGTCACCCACTATCCCTTTATTCCCCTCCTGGAGTCACCCACTATCCCTTCATTCCCCTCTGGAGTCACCCACTATCCCTTTATTCCCCTCCTGGAGTCACCCACTATCCCTTCATTCCCCTCTGGAGTCACCCACTATCCCTTCGTTCTTTGGAGTCACCCACTATCCCTTTATTCCCCTCCTGGAGTCACCCACTATCCCTTTATTCCCCTCCTGGAGTCACCCACTATCCCTTTATTCCCCTCCTGGAGTCACCCACTATCCCTTCATTCCCCTCTGGAGTCACCCACTATCCCTTCATTCCCCTCCTGGAGTCACCCACTATCCCTTCATTCCCCTCTGGAGTCACCCACTATCCCTTCATTCCCCTCTGGAGTCACCCACTATCCCTTCATTCCCCTCTGGAGTCACCCACTATCCCTTCATTCCCCTCTGGAGTCACCCACTATCCCTTCATTCCCCTCTGGAGTCACCCACTATCCCTTCATTCCCCTCTGGAGTCACCCACTATCCCTTCATTCCCCTCTGGAGTCACCCACTATCCCTTCATTTCCCCTCTGGAGTCACCCACTATCCCTTCATTCCCCTCTGGAGTCACCCACTATCCCTTCATTCCCCTCTGGAGTCACCCACTATCCCTTCATTCCCCTCTGGAGTCACCCACTATCCCTTCATTCCCCTCTGGAGTCACCCACTATCCCTTCATTCCCCTCTGGAGTCACCCACTATCCCTTCATTCCCCTCTGGAGTCACCCACTATCCCTTTATTCCCCTCCTGGAGTCACCCACTATCCCTTTATTCCCCTCCTGGAGTCACCCACTATCCCTTCATTCCCCTCTGGAGTCACCCACTATCCCTTCATTCCCCTCTGGAGTCACCCACTATCCCTTCATTCCCCTCTGGAGTCACCCACTATCCCTTCATTCCCCTCTGGAGTCACCCACTATCCCTTCATTCCCCTCTGGAGTCACCCACTATCCCTTCATTCCCCTCTGGAGTCACCCACTATCCATTCGTTCTTTGGAGTCACCCACTATCCCTTTATTCCCCTCCTGGAGTCACCCACTATCCCTTTATTCCCCTCCTGGAGTCACCCACTATCCCTTTATTCCCCTCCTGGAGTCACCCACTATCCCTTTATTCCCCTCCTGGAGTCACCCACTATCCCTTCGTTCTTCTCTGGAGTCACCCACTATCCCTTCGTTCTTCTCTGGAGTCACCCACTATCCCTTCATTCCCCTCTGGAGTCACCCACTATCCATTCGTTCTTTGGAGTCACCCACTATCCCTTCATTCCCCTCCTGGAGTCACCCACTATCCCTTCATTCCCCTCCTGGAGTCACCCACTATCCCTTCATTCCCCTCCTGGAGTCACCCACTATCCCTTCATTCCCTCTGGAGTCACCCACTATCCCTTCATTCCCCTCTGGAGTCACCCACTATCCCTTTATTCCCCTCCTGGAGTCACCCACTATCCCTTCATTCCCCTCTGGAGTCACCCACTATCCCTTCATTCCCCTCTGGGGTCACCCACTATCCCTTCATTCCCCTCTGGGGTCACCCACTATCCCTTCATTCCCCTCTGGAGTCACCCACTATCCCTTCATTCCCCTCTGGGAGTCACCCACTATCCCTTCATTCCCCTCTGGAGTCACCCACTATCCCTTCATTCCCCTCTGGAGTCACCCACTATCCCTTCATTCCCCTCTGGAGTCACCCACTATCCCTTCATTCTTCTCTGGAGTCACCGACTATCCCTTCATTCTTCTCTGGAGTCACCGACTATCCCTTCATTCCTCTCACACCCCATCCATGCTGTCAGGCCCTCCATGTGGGGTCCCGGCTCCGGTCCCCCCATATACAGGACATTCCTCGGCAGATCGGTGACGATGTGCGTCCACTGAGAACTCTGCGCTCCCCTCCCCCGACTCGGGGGACAGCGATGAATTGGAATGTAGATGTGCTCATTGGAGACGTCTCTTCTATCAGATCTCTCATCATAACCATCGGAATGACCTCATCCTATGACATCACCCACTTTTATATCTTTGGATGTACTACACCCGCCACCCCAATATGATTGCAGTGAACCCCTCCCCCCCGATCTTGCCCCCATACACACCTACAAATGGTTCTCGCGTCTCTGCTGCCATTGCGGGTTTTCGATGTGAAACGCGTTGAGAGGCTTTGTACAGGATTGGCCGTATCTGGGTGCCGTCGCCCGTCCACGTTATCCAGATGGTAATTGTCTGTCCGCTGATAACGGGACGCAGTGACCGCCGCCGGCACAAAGCGCGAGTTGTTATTCAGATCAAGAATTACGGCTCCGTCCGTTCAATGGACGCCTTATCACCGGCGAGCAGACGCCGGAACGTCCGGATAAAACCCGGACTTTATATAGGAAGCCGTAAATAACGACTGTAAACCTGCGAGGAGATTCTCAGCGATGAGTCTTCTATTCCAGATGTACCGGCCCCCCTTCCGGCCCCCATGGAGAGCTGAGAGCGGGGAAGATCCAGAGCCAGGCGAGCCGCCGATGTATTGGAGGAGATCGAAGAAAAAAACAGCTAAAAAAGTGAAACAATGTGACATCTAGACTCCGCCCACCCGGGGCAGATCCAGAAATATCCGCTTTGTGCCGTCACTTACCTCACTTACTTACCTCTCTAGAGCCCACGGGGGAGATTTACTACATCTGGCTGCCATGCAGAGCTACACCAATCGGCTTCTAACTTCAGCTTGTTCAATAAAACAAAAACAATGAAACCTGGAAGCCGATTGGCTCCCATGCACAGCTGCTCAGTCTTCAGTTTTAGTAAATCTCGCCGGGTCTTTCTGGAGAATATAGTCACCCGCTGACTCGGCACCATCCACAGGCAGCTTCACTCTTCAATAAGATACAGAAGTTCAATCCACACACAATTTTACTTCAGAGGAAGTTTTTCCAGTATTTACAAGAAGAAAACGACTTTCCTTTTAGACTTTTATTGTGAATAACTAAATCCGGCCATTCGTGGATTACAATTTGGCCAGTTCAGCAGGGACCGGCCGAGATTCGATCCGTCTATGGGCAGCCCGATTGTACCCAAATCAATCCATTGGTCATCTTGGGTGTATAACCAGCCTGTCGGATTTACGTGTGATTACTAGAGCTGCCTGCCGGCAGTAATCCGAACACCATGGCGGAGTGAGCGGGAGGAATTCCTCCAAAACTGACATGTGATAATGAGGGAATCGAGTGATTCTTTTATTATCTTTTCCCTCCACCGACATCAAATCATCATCTGTGGGCTGCTTTACACCACTGAGGGAACATGGAAGAAACGGGAATTGTCTAAACTAACTAGCATTAAATAGGAGGGAAGGAAGGAGGAGGACACCAAAATGACATAATAAACAGGTTGTAGTGACCCTAAAATTCCACTAGATGTCAGCAAACTGTAGAAAATAATCATCTTAAATCAATGTTATAAAATGATGAAAACGAGAGAAAGAGAACGTCCTCCACCATCTGAAATTGCACAACGTGATGACGTCAACCAGGATGAAAATACCGTTATCTGGTGGATGAGATTTACAACCTGTGTGATTGTACCGATTGTATGGTGTGTGATGTTCTCCCCCAACAACGAGACTCTCCAAAAAGTGGCTCACCATAGAGAAGGAAATGTAAAGTATTTCCACATTATTGCTGCCCCCCTCCCCCCCCATCGCCTTCTGTTACATCGTATCACCTGAACCTTTGTATCCGGATCTCCATCACCAGAACATCATCCTCCGGGTCTCACACACCATACAATCTGTACAACTTTTCCTGAAAGGAAATCACGGTTAGAAGTTTCTCTATTCAGATAAACGGGTAATCTAGCTGGAGAGGTGGAGGTGCAATGCTCTGCGGGGTGATCTAATTGAGAGTGCAATTCTCTGCAGTGATCTCGTTGGAGAGGTGGAGATGCAATGCTCTGCAGTGATCTAGTTGGAGAGGTGGAGATGCAATGCTCTGCAGTGATCTCGTTGGAGAGGTGGAGGTGCAATGCTCTGCGGGGATCTAGTTGGAGAAGTGGAGGTGCAGTGCTCTGCGGAGTGATCTAATCCAGAGTGCAATGCTCTGCAGTGATCTAGTTGGAGAAGTGGAGGTGCAATGCTCTGCGGAGTGATCTCTTTGGAGAGGTGGAGGTGCAATGCTCTGCGGGGATCTAGTTGGAGAAGTGGAGGTGCAGTGCTCTGCGGAGTGATCTAATCCAGAGTGCAATGCTCTGCAGTGATCTAGTTGGAGAGGTGGGAGTGCAATGCTCTGCGGGGTGATCTCTTTGGAGAGGTTGTAATGCTCTGCAGCAGTCCATTCAGCCCATATTGTTGTGTAGCGGAGCGGACCTCCAGCGGGGGGGGGGGGTGGGGGGTGTCTATTCAGCGCTGAGCCCCTCCCCACATTCCAGAGTGATGACAGCGAGTCCTCATTCCCAGCCCCCGCTCACACAATGACACCTCTGTTCCCTGATCTCCATAGATTGTCAGCTCTGCGTGTCATTGCTCCCCCCCCCCCCCCCCCCCCCACAGCGTGCAGCTTCCATTGCTCTCCGCCCCCCACACACACAAATGCCCCCCAATATCAGCTATGGGGGGGGGTTATAAAGCTGTGAAGCTGACATTATAGTTGGAGAGGTGGGAAGGAATGCTCTGCAGTGACCCCCAACCCCCCCCCCCCCCCCCCCGCACAGATCTTGTATAGATAATTTGACCTGCAACTAACAAATCTTTTCATAATCAATTAATTGGCCAATTTATTGTTTTGATTAATTGGATAAAAAAACTCAGTTTGGTTCATAAATGACTTCATATTTAAAGTTTAAAAAAAAAAGACAATTTCTTCATAAATATCTCATTAGAGATCAATACAAATATCCGATCCGAGAATCACAGAAGAGATATATATATTTATGGTTGGAGCCCTCCGCTGTAAGAGATATGAAAGAACACATAAACACGTCACAAGACTAACAACATAAAATAGACCTGAATTGTGCCCTTGGTCTGCTGTAAGGTAAGCCCTGGTGAGCTGGGCGGTGAGCCCTGCTCTGCTGGGCGATATGCCAAGAGAAGGCCGCATACCTTAAGAAAGTAAATGGATGTTTCTGTAGAGAAACGTGTTTTAAGTGAAGTACTCTGAGAAGGGAAATGGGTGGGTGGGTACCTTGCACTGGAACCGACACAGACCGTTGTGGGTGGTCTGATTATATACCCTCCGGGCTCCTCCCATAATTACGGGCCACCATACTGGCCCTCTTATTTATGGTCGGAGCCCTCCGCTGTAAGAGATATGAAAGAACACATAAACACGTCACAAGACTAACAACATAAAATAGACCTGAATTGTGCCCTTGGTCTGCTGTAAGGTAAGCCCTGGTGAGCTGGGCGGTGAGCCCTGCTCTGCTGGGCGATATGCCAAGAGAAGGCCGCATACCTTAAGAAAGTAAATGGATGTTTCTGTAGAGAAACGTGTTTTAAGTGAAGTACTCTGAGAAGGGAAATGGGTGGGTGGGTACCTTGCACTGGAACCGACACAGACCGTTGTGGGTGGTCTGATTATATACCCTCCGGGCTCCTCCCATAATTACGGGCCACCATACTGGCCCTCTTATTTATGGTCGGAGCCCTCCGCTGTAAGAGATATGAAAGAACACATAAACACGTCACAAGACTAACAACATAAAATAGACCTGAATTGTGCCCTTGGTCTGCTGTAAGGTAAGCCCTGGTGAGCTGGGCGGTGAGCCCTGCTCTGCTGGGCGATATGCCAAGAGAAGGCCGCAAAAGATTTGGTGTAGGGAGGTAATTATTAATTTATGTACAGCAAGACACTACGGGGCAAAGTTTCTGAAGGCTCAGGACATTTCCACTTGTGGATTGGAGATGTATTGAGTAAAGCAGGTGGATTCCCGCCTGCCCATCTTTGATCGCGTGGACTGGGCCCCCGTTTCGTGAGGCTGCTGATGCTGCTCCAATGCGAAAGAATGTCCAAGAAAATGACCAAGGTCCTGGCCTAATGTGCTCAAAAGGAACCTGACGTGACTAATGAACTGGTGGCTGCCTGGGGTACTAATCGAGAACGGTAGTAATGGGCTGTCCTGCGAGGGATCAAACATATGGGCCAAAAATTGATCTAGGATGGACACGGGGCACCAGGCTTTGAGAGCTTGGAAAGGTTTTAGGTCAACCCCTGGACCGGACTATTGTGTTTTGGACACGCTGAGGAGCAAGATGAAGTCTGATGGCGTGTGAGGTGGTGTCTATGTAACACTTTACAACTGGGATGGTGACAGTATTCACTGGGGAGTAAGAAGCTGTAGAAAGCCAGGTAGATGGCTGCTTGAAGGACCAGGCTGAATTTAGCCAAAAGGGGAATGTGACAGGATGAAAGACATGTCTCGGAATATGGCGCTGGTGACGGGTAGCCGTTTGATACTGATTTGGGGGTCATTGCCTGTGAATACCACACAACATGGTCTTGACCGTATGGGCGGCGAACAAGACGGTTTGTTAGGATCTCATAAGGGGATGAAATACTGGATGTCAGCTGAGTGGGATCTAAGGTATTGTGCGACAATGCCAACTGTGTGCGGTGGCATAATATGAAGACCGGGATGTGATGGAGAACTCTTGGTATTGCTCTGGGGTTTGAGGCTAGTAACCTGACATAGAACCTCTAGGCTGCCCGGTAGGCCTTCAGGGTGTTGTGAGATAGTGAAAGATTAATAAGGCAGGTAGCGTCGTGAAAGTGTTGTTTGAATCCGAGGTTAGCTACGACCAGTGTGGGATAAGAGACATGGTCGGATCGGTTCCAGGTTCCTACAAAAAATAACGAAGCAAAGTTAACGGGTAGTGCGTCGGCCAGATTATTGCATTTGTCTGGGATGTGGACGCATAGGACGTTAGATTGGTGCTGTGGGGATAGTGGCACCAGCCTGCACAGGAAGGCCACGATGGCCAGCTACTAGGACCTCCTTTATTGGTTTATTGGCTTGGTTGTCTGTGGCGAACGCCACTGTTTGTCCTGCCCAGTTGTTGCACCAGACTTGAGCTGCTGCGACAATGGGGTAGAGGTCGAACAAAGAGGAGGACTAACTGAACCCATGAATCAAGAGGATTTCTGACGGCCATGGCCCTATAAACCCAATTTGACCAAAATTGAGGCGAGGACCTGTGGAGGCTGTGGTGACCATGACTACCTGAGATGAAGAGAGAGATGCTGAAGGAATACACATTGGCATGCCATTCCAATTTGTGAGAAATTCGACTCTCATGGGCAGATCTGCTATAGCTGGCATATCTTAATTTAAGGATTTAGTCAGGGTCTTTGCCTGGAAGAGAAACACTAAAAGATGGGAGGTAAAAGATCCCCTTGAGTCTGGCTGCTGCCTTGGCTGAAAATGAGCAGTGATAGTCAAAGGATGGGCACCCTGCGTACTTGTGACCTGCTGCGTGCAGATACGGGTCCAATTCTACCCTCCTGTTGGGGTTGCTCTGCCTAGCATGTCTCTGACTGTCCCCAAGGCCCGCACAAACTCTGTGACAGTGAGCTTGCGATTAAGTAAAGGGTCTCTGGTCTTCAGGATGACGGAGACATCTCCCTGCGAATATGATTTGTTCTAGGCCAAGTTGTGTGCTGCTATGAGGAGGGATGCTAAGTTAACGTCGTTGTCATCCAAGATGTCCTCCTAGATGCCCTGCTAGGACAAGGTGTGCAGGGAAGACGATGGTGCATCTGTAAGTGAAGGTACGGGAATGACGGTGGTGACTGGAGCTGGTAGGGGCATGGCTGGGCGTACCTCCAGGGCTGTCACTCTGCTTGGACTTCAGGGACTGCTGCTGACAGTGTGGTTACCCAGGAGTGCAGCTGAGTAGTCGCAAAGAAGATAGACTGAAGTGGTGCCTGGAAGGGCTGCCACTGGTGGTGGAAACAGTAGCCTAAAGGCTTGGTTTCCTGGCTGCAGCAGGGTAGGATTTACTCCTGCGACACCGTTCTGTTATGAGTTTATATATTTTTTTTTTTTGTTTTTGTTTTTTTTTGTTTTGTTTATTTGTTTTTTATTGGTCCAAGCTCTTGTGAGACTAAACCGCCGCTTGCTGAGCCCGTAAAG
This sequence comes from Lithobates pipiens, assembly GCF_037356315.1. Lineage (NCBI taxonomy): Eukaryota > Metazoa > Chordata > Amphibia > Anura > Ranidae > Lithobates > Lithobates pipiens. The sequence goes on along the minus strand of NW_027507786.1, from coordinate 23,068,306 downwards.
GGTGATGGCAGGGCTGAGGCAAAGTCCTCACTGTCTGCCTGCGACATGGCGTCAACTAAAAGCAAGGGGGGGTATGTTTGAGGTAAGTTGCAAAGGTAGGAGCGGATAGTTGCGTTGGGTAGATAAGATGAAAGGCGGAAGGAAACAAGAAGAATAGGACAAGGAACGACAGCCATAGTGACAGTTGGTTTGCGCTCGAGCGCTGTTGAGTGTGACTTTAGAAAACTCAAAAGAATGCGTAACAACCGAGGTGAGCCAGGAGGTGACTGGCTAGGTAACCGATAGCTCGGATGTCAGTCTGTGCTCGGCACAGACTAATGAACCAGAGCGCCCCAGGGCGGACTGGGGTGGGTAGCTGAAGTCTGGTATACTAAGTAGGAATGTTGCGATCTGTAGTTAATTGACGTGGGTTCGGTCTACTAATGCTTGCACTGCCAGCAAGTATGGAGATTAGGCGACCTTGTCTGCGTATTGAAGGCTTGTGCTTCGAAAACAGAGTGAAGTGCACAGAAGTATGTGACAGTTGCTAACGCCTCAGGAGCAGGTCAAATTCTGTATGTGAAGTAAAAATATGTAGTGAAAGAGTGTTTAAGAGAAAGGGGGAATCCCATTGAACTACACACCTGACTTTATGCCCTAGTTGTGAAGTCGACTGGTTGGTGGTCGAGAACTGAGTTGACTGGGAGCCTGTAGTAAGGTGACATGAGAATTTCGTTTTGACGATGGGGATTGCAAAGAGCTGTTTGGGGCAAAGCTGGCCCCCTGGTGAAGATGCAAGCCCTCGACAATGGTTTTTTTTTTTTTTTTTTTTTTTTTTTTTTGGGAGATACTGTCCAAACCTGGTGCAGGGTGGACTAACTGGTGTTCTAACTGGCCTAAAATGGGAAAGTGACAGAGAAAACGATGAGCAGCCGTGTTGCTACTGGAGACGATGAGTGGCAGTTTGAGCCATTCGCTGAAATGCTTGCAGCGATTGCAAGGAAGCGGCCTTATTTGAATTATAAATTGAATTATGAGGTGAGAATGAATGAATGAATGAATGAGGTGAACAGCTGTGTTGCTACTGGAGACGATGAGTGGCCGTATTAAGCTATTGCAGAGATGCTTGCAGCGATTTGCAAGAAAGCAGCTTTATTTGAATCTATAAATTTAATTATAAGTGTGTAGGAATGAGGAGAGCAGCCGTTTTGCTACTAGAGATGAGATTTGAAAGGTGAAAGCAATGTTTTGCGGATTTATAAGTGTGTAGGTATGAGGTGAACAGCAGTGTTGCTACTGGAAACGATTGGCAGTTTTGAGCCAAATGCAGAAAAGACTTGCAGCGATTGCAAGAACGCAGCTTTGTTGAAAGGCGAAAGAAAGGTTATAGAGGAAATGTGATTATGTAGGAATGACCGTGCGCAATACTGAGCAAATTGGTGGAGAGAATTGTGTACGATCATGTATGGATAGACTGAGAAGGTCAAATGTAAGTACTGCTGAATTCGTACAGTCGATGTGACTAGTTTGAACTGGGCTATAGCTATGGAATAGTCTGCGAAAGATTTGACTCATTTGAGTCGGAGATGCAACAGGATTCGGCTTGGTTGTTAGAGTTGCGTTTGGCAAGGACTGGAATCGTTGCGCCGACGCTGCGACTAAACTCGAATCCTCCGTAGATGCGACTGAGAGGCTCGTATATGGGATCCGACCGTATCGCTGAGGATATGGCTGGGTTCGGATTGATTGAATTGTGATGGTGGTTGAAGGGGCTGGTGATTGTCAATGATCCGAAACATAGAAGCGAAGTTGCGACTAGATTCGAACCGGCCGTAGATGCGAGGTGACTACAGGGCTCGTATGACAGATCTGCCCGTGTTGCAGATGATATGGCTGGGTTTGAATCGACTAAATGGTGATGGCGGTTGAAGGGGCTTTGTGATTGCCGAGGATCCGAAACATAGAAGCGAAGTTGCGACTAGATTCGAACCGGCCGTAGATGCGAGGTGACTACAGGGCTCGTATGACAGATCTGCCCGTGTTGCAGATGATATGGCTGGGTTTGAATCGACTAAATGGTGATGGCGGTTGAAGGGGCTTGTGACTGCCAAGGATCCGAAACATAGAAGCGAAGTTGCGACTAGATTTCAAATCGGCCGTAGATATGAGGTGACTACGGGGCTCGTATTAACAGATCTGACCGTATTGCCGATGATATGGCTGGGTTCGAATCAACTAAATGGTGATGACGGTTGAAGGGGCTTGTGATTGCCGAGGATCCGAAACATAGAAGCGAAGTTGCGACTAGATTTCGAATCGGCCGTAGATGCGAGGTGAGTAAGGGGCTTGAATGTCGGATTTGACCGCATCGACCGTGAAGTGATCGGCTCGAGTAAACCCGCATTGGGTAGAAAGGATGAAATACATGAAAGATGACATAGACTTACGGGGGCATAAGTGCGACTTTGCAAAACGAACATAAGGTAACTATTGGAGTTTAGAAGAGCGGTAACAACAAAGTCCTACCTGCGACAGCGAGTGTGTAGCGGTCCGAGCGTGGGACAATCAATGAAGATATACGACTCCAACTGGATGGACTTGTGTCTTTTTTCAACCTGACTAACTATGTAACGACCGATCTCGAAGGTACAACTACGTGGACATGCAGTAGGTTGGCAGAGTCAGCCTCTGCAATGCATTTGACACGAATCAGCTCAAAAATGTATGAGATGAATCTGATATAAATTGGCAGTAAGGAGTATCTGATACGAATTGGTTGTAGAGTGTATGCCCTTCCTTACTGTGAAACCAAACACCTATCAACCACCCATCCCCCCAGGCTAGTCAAGTGCAGGTAAGACATCAGGTGGGTTTAATTACACCTCAATCAGCCACAGAAACCCATACAAACAATACCTGTTTATCTCAAAAAAGGATGAGAATAGTGAATTTTATAACCAGTGAAGCCTATGGCGAGTGATAACGAGGAACAACTGATAGCGACTCGGCTGTGCCGAACAACGTCGGGACATGAGTGTCAACAACTCAGAGGTAGGTTTTGCAAAAGGGGTGCAGGATAGTAAGCACGATAAGCCGCAAGTTTGCACATGATATGAAAAGATTCGGATACTACTTATCTGCGACCATGAGCGGGAACCGCCGACGAAGACCACGAATGAAGAAGCCGAAGTGCACCTACGATTGGACACACAGATAGACGACCGGGAGGGAGCTGAGAAGAGTCAGCCCCTTGATGTGCAGTACCTTGCACTGGAACCGACACAGACCGTTGTGGGTGGTCTGATTATATACCCTCCGGGCTCCTCCCATAATTACGGGCCACCATACTGGCCCTCTTATATATTATATATGAGAGAGAGACAGGGGCATCTCATAAAATATGAAAACGGTCATTTATTTCAGTAATTAAAGAAGTGAAAGTCCTTCATTATATATAGAGGGGGATGGGGTGTGTCTGTTATATATATATATTAGGGCTGGGGAAAAAGTCGAGTTGAGAGGTCAAATCAATGACATTTTTCAGCAAATCTATTTTTTCAATTTTTTTTTTCACCTGTACTGGTGCTGACACCGCGCCATTCCTGAGGAGCGGTGGGCAGGAGTTTTTAGGTGAGGCTGCGGCTTCGGCCTAGTCCACAAGGCCGGACGCTGTAATCTAGGCCCCAGCCTCGCCTAAAAACTCCTGCCCACCGCTCCTCAGGACCGTCATGGTGTCCATAAAAAAAAAAAAAAAAAAACGGCTTGAATCATGAATCAATTTTATTTTATTTTTTTAAATCGCAGATTTGTTTTTGTTTTTTTTTTGGGAGAAAATCGTCCAGCATATATATATATATTATACACACGCCTCCTGGGGAGTGTCCTTCACTTTGGATTTTGTGAATGGGTTTTTCTTTACCATAGAGAGGATCCACCACTGTTGTCTCCCGTGGACCTCCAGTCCTTTTTTTTTTTTTTTTTTTTTTTTTTTTTTTTTTTTGCTGAGCTCACCAGTGCATTCTCCTTTACCCACTATATACCAGACTGTTGATTTGGCCACCCCTAATGTTGCTGCTATCTCTCTGATGGATTTGCTTTTCGAAGCCTTATAGCGGCAATGTTTCACTTGTATGGACAGGTACTTTGAACACTTGAATTCTGCTCACAGCAATAGATTCCAAATGCAAATACCACACTTATGGTGGCCATATGATATACGGAAAATCGCCCGACATTCAGTCAGTTTGTTTTTCGGCCAGTTAAGGGGCACAAATCGGTAATCCGTTGGGACGTTTTTGAGCCAAAAAAATGAAGGACAAGTTTGGAAATTTTCTGCCGAATGAACAATAAATTGAAAGGTTGTGTTGTTGTGTTTCTCGTGCGAACTGCTTGCACTAGATATATGTGAAAAGACTAACAAAAAATGGATTCATTTCTGTCCATTCAGCAATTTATCGGTCATTACATGATGGCGCTATCGTTTGGTCTCCACGGCTGAATGTTTGTTTTTTCAAAAAGTGGGTTAGAATGATTATTTTTTGGCATAATGTATGGCCAGCATTGGAATCCATGGCGGACCTTTTACCTGTTTAACCATTTACCGCAAACCGCCGCAGCCATACGTCGGTACTTTGCCATAGAATACCGGGGTTATGGCAGCAGATAGATGCCGTAATCGCGATTTATTTTCTGCAACGGTGGGAGGTCCGCTTTTGGATAAAAGTGGTCTCTGCACCGGCTTCGCTGCAAGATCATTTTTATTGGCGGCAGAAGAGGTGCCCCCCCACCACGCGCTGCGGTCGTCTCCACCGCTTACCGGAGCCGCCGGGAACAGCGGAGACCATCAGGTCCTATCCCCTCCGTAACATGGAGTGAGGGAAGAGGGACCCCCCACTCTGCTCCTTAACATTGGAAGATGGAAGCGACGTCAATCTTCACTTCCATACAAAAGCCCTAAAGGGGAAATCTCTTATTTTATTTTTTTTATTTTTTTCTCTTTTTAAAGTTTTTTTCTTTTAATTTTATTTATTACATTTTGGTGTAAATCTTGGATCCAATCAAAATTTAGCCCTTTATAGAACAAAATTAGCAGATAATCGCTACTATAAAAGGATAATGTATACAGTGAAAGTAATAATTATACATATAAAATGTTAATAGTAATCCCTCCTATTACCGCCAGTCTATCAGTCTCCGCCTTCTCTGGGTTCAGATGCGGATCTTCCTGCACAGTCTTTAACCGCTTCAGCCCCGGAAGATTTTACCCCCCCCCCCTTCCTGACAAGAGTACTTTTCGAGATTCGGCACTGCTTCGCTTTAACTGACAGTTGCGCGGTCATGTGACGACGTACTCGAACAAAATTTGACATCTCTTTTTTTTTTTCCACACAAATAGAGCTTTCTTTTGGTGGTATTTGATCACCTCGGCGGGTTTTTATTTTTTACGCTATAAACAAAAAAAGATGTTTGATGTTGATTTGCGCAAAAGTTATAGTGTCTACAAAATAGGGGATAGTTTTATTATTATAATTTTTTACTAGTAATGGCGGCGATCTGCGATTTTTATTATTTTTTATTTTTTTTATTTTTTTTATTTATTTATTTAGTTTTTATCATGACTGCGACATTATGGCGGACACATCGGACAATTTTGACACATTTTTGGGGCAATTGGCATTAATACAACAATCAATGCTATAAAATGACATTGATTACTGTAAAAATGTAGCTGGAAATGAAGGGGTTAATACTAGGGGGGGCGGTGAAGGGGTTAACTGTGTTCCCTGGGAGGTGATTCTAACTGAAGTGGGAGGGGACTGACTACGGCATGTGACGGAGCGTGGTTCCTAGCTAATAGGAACACACGATCTGTCACTCTTGTCAGAACAGGGAAGTGTGTGTTTTACATACAGTACTCTCGCCCCTGTTCTCTCTCCTGCACACGATCGCTCGTGGCCGGCGGTCATCGCGACCTTCGGCGATGAGCACCGGCACCCCCGCTGTGCAGCGGGCGCGTGCCTGCTATCCCGACCCCCACGAGCCGACGTATAGCTACGATGGCTCACGCAGGGGAGCCAACCTGCCGCAGTGCAACTTCAAGGCTCTGGCCCCTCCCTTTCCTTCACAGACCATACCTGTAAAGAATTTCTTCCTACCTGGTCCCGGCTCATTGTCACAAAACTGACATGTTGCTGACACAGAAATGCCCAGTACATGAGGGGTGCACATGCATATAGTAGCCTTGCCATGGGCCCCGGCCGTGGTCTGGCATGGGTCCCGGCCCCTGGCTGCGGTCCAGCATGGGTCCCGGGCCGCGGTCCATCTAGTAGAAGTCCTTCATCCAGACTTGTTCTGGAATGATGCTGTTTTCTAGATCCTAGGTGATTCATCTAGAAAAACCTCAGAAGGACAAATGTCTCATCCCCGAGTCCTTCCATTCCAGCAATCCACCGAGACCGAAAATGGACAACCTGAAGACCCAAAACCAGGATAGTGACTCTGTATATACAGTGCGGGGTGGTGACTCGGTATATACAGTGCAGGGTGGTGACTGGGTATATACAGTGCAGGGTGGTGACTGGGTATATACAGTGCGGGGTAGTGACTGGGTATATACAGTGCGGGGTAGTGACTGGGTATATACAGTGCGGGGTAGGGACTGGGTATATACAGTGCGGGGTGGTGACTGGGTATATACAGTGCGGGGTGGTGACTCGGTATATACAGTGCAGGGTGGTGACTCGGTATATACAGTGCGGGGTGGTGACTGGGTATATACAGTGCAGGGTAGTGACTGGGTATATACAGTGCGGGGTAGTGACTGGGTATATACAGTGCAGGGTAGTGACTGGGTATATACAGTGCGGGGTAGGGACTGGGTATATACAGTGCGGGGTAGGGACTGGGTATATACAGTGCGGGGTAGGGACTGGGTATATACAGTGCGGGGTAGGGACTGGGTATATACAGTGCGGGGTAGGGACTCTGTATATACAGCGCGGGGTAGTGCGGGATACAAGGACCTGAACATTGGGGAGAGGAGGGCACCTCCCAACAAATGCATGGCCCAACATAGGAGGAGAAATTCTACAGGTCGGGACTCGGCCGTCTTCCTACACATTGTGGAAAGGAGATTCCTCCGAGTACAGGGAGGTCACATTCGTACAGGGAGGTCACATTCGTACAGGGAGGTCACATTCGTACAGGGAGGTCACACTCTAGACCGAGGTCATCGGGTTCACAAGAGGTACTAAAGAGGCGTCTACATCACACTGGAGCAACCATCACTAATGAGAAATCATATCGTCCAATAGGGGGGAAGAACCTGGTAAGGTTTGCGGCCTCTGATTGGACGATTGCCGATTCGCAGGTTCCCGGGGCGATTTATATGCACTTGTTGAATGTCACATTGATATGTGATAGACGGATAACTTGTATCCGTATTATATGGGAGAATATTGCGCTCCTCCTATGTTGGCGCTATATGTAGGGTAATATGTATCCCTATTATATGGGAGAATACTGCGCTCCTCCTATGTTGGCGCTATATGTAGGATAATATGTATCCCTATTATATGAGAGAATACTGCGCTCCGCCTATGTTGGCGCTATATGTAGGGTAATATGTATCCCTATTATATGGGAGAATACTGCGCTCCTCCTATGTTGGCGCTATATGTAGGATAATATGTATCCCTATTATATGAGAGAATACTGCGCTCCGCCTATGTTGGCGCTATATGTAGGGTAATATGTATCCCTATTATATGGGAGAATACTGCGCTCCTCCTATGTTGGCGCTATATGTAGGATAATATGTATCCCTATTATATGAGAGAATACTGCGCTCCGCCTATGTTGGCGCTATATGTAGGGTAATATGTATCCCTATTATATGGGAGAATACTGCGCTCCGCCTATGTTGGCGCTATATGTAGGATTATAGTTCCTCCACAGACGATCGGTGGGAGGGCGGAGTCTCCTCGGACATTATTGATCGTTTATATCTCGGTGATGGAATGTCGTGTTTATAAATTGGGATTTCCTGTAATGACAATACGAAGTGATAACTGACAGCAGTCAGTAGCCCCGGTGGAGTGGTTGCTATGGGTTACGGTGAACTCCGGTCTGATGACAGCCGGGGATATGAAGGGATTGCATGACTTGTAGTTGCAGTGGATCGCCAGCAGGTGGTGCCTCTTCTCTGTGACATGATCACAGCCTGACTTTCCCTGGACTAGGATGAGAGTCGTCCTCCCGGGAATATTGATCTACAGATGATCTGATGGGGATCGTCTTCTCTGTGGGGGGTCACTGTCATCATCCACCCCAGATCTGTGTGAGGTACGAGGCTCCTCCACCTTAAAGGGGTATTCCGACTTCTGCCATCCATGCCGAGTCCCAGCAGTGTCTGTCTGGGAGGACATGATATTAAATCTCCCAGGGGGGCTTCATTTACTGCCTGGGTCATTCTTTTATTATAGCCCCCTCCTCCCTGGTCTGATCGGCCCTAACCGGGGTAATCAGAAAATCTGCTCACCGTGGAGGTCATCGTAATGTGGTGACCAGGACTTCCTCTAACAGTGCAGTGAGGAACAAAGTAACATTGTTTATAAACATTGATCAGACAGGAGATAAAGAGATACAAAGTAACATTGTTTATAAACATTGTAGCGGGTGCAGTCTGTCGGCTCCCTGTGTTCTGCTTCTTCTGGATCTGTTCTGCTGCAGGTAGGTAGTATGGTGGGTGATAAAGTGTGTGCCGGCTCTGTGATTTCCTCAATCAGAATTGCGCGGCTCTGTCTCTCGGAGGAAGAATCTCGGGGGTCAGGAGGTGGTTTGGGGGAGACGGCGGCTGCTGATTCTTCAGGTTCTGTCAGCGGCCGTGTGAATAGGATTTCCAGCAGTGTGCGCTGCAACAGATCAGAGCGCAGCCGGAATACAGGAAACACAGAGGGATCAGTCGGAGGGGAGGAGGAGAGGATAGATCAAAGGTCGGAGGGGAGGAGAGATCAAAGATCGGAGGAGAGGAGAGATCAATGGTCAGGGGGGAGGAGGAGAGAACTAAGGTCAGAGGACAGGAGAGAGGTGGGAAGGATAGGTCAGAGGTGGAGAAGTGAGAGGTCAAAGGTCGGAGGGGCGAGGTCAAAGGTCGGAGGGGCGAGGTCAAAGGTCGGAGGGGCGAGGTCAAAGGTCGGAGGGGCGAGGGGAGATCAAAGTTCGGAGGAAGGAGGAGAGATCAAAGGTCGGAGGGGAGGTGGAGAGGAGAGATTAAAGGTCGGAGGGGAGGAGGAGAGGAGAGATTAAAGGTCGGAGGGGAGGAGGAGAGGAGAGATCAAAGGTCGGAGGAGAGGAGAGATCAAAGGTCGGAGGAGAGGAGAGATCAAAGGTCGGAGGAGAGGAGAGATCAAAGGTCGGAGGAGAGGAGAGATCAAAGGTCGGAGGGGAGGAGGAGAGGAGAGATCAATGGTCGGAGGGGAGGAGGAGAGGAGAGATCAAAGGTCGGAGGGGAGGAGGAGAGGAGAGATCAAAGGTCGGAGGGGAGGAGAGATCAAAGGTTGGAGGAGAGGAGAGATCAAAGGTTGGAGGAGAGGAGAGATCAAAGGTCGGAGGGGAGGAGGAGAGGAGAGATCAAAGGTCGGAGGGGAGGAGGAGAGGAGAGATCAATGGTCGGAGGGGAGGAGGAGAGGAGAGATCAATGGTCGGAGGGGAGGAGGAGAGGAGAGATCAAAGGTCAGAGGGGAGGAGAGGTCAAAGGTCAGAGGGGAGAGGTCAAAGGTCGGAGGGGAGAGGAGAGATCAAAGGTTGGAGGAGAGGAGAGATCAAAGGTTGGAGGGGAGGAGGAGAGGAGAGATCAAAGGTCGGAGGGGAGGAGGAGAGGAGAGATCAAAGGTCGGAGGGGAGGAGGAGAGGAGAGATCAAAGGTCGGAGGGGAGGAGGAGAGGAGAGATCAATGGTCGGAGGGGAGGAGGAGAGGAGAGATCAAAGGTCGGAGGGGAGGAGGAGAGGAGAGATCAAAGGTCGGAGGGGAGGAGAGATCAAAGGTTGGAGGAGAGGAGAGATCAAAGGTCGGAGGGGAGGAGAGATCAAAGGTCGGAGGAGAGGAGAGATCAAAGGTTGGAGGAGAGGAGAGATCAAAGGTTGGAGGAGAGGAGAGATCAAAGGTTGGAGGAGAGGAGAGATCAAAGGTTGGAGGAGAGGAGAGATCAAAGGTTGGAGGGGAGGAGGAGAGGAGAGATCAAAGGTTGGAGGGGAGGAGGAGAGGAGAGATCAAAGGTCGGAGGGGAGGAGGAGAGGAGAGATCAAAGGTCGGAGGGGAGGAGGAGAGGAGAGATCAAAGGTCAGAGGGGAGGAGAGGTCAAAGGTCAGAGGGGAGAGGTCAAAGGTCGGAGGGGAGAGGAGAGATCAAAGGTTGGAGGAGAGGAGAGATCAAAGGTTGGAGGGGAGGAGGAGAGGAGAGATCAAAGGTCGGAGGGGAGGAGGAGAGGAGAGATCAAAGGTCGGAGGGGAGGAGGAGAGGAGAGATCAAAGGTCGGAGGGGAGGAGGAGAGGAGAGATCAATGGTCGGAGGGGAGGAGGAGAGGAGAGATCAAAGGTCGGAGGGGAGGAGGAGAGGAGAGATCAAAGGTCGGAGGGGAGGAGAGATCAAAGGTTGGAGGAGAGGAGAGATCAAAGGTCGGAGGGGAGGAGAGATCAAAGGTTGGAGGAGAGGAGAGATCAAAGGTTGGAGGAGAGGAGAGATCAAAGGTTGGAGGGGAGGAGGAGAGGAGAGATCAAAGGTTGGAGGGGAGGAGGAGAGGAGAGATCAAAGGTCGGAGGGGAGGAGGAGAGGAGAGATCAAAGGTCGGAGGGGAGGAGGAGAGGAGAGATCAATGGTCGGAGGGGAGGAGGAGAGGAGAGATCAAAGGTCGGAGGGGAGGAGGAGAGGAGAGATCAAAGGTCGGAGGGGAGGAGAGATCAAAGGTTGGAGGAGAGGAGAGATCAAAGGTCGGAGGGGAGGAGAGATCAAAGGTCGGAGGAGAGGAGAGATCAAAGGTTGGAGGAGAGGAGAGATCAAAGGTTGGAGGAGAGGAGAGATCAAAGGTTGGAGGAGAGGAGAGATCAAAGGTTGGAGGGGAGGAGGAGAGGAGAGATCAAAGGTTGGAGGGGAGGAGGAGAGGAGAGATCAAAGGTCGGAGGGGAGGAGGAGAGGAGAGATCAAAGGTCGGAGGGGAGGAGGAGAGGAGAGATCAATGGTCGGAGGGGAGGAGGAGAGGAGAGATCAAAGGTCGGAGGGGAGGAGGAGAGGAGAGATCAAAGGTCGGAGGGGAGGAGAGATCAAAGGTTGGAGGGGAGGAGAGATCAAAGGTTGGAGGGGAGGAGAGATCAAAGGTCGGAGGGGAGGAGAGATCAAAGGTCGGAGGAGAGGAGAGATCAAAGGTCGGAGGAGAGGAGAGATCAAAGGTTGGAGGAGAGGAGAGATCAAAGGTTGGAGGAGAGGAGAGATCAAAGGTTGGAGGAGAGGAGAGATCAAAGGTTGGAGGAGAGGAGAGATCAAAGGTTGGAGGGGAGGAGAGATCAAAGGTTGGAGGGGAGGAGGAGAGGAGAGATCAATGGTCGGAGGGGAGGAGGAGAGGAGAGATCAAAGGTCGGAGGGGAGGAGGAGAGGAGAGATCAAAGGTTGGAGGGGAGGAGGAGAGGAGAGATCAAAGGTCGGAGGGGAGGAGGAGAGGAGAGATCAAAGGTCGGAGGGGAGGAGGAGAGGAGAGATCAAAGGTCGGAGGGGAGGAGGAGAGGAGAGATCAATGGTCAGGGGGGAGGAGGAGAGATCAATGGTCGGAGGGGAGGAGGAGAGGAGAGATCAATGTTCGGAGGGGAGGAGGAGAGGAGAGATCAAAGGTCGGAGGGGAGGAGGAGAGGAGAGATCAATGGTCGGAGGGGAGGAGGAGAGGAGAGATCAAAGGTCGGAGGGGAGGAGGAGAGGAGAGATCAAAGGTCGGAGGGGAGGAGAGATCAAAGGTCGGAGGGGAGGAGAGATCAAAGGTCGGAGGGGAGGAGAGATCAAAGGTTGGAGGAGAGGAGAGATCAAAGGTTGGAGGAGAGGAGAGATCAAAGGTTGGAGGAGAGGAGAGATCAAAGGTCGGAGGGGAGGAGAGGTCAAAGGTCAGAGGGGAGAGGTCAAAGGTCGGAGGGGAGAGGAGAGATCAAAGGTTGGAGGAGAGGAGAGATCAAAGGTTGGAGGGGAGGAGGAGAGGAGAGATCAAAGGTCGGAGGGGAGGAGGAGAGGAGAGATCAAAGGTCGGAGGGGAGGAGGAGAGGAGAGATCAAAGGTCGGAGGGGAGGAGGAGAGGAGAGATCAAAGGTCGGAGGGGAGGAGAGATCAAAGGTCGGAGGGGAGGAGAGATCAAAGGTCGGAGGGGAGGAGAGATCAAAGGTTGGAGGAGAGGAGAGATCAAAGGTTGGAGGAGAGGAGAGATCAAAGGTTGGAGGAGAGGAGAGATCAAAGGTTGGAGGAGAGGAGAGATCAAAGGTTGGAGGAGAGGAGAGATCAAAGGTTGGAGGAGAGGAGAGATCAAAGGTTGGAGGAGAGGAGAGATCAAAGGTTGGAGGGGAGGAGAGATCAAAGGTTGGAGGGGAGGAGAGATCAAAGGTTGGAGGGGAGGAGGAGAGGAGAGATCAAAGGTTGGAGGAGAGGAGAGATCAAAGGTTGGAGGAGAGGAGAGATCAAAGGTTGGAGGAGAGGAGAGATCAAAGGTTGGAGGAGAGGAGAGATCAAAGGTTGGAGGGGAGGAGAGATCAAAGGTTGGAGGGGAGGAGGAGAGGAGAGATCAAAGGTTGGAGGGGAGGAGGAGAGGAGAGATCAAAGGTCGGAGGGGAGGAGGAGAGGAGAGATCAAAGGTCGGAGGGGAGGAGGAGAGGAGAGATCAATGGTCGGAGGGGAGGAGGAGAGGAGAGATCAAAGGTCGGAGGGGAGGAGGAGAGGAGAGATCAAAGGTCGGAGGGGAGGAGAGATCAAAGGTCGGAGGGGAGGAGAGATCAAAGGTCGGAGGGGAGGAGAGATCAAAGGTCGGAGGAGAGGAGAGATCAAAGGTCGGAGGAGAGGAGAGATCAAAGGTCGGAGGAGAGGAGAGATCAAAGGTTGGAGGAGAGATCAAAGGTTGGAGGAGAGGAGAGATCAAAGGTTGGAGGAGAGGAGAGATCAAAGGTTGGAGGAGAGGAGAGATCAAAGGTTGGAGGAGAGGAGAGATCAAAGGTTGGAGGGGAGGAGGAGAGGAGAGATCAAAGGTCGGAGGGGAGGAGGAGAGGAGAGATCAATGGTCGGAGGGGAGGAGGAGAGGAGAGATCAATGGTCGGAGGGGAGGAGGAGAGGAGAGATCAATGGTCGGAGGGGAGGAGGAGAGGAGAGATCAAAGGTCGGAGGGGAGGAGGAGAGGAGAGATCAAAGGTCGGAGGGGAGGAGGAGAGGAGAGATCAAAGGTCGGAGGGGAGGAGAGATCAAAGGTTGGAGGAGAGGAGAGATCAAAGGTTGGAGGAGAGGAGAGATCAAAGGTTGGAGGAGAGGAGAGATCAAAGGTTGGAGGAGAGGAGAGATCAAAGGTCGGAGGGGAGGAGGAGAGGAGAGATCAATGGTCGGAGGGGAGGAGGAGAGGAGAGATCAAAGGTCAGAGGGGAGGAGAGGTCAAAGGTCAGAGGGGAGAGGTCAAAGGTCGGAGGGGAGAGGAGAGATCAAAGGTTGGAGGAGAGGAGAGATCAAAGGTCGGAGGGGAGGAGGAGAGGAGAGATCAAAGGTCGGAGGGGAGGAGGAGAGGAGAGATCAAAGGTCGGAGGGGAGGAGGAGAGGAGAGATCAATGGTCGGAGGGGAGGAGGAGAGGAGAGATCAAAGGTCGGAGGGGAGGAGGAGAGGAGAGATCAAAGGTCGGAGGGGAGGAGAGATCAAAGGTTGGAGGAGAGGAGAGATCAAAGGTCGGAGGGGAGGAGAGATCAAAGGTCGGAGGAGAGGAGAGATCAAAGGTCGGAGGAGAGGAGAGATCAAAGGTCGGAGGAGAGGAGAGATCAAAGGTCGGAGGAGAGGAGAGATCAAAGGTCGGAGGAGAGGAGAGATCAAAGGTTGGAGGAGAGGAGAGATCAAAGGTTGGAGGAGAGGAGAGATCAAAGGTTGGAGGAGAGGAGAGATCAAAGGTTGGAGGGGAGGAGAGATCAAAGGTTGGAGGGGAGGAGGAGAGGAGAGATCAAAGGTTGGAGGGGAGGAGGAGAGGAGAGATCAAAGGTCGGAGGGGAGGAGGAGAGGAGAGATCAATGGTCGGAGGGGAGGAGGAGAGGAGAGATCAAAGGTCGGAGGGGAGGAGGAGAGGAGAGATCAAAGGTCGGAGGGGAGGAGAGATCAAAGGTGGAGGAGAGGAGAGATCAAAGGTCGGAGGGGAGGAGAGATCAAAGGTCGGAGGGGAGGAGAGACCAAAGGTCGGAGGGGAGGAGAGATCAAAGGTCGGAGGAGAGGAGAGATCAAAGGTCGGAGGAGAGGAGAGATCAAAGGTTGGAGGAGAGGAGAGATCAAAGGTTGGAGGAGAGGAGAGATCAAAGGTTGGAGGAGAGGAGAGATCAAAGGTTGGAGGAGAGGAGAGATCAAAGGTTGGAGGGAGAGGAGAGATCAAAGGTTGGAGGGGAGGAGGAGAGGAGAGATCAAAGGTCGGAGGGGAGGAGGAGAGGAGAGATCAATGGTCGGAGGGGAGGAGGAGAGGAGAGATCAAAGGTCGGAGGGGAGGAGGAGAGGAGAGATCAAAGGTCGGAGGGGAGGAGGAGAGGAGAGATCAAAGGTCGGAGGGAGGAGGAGAGGAGAGATCAAAGGTCGGAGGGGAGGAGGAGAGGAGAGATCAATGGTCAGGGGGAGGAGGAGAGATCAAAGTTCGGAGGGGAGGAGGAGAGGAGAGATCAAAGTTCGGAGGGGAGGAGGAGAGGAGAGATCAAAGTTCGGAGGGGAGGAGGAGAGGAGAGATCAAAGTTCGGAGGGGAGGAGGAGAGGAGAGATCAAAGTTCGGAGGGGAGGAGGAGAGGAGAGGAGAGATCAAAGGTTGGAGGAGAGGAGAGATCAAAGGTCGGAGGAGAGGAGAGATCAATGGTCAAAGGTCGGAGGGAGAGGTCAAAGGTCGGAGGGGAGAGGTCAAAGGTCGGAGAGGAGAGAGCAAAGGTCGGAGAGGGAGAGGTCGGAGAGGAGAGGTCAAAGGTCGGAGGGGAGAGGAGAGGTCAAAGGTCGGAGAGGCGAGGTCAAAGGTCGGAGAGGGGAGAGGAGAGGCCAAAGGTCGGAGAGGGGAGAGGCCAAAGGTCGGAGAGGGGAGAGGCCAAAGGTCGGAGGGGAGGAGGAGAGGAGAGATCAAAGGTCGGAGGAGAGGAGAGATCAAAGGTTGGAGGGGAGGAGGAGAGGAGAGATCAAAGGTCGGAGGAGAGGAGAGATCAAAGGTTGGAGGGGAGGAGGAGAGGAGAGATCAAAGGTTGGAGGGGAGGAGGAGAGGAGAGATCAAAGGTTGGAGGGGAGGAGGAGAGGAGAGATCAAAGATCGGAGGGGAGGAGGAGAGGAGAGATCAAAGGTCAGAGGGAGGAGGAGAGGAGAGATCAATGCTCAGGGGGGAGGAGGAGAGATCAATGGTCGGAGGGGAGGAGGAGAGATCAATGGTCGGAGGGGAGGAGGAGAGATCAAAGGTCGGAGGGGAGGAGGAGAGGAGAGATCAAGGGGAGGAGGAGAGGAGAGATCAAAGTTCGGAGGAGAGGAGAGATCAAGGGGAGGAGGAGAGGAGAGATCAAAGTTCGGAGGAGAGGAGAGATCAAAGGTCGGAGGGGAGGAGGAGAGGAGAGATCAATGGTTGGAGGAGAGATCAAAGGTCGGAGGGGAGGAGGAGAGGAGAGATCAAAGGTCAGAGGACAGGAGAGAGGTGGGGAGGATAGGTCAGAGGTGGAGAAGTGAGAGGAGAGGTCAAAGGTCGGAGAGGAGAGATCAAAGTTCGGAGGGGAGGAGGAGAGGAGAGATCAAAGTTCGGAGGAGAGGAGAGATCAAAGGTCGGAGGAGAGGAGAGATCAAAGGTCGGAGGAGAGGAGAGATCAAAGGTCAGAGGAGAGGTCAAAGGTGGAGAAGTCTGAGGGGAGGAGGAGAGGTCAGAGGAAAGGTCAGAGGGGAGGAGGAAAGGAGAGATCAAAGGTCAGAGGTGGTGAGGTCGGAGGGGAGGAGGAGAGGTCAGAGGGGGGAGGAGGAGAGATCAAAGGTCAGAGGTGGTGAGGTCGGAAGGGAGGAGGAGAGGAGAGGTCAGTGGGGGGGAGGAGGAGAGATCAAAGGTCAGAGGTGGTGAGGTCGGAAGGGAGGAGGAGAGATCAAATGTCAGAGGAGGGGAGGTAGGAGGGGAGAGGTCAGAGGGGGGAGGTGGCCCCCACAGGGCAGAGAAATTGTTATATTGATTTTATAGAGATCTGTCAGGTGGTCACTTATTGATCATCACCTCACCTCAGCTGATTGGTTGTGGAATGGAAAAATTAGACCTTTTTGATTGGATGATGTTTTTTTTTGTTCTCAGATTTTTCCTCTTTCCAGGTTTTGGTGATTGGGGAGGGGGAGTGGGGTGGGGGTGGGGGGTTTTGGTGCTGATTCCGGGTAATTGGTGGAGAAGCTTCTCAGGTCACTCATCAAAGCTGAGCCACCAAATGCCCAACTTTCCACTGCAATTTACTCAGCATTGTCAGTACAATGGTTGGAGATAAGGGTGGAGTCATAGTGATGTAGAGCGCCGCCTGGTGGCAGACTTGGGAGATCGGCGACGGTCCGGAGTCCTCGGTATAATGTCGGTATTGTCAGCTATGCTAATGGAGACTCCTTCACACTGCAGAAAACAATCCGCACAAAGCACAATGGTGGAGCCGACCCCGGTGGGAGCCGCATTCCATCCGCGTCCTGCAGAGACCTGACCGATCCGAAACCGCGCCGTATCCAACCAGAACTGAAGAGGGGACCCCGGAGGGAGCCGTATACTGCAGACCCCCGCCCACCCCGGACCCTCACCGTCTCCGGTCATAACTGAAGTGGGGACCCCGTGAGAGCCGTATTCTGCAGACCCCGGACCCTCATTGTCTCCGGCCATAACTGAAGAGGGGACCCCGGAGGGAGCCGTATTCTGAAGACCCCCCCCCCACACACCCCGGACCCTCACCTCCACTGATAACTGAAGAGGGGACCCCGGAGGGAGCCGTATTCTGAAGACCCCCCCCCACACACCCCGGACCCTCACCTCCACTGATAACTGAAGAGGGGACCCCGGAGGGAGCCATATTCTGAAGACCCCCCCGCACACCCCGGACCCTCACCTCCACTGATAACTGAAGAGGGGACTCTGGAGGGAGCCGTATTCTGCAGACCCCCCCCACACACCCCGGACCTTCACCTCCACTGATAACTGAAGAGGGGACTCTGGAGGGAGCCGTATTCTGAAGACCCCCCCCACACACCCCGGACCCTCACCTCCACTGATAACTGAAGAGGGGACCCCGGAGGGAGCCGTATTCTGAAGACCCCCCCCCCCCCCCACACACCCCGGACCCTCACCTCCACTGATAACTGAAGAGGGGACTCTGGAGGGAGCCGTATTCTGCAGACCCCGCCCACCCCGGACCCTCACCGTCTCCGGCCACAATGGGATTGCGCTGCAGCTGTGTGTGTGGCCGGCCCGGGTATAAGAAGATTTCCTGTGGGCATCAGACCCGGAGTGACACCTCTACTGACCCCGTGACCCGTCTGCTTCCACCCCTGACCCGGACAACGTATGTGATTCCATCCATCACCTCCATCTACAATTGGCTACAAACCTTCCAATCTGATTGTACAATCCCCTCCCGACTTTGTACAACCGTCGCCAAAAGTTTTGAGAATCTGACAATTCATATTTGTATCAAAGTCTTCCGCCTCCTCCGGTGTCTGTAGATCTTTGTGTCGGATGTTACTATGGGATACTGAAGTGTGATTACAAGCACTCCATAAATGTCAGAGGCTTCTATTCACAACGACATGAAGTTGATGTGAAGACAGCGGTGACCCCCCCCCCCCCCCCCCTTCTTCCAGATCTCTGCCCCCCCCCCCCCCCCATTCCATAACCAATGCTTGGAGTTTGTCAGAATTTGTGCGGTTTTTATTCTGCTCCCCCCCCCCCCCCCCAAGGGTTGACCACAAGTTCTCAATAGGATTAAGGTCTGGAGAGTTTCCTGGCCATGGACCCCAAATTTCCATGTTTTGTTCCCCAAACCACTTAGTTATGACGTTTGCCTTCTGGTAAAGTCCTCCATCATGCCGGAGAAGACATCTTCCTCACCAAACTCTTCTTGGATGGTTGGGAGAAGTTGGATGACACGGAACTGATATCACCTTTTCTTCTCTGGACAAGGTTTTTTCCAGATGCCCCCCAACAATGGGAAAGGGGTCTCTTCATCGAAAATGACCCCCCCCACCCAGTCCTCAGCAGTCCAATTCCTGGACCTTCTGTAGAATATCAGTCTGTCCCGATCTTTTTCCTGGAGAGAAGTGGGCTGCCCTTCCTGACACCAGACCGTCCCCCAAAAGTCTTCTCCTCACTGTGTGCATACCGATGTCCTCACACCTGCCTGCTGCCATTCCTTAGCAAGCTTTGTACTGGTGGTGCCCCATTACTCCCCCTCCTGCACTGGTGGTGCCCCCATTACTCCCCCTCCTGCACTGGTGGTGCCCCCATTACTCCCCCTCCTGCACTGGTGGTGCCCCCATTACCCCCCCTGCACTGGTGGTGCCCCCATTACTCCCCCTCCTGCACTGGTGGTGCCCCCATTACTCCCCCTCCTGCACTGGTGGTGCCCCCATTACTCCCCTCCTGCACTGGTGATGCCCCCCATTACTCCCCCTCCTGCACTGGTGGTGCCCCCATTACCCCCCCTGCACTGGTGGTGCCCCCATTACTCCCCCCCCCCCCTGCACTGGTGGTGCCCCCATTACTCCCCCCCTGCACTGGTGGTGCCCCCATTACTCCCCCTCCTGCACTGGTGGTGCCCCCATTACTCCCCCTCCTGCACTGGTGGTGCCCCCATTACTCCCCCCTCCTGCACTGGTGGTGCCCCCATTACTCCCCCCTCCTGCACTGGTGGTGCCCCCATTACTCCCCCCTCCTGCACTGGTGGTGCCCCCATTACTCCCCCCTCCTGCACTGGTGGTGCCCCCATTACTCCCCCCTCCTGCACTGGTGGTGCCCCCATTACTCCCCCCTCCTGCACTGGTGGTGCCCCCATTACTCCCCCCTCCTGCACTGGTGGTGCCCCCATTACTCCCCCCTCCTGCACTGGTGGTGCCCCATTACTCCCCCCTCCTGCACTGGTGGTGCCCCCATTACTCCCCCCTCCTGCACTGGTGGTGCCCCCATTACTCCCCCCTCCTGCACTGGTGGTGCCCCCATTACTCCCCCTCCTGCACTGGTGGTGCCCCCATTACTCCCCCCTCCTGCACTGGTGGTGCCCCCATTACTCCCCCCTCCTGCACTGGTGGTGCCCCCATTACTCCCCCCTCCTGCACTGGTGGTGCCCCCATTACTCCCCCTCCTGCACTGGTGGTGCCCCCGTTACTCCCCCACTGCACTGGTGGGAGCCCCCCCATCACCCCCCCCCCTGCACTGCTGGTGCCCTCATCACCCCGCCTGCACTGGTGGTGTGCCCTCCTCTGCACTGGTGGTGCCCCCATTCAGCAGCTGAATCACCTGTAGGTGACGCTCCTGGCGCTTGCTGGACTGTCTTGGCCGCCCTTCCTGAAGCCTTCTTTACAAATACAGCAGAAATGTTTTTTTGGGGATTACGTTCATTTTCATGGCAAAGAGTGACTTCATTCCTCTGATCGCTCTTCATAACATTCTGCGCTATATGAAAATTATCCATCATAAACGCCGAGGCGGCAGACTTTGACAATATTTGTGTCGTTCCCAAACTTTTTTGCCACGGCTGTATTGCCAATATCAAATGGCATAGACATGGATTCCGACATGAGATTGTACAATCAGATTGTATGGTATATGGCCGGCTGTAGATGGAGGAATTTATCATTAGATACACTGTGTGTTGAGGGGGAATTATATGTCTACCTGAATACCATAGTCAGCGTTCTGGGTCATGTGACTGAATGCCATGGAAGCCATGTGACATGATCTCCTGCCATGCCGGCAAGTAATCCCGAGTTCCTGCATGTTATTGGATGAGCCGGTTCTCTGCATCCCCCTGGGGACATGTAATACCATCCTTAACCCCTAGATGGCCATACTTCATCAGAGGCCGAATCCATTCATTCCCACACTGCCCATCCCCCACTCTGCACCCCAAATCCATTCATGCCCACACTGCCCATCCCCCACTCTGCACCCCAAATCCATTCATTCCCACACTGCCCATCCCCCGGCTCCCTGCACTGAACCCCAAATCCATGCATTCCCACGCTGCCCACCCCCCCCCCCCCCGGTTGTTTTGGTGATCTCCGTATTCCCGGTTTTATAGGTGCGTTCGGTATTATTCGGTAAACACGAGGGGCGTTGGCGCGGTTTTCTCGCACATGACTGACATTTTTCCTCTGTGATGTCAGCTGTGTACTCGGCGCGCTTCGCTCTCTGGACTCTCTCAGAATCATCACAGAGTTTAATTATAACTCCAGATAAGAAGGTGGCGGATTTGGCAGTGGTCTGCGCCGGGTCATTGCAAGGTTTTGTCTTGCCCTCTCGGTGTCACCGCGATTCGTGAGACAAACAATTGGGGGCGGGAGGGAGGGAGGGGAGCAGCATATAACGAGTTTGATGTTAAATGATTGGTCATAGAATATAATCCCCCCCAACATTTCCTATTCCTGATCTGTCTCTGGTGTACCATCTATTGTCTTATAGAGGACCTGATTCTCTTTGTATTACTTCCTGTGTGTGGAATCCCCGGTGATCCTGCCAGTAACTCCTATTTCTAACTGACCACACTAAGCATGAGGGCTCATCCCTCCCAGTGTGGTCAGTTTTCTGGCTGTGCTGGGAAACAGCCTGCCTATCCTTCAATGGCCAAGACTTGTGCTGACACCCCCAGCCCCCTGCACAGACTGCCGTTCCTCCAGTGATTAGACTTATGCTGAAAAAGCCATCAGACCAGTGGCCTGCTGTTTCTCTTTCCCCAGCTCTCTAAGCCCCGTATGGTGACCCTCATGGAAAGACGATGAGCCATTCCTCCCAGGTGACCCCCATGGAAAGACGATGAGCCATTCCTCCCTGGTGACCCCCATGGAAAGACGATGAGCCATTCCTCCCTGGTGACCCCCATGGAAAGACGATGAGCCATTCCTCCCAGGTGACCCCCATGGAAAGACGATGAGCCATTCCTCCCTGGTGACCCCCATGGAAAGACGATGAGCCATTCCTCCCAGGTGACCCCCATAGGAAGACTATGAGCCATTCCTCCCAGGTGACCCCCATAGGAAGACTATGAGCCATTCCTCCCTGGTGACCCCCATAGGAAGACGATGAGCCATTCCTCCCAGGTGACCCCCATGCAAAGGCGATGAGCCATTCCTCCATGTGACCCCCATAGGAAGACAATGGGCCATTCCTCCAGGTGACCCCCATAGGAAGACGGGTCATTCCTCCCAGGTGACCCCCATAGGAAGACAATGGGCCATTCCTCCCAGTGACCCCCATAGGAAGACAACGGGCCATTCCTCCCAGGTGACCCCCATAGGAAGACAATGGGCCATTCCTCCAGGTGACCCCCATAGGAAGACAATGGGCCATTCCTCCAGGTGACCCCCATAGGAAGACAATAGGCCATTCCTCCAGGTGACCCCCATAGGAAGACAATGAGCCATTCCTCCAGGTGACCCCCATGGGAAGACAATGGGCCATTCCTCCAGGTGACCCCCATGGGAAGACAATGGGCCATTCCTCCAGGTGACCCCCATGGGAAGACAATGGGCCATTCCTCCAGGTGACCCCCATGGGAAGACAATGGGCCATTCCTCCAGGTGACCCCCATAGGAAGACAATGGGCCATTCCTCCAGGTGACCCCCATAGGAAGACAATGGGTCATTCCTCCAGGTGACCCCCATGGGAAGACAATGAGCCATTCCTCCAGGTGACCCCCATGGGAAGACAATGAGCCATTCCTCCAGGTGACCCCCATGGGAAGACAATGGGCCATTCCTCCAGGTGACCCCCATAGGAAGACAATGAGCCATTCCTCCAGGTGACCCCCATGGGGAGACGATGAATGATTTCCCCCCAGGGGACCCCCTATGAGTGATTGTGGTACTCTCTCTCACTTGTTGAATTCATCTGTAGAATTTTCGTATTTATCCCCCTCCCCCGGTGTCTGATTGCCGAGTTCAGTATTTGGCGCTCGCAGTTTCCGGCGTTGTGTAAATTCCATTGTTTGGTGTTAGAAAACTTCCCAAACTTCTCCTTCTCTCTGTGCCCCCCCCCACCCCCCCATTCCATAATAATGTATGCGGGGAGATAATGGCGGCCCGTGGGCGGATGGAACCTGCTGGGCGTTTGCCAGAACACTTGTCGGCTGGGAGCGCTGGCGTCAGGAACGCGGCACAATGCAGAGCGCAGCGCGGGGAAGGTGACGTGCGAGCAATCAGCGCTGTGTGGGAGGAATGAAAACCTCGTTTTCTCTTCTCCTCTAATTGGTGATAAATGGAGAGATTTGTGTCATAATTACCGCAGCAAATCGCTTAATTCCCGTCATTGTCACTCCGCGCTTAAAGGAGACGCAGCCGGGATCGCGTCCGGGCATGACGCCGGATTATCTACCATTTGTATGAGTGATTATCACCAAATCCTTCCCATCACCCCGACATTTCACCTCCAATCCCCCCATCACCCCGACATTTCACCTCTAATCCCCCCCATCACCCCGACATTTCACCTCCAATCCCCCCGACATTTCACCTCTAATCCCCCCATCACCCCGACATTTCACCTCTAATCCCCCCATCACCCCGACATTTCACCTCCAATCCCCCCATCACCCCGACATTTCACCTCCAATCCCCCCCATCACCCCGACATTTCACCTCCAATCCCCCCATCACCCCGACATTTCATCTCCAATCCCCCCCATCACCCCGACATTTCATCTCCAATCCCCCCCATCACCCCGACATTTCACCTCCAATCCCCCCATCACCCTGACATTTCATCTCCAATCCTCCCCATCACCCCGACATTTCATCTCCAATCCTCCCCATCACCCCGACATTTCATCTCCAATCCTCCCCATCACCCCGACATTTCATCTCCAATCCTCCCCATCACCCCGACATTTCACCTCCAATCCCCCCATCACCCCAACATTTCATCTCCAATCCTCCCCATCACCCCGACATTTCATCTCCAATCACCCCGACATTTCACCTCCAATCCCCCCCATCACCCCGACATTTCACCTCCAATCCCCCCATCACCCCGACATTTCACCTCCAATCCCCCCCATCACCCCGACATTTCACCTCCAATCCCCCCCCATCACCCCGACATTTCACCTCCAATCCCCCCATCACCCCGACATTTCATCTCCAATCCTCCCCATCACCCCGACATTTCATCTCCAATCCTCCCCATCACCCCGACATTTCATCTCCAACCCCCCATCACCCCGACATTTCACCTCCAATCCCCCCATCACCCCGACATTTCACCTCCAACCCCCCCATCACCCCGACATTTCACCTCCAATCCCCCCCATCACCCCGACATTTCACCTCCAATCCCCCCATCACCCCGACATTTCATCTCCAATCCTCCCCATCACCCCGACATTTCATCTCCAACCCCCCATCACCCCGACATTTCACCTCCAATCCTCCCCATCACCCCGACATTTCATCTCCAATCCTCCCCATCACCCCGACATTTCATCTCCAATCCCCCCATCACCCCGACATTTCACCTCCAATCCCCCCATCACCCCGACATTTCACCTCCAATCCCCCCCATCACCCCAACATTTCACCTCCAATCCCCCCCATCACCCCGACATTTCACCTCCAATCCCCCCATCACCCCGACATTTCATCTCCAATCCTCCCATCACCCCGACATTTCACCTCCAATCCCCCATCACCCCGACATTTCATCTCCAATCCTTCCCATCACTCCGACATTTCACCTCCAATCCCCCCCCATCACCCCGACATTTCATCTCCAACCCCCCATCACCCCGACATTTCACCTCCAATCCCCCATCACCCCGACATTTCACCTCCAATCCCCCCATCACCCCGACATTTCACCTCCAACCCCCCCATCACCCCGACATTTCACCTCCAATCCCCCCCATCACCCCGACATTTCACCTCCAATCCCCCCATCACCCCGACATTTCATCTCCAATCCTCCCCATCACCCCGACATTTCATCTCCAACCCCCCATCACCCCGACATTTCACCTCCAATCCTCCCCATCACCCCGACATTTCATCTCCAACCCCCCATCACCCCGACATTTCACCTCTAATCCCCCCCATCACCCCGACATTTCATCTCCAATCCCCCAATCACCCCGACATTTCACCTCCAATCCCCCCCCATCACCCCGACATTTCACCTCCAATCCTCCCCATCACCCCGACATTTCACCTCCAATCCTCCCCATCCCCCCGACATTTCATCTCCAACCCCCCCATCACCCCGACATTTCACCTCCAATCCCCCCCATCACCCCGACATTTCACCTCCAATCCTTCCCATCACCCCGACATTTCACCTCCAATCCCCCATCACCCCGACATTTCATCTCCAATCCTTCCCATCACTCCGACATTTCACCTCCAATCCCCCCCCATCACCCCGACATTTCATCTCCAATCCTCCCCATCACCCCGACATTTCATCTCCAACCCCCCATCACCCCGACATTTCACCTCCAATCCCCCCATCACCCCGACATTTCACCTCCAATTCTCCCCATCACCCCGACATTTCACCTCCAATCCCCCCCATCACCCCGACATTTCATCTCCAACCCCCCCATCACCCCGACATTTCATCTCCAACCCCCCCATCACCCCGACATTTCACCTCCAATCCTCCCCATCACCCCGACATTTCATCTCCAATCCTCCCCATCACCCCGACATTTCACCTCCAATCCCCCCATCACCCCGACATTTCACCTCCAATCCCCCCATCACCCCGACATTTCACCTCCAATCCTCCCCATCACCCCGACATTTCATCTCCAATCCCCCCATCACCCCGACATTTCACCTCCAATCCTTCCCATCACCCCGACATTTCACCTCCAATCCTTCCCATCACCCCGACATTTCACCTCCAATCCCCCCCCATCACCCCGACATTTCACCTCCAATCCCTCCCATCACCCCGACATTTCACCTCTAATACCCCCCCATCACCCCATTTCACCTCCAATCCCTCCCATCACCCCGACATTTCACCTCTAATACCCCCCCATCACCCCATTTCACCTCCAATCCCCCCATCACCCTGACATTTCATCTCCAATCCTCCCCATCACCCCATTTCACCTCCAATCCCCCCCCATCACCCCATTTCACCTCCAATCCCTCCCATCACCCCAACATTTCACCTCTAATCCCCCCATCATTTGGGGGTCCAGAACAATGACACCCTGACACTTGGGGGGTCCAGAACAATGACACCCTGACACTTGAGGGTCCTGGACCCCATTATATTCCCCCATACATGGAGGATCCTTGGTCGGTGTGCACTGGCGCCATGCGGATGACGGATGGCGGCTCTAAATTGGAATTATTTGGCGTTTATTTGCAGTAATGGGATGTATGGTGGCGAACGGATCGCAGAGCGGCGATTTATCTGCAATGAATGGGGGTGGGGGGAGGGGATGACCGCCATTAAGGTCCATCTTGCCGGAATCTGCCTGAATAAATTTCCCATGAAGTGGATAGAAGTGACGTCTTCCCAGGACTCGGCCCGCCATCTGCGGAATATAAAACCGCCATTTGTGTCATGGTCGGGCTGACGGCACCATTTAGCGAAGAAATCAAATCACTGATTACTTTATATGGAAGAAATAAGAATTCCCTTTGGGGGATGGGGGGGGGTTATCATTCAGCTGATGGGGGGAGTTGGTGCAGGACAGCGTGCGTTGTGCCGTGCTGTGCTACAGTGAATGGCAAACGATTGTTCCCCCCCCTCCCCCCCGGATGCTCTCCTGGTACAGGGGGCGCTGTCTTCAGCCCCATGGATCCGGCGATCACAGAAGGGGGCTCTGGCGATCACAGAAGGGGGATCCTGCGATCACAGAAGGGGGCTCTGGCGATCACAGAAGGAGGATCCGGCGATCACAGAAGGGGGCTCCGGCGATCACAGAAGGGGGCTCCGGCGATCACAGAAGGGGATCCGGCGATCACAGAAGGGGGATCCGGCGATCACAGAAGGGGGCTCCGGCGATCACAGAAGGGGGCTCCGGCGATCACAGAAGGGGGATCCGGCGATCACAGAAGGGGGCTCCGGCGATCACAGAAGGGGGCTCCGGCGATCACAGAAGGGGGCTCCGGCGATCACAGAAGGGGGCTCCGGCGATCACAGAAGGAGGATCCGGCGATCACAGAAGGGGGATCCGGCGATCACAGAAGGGGGATCCGGCGATCACAGAAGGGGGATCCGGCGATCACAGAAGGGGGCTCCGGCGATCACAGAAGGGGGCTCCGGCGATCACAGAAGGGGGATCCGGCGATCACAGAAGGGGGTTCCGGCGATCACAGAAGGGGGCTCCGGCGATCACAGAAGGGGGCTCCGGCGATCACAGAAGGGGGATCCGGCGATCACAGAAGGGGGATCCGGCGATCACAGAAGGGGGCTCCGGCGATCACAGAAGGGGGCTCCGGCGATCACAGAAGGGGGCTCCGGCGATCACAGAAGGGGATCCGGCGATCACAGAAGGGGGATCCGGCGATCACAGAAGGGGGCTCCGGCGATCACAGAAGGGGGCTCCGGCGATCACAGAAGGGGGATCCGGCGATCACAGAAGGGGGCTCCGGCGATCACAGAAGGGGGCTCCGGCGATCACAGAAGGGGGCTCCGGCGATCACAGAAGGGGGCTCCGGCGATCACAGAAGGGGGATCCGGCGATCACAGAAGGGGGATCCGGCGATCACAGAAGGGGGATCCGGCGATCACAGAAGGGGGATCCGGCGATCACAGAAGGGGGCTCCGGCGATCACAGAAGGGGGCTCCGGCGATCACAGAAGGGGGATCCGGCGATCACAGAAGGGGGATCCGGCGATCACAGAAGGGGGCTCCGGCGATCACAGAAGGGGGCTCCGGCGATCACAGAAGGGGGATCCGGCGATCACAGAAGGGGGATCCGGCGATCACAGAAGGGGGCTCCGGCGATCACAGAAGGGGGCTCCGGCGATCACAGAAGGGGGCTCCGGCGATCACAGAAGGGGGCTCCGGCGATCACAGAAGGGGGCTCCGGCGATCACAGAAGGGGGCTCCGGCGATCACAGAAGGGGGATCCGGCGATCACAGAAGGGGGCTCCGGCGATCACAGAAGGGGGCTCCGGCGATCACAGAAGGGGCTCCGGCGATCACAGAAGGGGGCTCCGGCGATCACAGAAGGGGGCTCCGGCGATCACAGAAGGGGGCTCCGGCGATCACAGAAGGGGCTCCGGCGATCCTGAAGAAGGATCTGGTGGTAGCAGATTACACTCTCTCTCCTCTTGATGGGCGCAGGGATTCAATGGCACATATTTGTTTTGTGAGCTCTCCGGGTACACGGGGTGCTGTCTTCGCCCCCTGGATCCGGTGATCACTGAAGGGGATCCGGTGATCTGTTGGCGTAGCAGATTACAATCGCTCCCCTTGATGGGTTCAGTGATTGAACCTCACATGTTTTGTGACCTCTCTGGGTTCACTGGGCATCTTCAGCCCTTGGATCCGGCGACCACAGAAGGGGATCTGGTGATCTGTTGGTGTAGATTACACTTCTCTCTCCTCTTGATGGGCGCAGGGATTGATCAGCACATTTTGTTTTGTGGGCTCTCCGGGTACAAGGGGGTACTGTCTTCTGCCCCTGGATCTGGTGATCTGGTGAACCCCAATATTCTGCAGGGAGCCCCCCCTTTTCTCTGTCTCGGATTCCTGAGGTCACAATCTGTTTTCCTCTCCGGTGTGATTTGGCGGATCGGGTTCATCCGAGGTCTGGCCGCATTAGTCACCGCTCACGCTACCGCCATCCATCACCCCGAACGCGTCCTCCTCGGTCGCACTGAGCGCCATTCCCTCTAATGAGGAATTAATCTCCGCCTGTAATGAATACGAGAAGATGACAAAACTCTAACCAGAGCGGCGCTCTCTGCGACACGCTGTGACGCCGCTCACCCTCCCCCCCCGGAGTGACAGCAGATGTTCCTCCCCAATTACTTCCGACAAATGTCTGTGAAATGGAGAGACGTCTACCTGCGGCGTCTCTCCTCGCCGTCCGGCGCTGCGCCGGGCTCCAGTGGTGAGGGGAATATTTCCTTTTTAGTGACAGTTCATCGGCCTCCTTATTAAATCCCCGGACACGCGGCGCTCTTCTCTGCGCTCGGATTGCATGCTGGTCGATTTGTATCTGGAACATTAATGTCGCTGCGCTCGCCTCAGATGACATCTCTGCGTCCGCGCCGCGCCATTCTCCTAATAAGATGGCGGCATTTTATATTGAGTTGTGATTACTTCACCTGCCGCCATCTTATTGGGAGAATTTTATTTTCTGATGACCCGATCGCTATCTGCGTTCTTCTAAGGCGTCCGCCGACCATGAACTCTGATGACCCCGAGGAAGGACGGGCGAACCCCCGAAATGCATCGGACGCTTTTGTGTCTTATTGCGGAAAATAAAATGTAACTTCACTGCGCATGCATGGGGCTCTCCTCTCCTGACCACCATCAGACGGGTCCTACGGTGATGTAAAGAGGACCCGTCCAGCGATCGATCGGCCGGTCTCTGTGATGAGATTCTCAGATGTGAAATGAAGTCTCTGCTCCTCATTATCGGGGGGGCCCCGCCTGCCGATCCTCTCCTGTGAGGGAGAACTCCGCTCGTACGGTGGGGGAGGGTTTGCTGTAATAAAGTTCTCCACATTGCTGATTTCCGGTGGAACCGTCACGTCTCTTCCAGGAACGTCTTTGCCGTCGGCGGGTTTCTTAATCCGTTTTTATTCCTCTTCAGTTCGGATAATGATGAATTGTCTGATAATATTCTCCTGTCCTCGGATGGCAGAGAAACGGGGGTGGGGTACGCCGTGTCCTGAAGGGGTGATGGTGGTCCGCCAGCTTCTCTGCTGGTTGCTGAGGAAAAACCATCTGATGCCCTTTGCTGCCTTCTGCATTCACTGATGCCCCTTAATGCCCCTTGCTACCTCACCATCAATCCTGATGACCCTTATATTTGTTTTGATACCTTTTATATCTCTAATTGTCCACTGCTTCTTTCATGCCTCCACATCCACCCTGACGCCCCTCTCTTCCCCCTATATATCCTCTCTAATGCCCCTACATCCTCTCTGATGCCCCATCTCTGCACCCTTCATCCTCTCTGATGCCCCTCTCTGCACCCTTCATCCTCTCTGATGCCCCTCTCTGCACCCTTCATCCTCTCTGATGCCCCTCTCTGCACCCTTCATCCTCTCTGATGCCCCTCTCTGCACCCTTCATCCTCTCTGATGCCCATCTCTGCTCCCTATACAGCCTCTCTGTTGCCCATCTCTGCTCTCAACAACCTCTGATGCCCCTCTCTACCCCTTATCCTCTCTGATGCCCATCTCTGCTCCCTATACAACCTGTCTGATGCTCCTCTCTGACCCTACATCCTCTCTGATGCCCATCCCTGCGCCCTTCATCTTCTCTGATGCCCCTCTCTACTCCTACACCCTCTGATGCCCATCTCTGCCCCCTACAACCTCTCTGATGCCCCTCTCTGCACCCTTTATCTTCTCTGATGCTCCTCTCTACCCCTACACCCTCTGATGCCCTCTCTGCCCCCCATATCCCTTAAAATGCCCCTCTCTACACACTCTTTGATGACACTATGTGCCTCCTACACCCTTTCTGATGCCCCTTTCTACCCCCTACATCCTCTCTGATGCCCTCTGTCCCCTACACCCTCTCTCCTATGCCCCTCTCTACCCCTACATCTACTGGGATGCCCTCTCTTCCCCCTACACCCTCTCTGATGACACTATCTGCCTCCTATACCCTTTCTGATGCCCATCTCTGCCCCCTACAAGAATGATGCCCTTCTCTGTTCCTATATCTTATCTGATACCCCTCTCTGATGCCCCCTTGTTGCCCCCCCCTGGGTTGCGCGGTTGGTGAAGTTTTGGATGTTTTGCTCCTTCGGCTGGTTGGTAATGTGGAATGTGAAGCGGTAATGTGGAGGGGATGTAAGCGAGTCTAATGATCGGATCTGATAGGATTATCTCCTTGGAGCCGGACTGTTCCGGGGAAACCGCTGCAGATGAACTAAGGAGAGATCTGTGCGGGGGACCCCTTTAGGGACCCCTTTACATCGATGACAATGTGAAGGGGAGAGTGAGATGTAAAATGGGGGCTCTGAAGAAAGGTTGGGGGGGGGGAGGGGCCCGATGTGATTTTTTTTTTTTCAGCCTGTGAATATCTGTAAAATCTGTAGTGTGGTCCCCATAGTGATAAGATTAGAGCCCCCCGGGGCCTGAGGACCAGATCCTTCTCCTCTCTTATCCAATAGGAGGAGGGCAGCGGAGGATCACTGGAGGTGATCTGCTCTATGATGACGCCATTCACTCACAGATGAGATCTTCATTCCCGCCTGTCCTCCTCCTCCTTAGTGACCCGATACCAACCGACCGTCAGCAGGACGGAGACCAAGACATTGGTTGTGAGGGAATGGCCGCCGTCTACATCTCCAGAATACACTCCTAACACAGACAAAGCATGCAGAGATTTTATAAATGTTACATAGGAGGGGAGATTGAAAAAAAGACACAAGTCCATCAAGTCCATCCTATGTGTGTGATTATATGTCAGTATTACATTGTATATCATGTATGTTGTGTGATTATATGTCAGTATTACATTGTATATCATGTATGTTGTGGTTGTTCAGATGATTATCTAATATTTTTTTGAAATTATCAATGCCCCCCCGCTGAGACCACCTCCTGTGGAAGGGAATTCCACATCCTTGCCGCTCTTACAGTAAAGAACCCTCTACATAGTTTAAGGTTAAACCTCTTTTCTTCTAATTTTAATGAGTGGCCACGAGTCTTGTTACACTCCCTATTTTGTTTTTTTATGTTGTTTTCTCCCTATTGTGGGGTCACCAGTCCGGTATTTATATATTGTGGGGTCACCAGTCCGGTATTTATATAATGAAATCATATCCCCTCTCAGGCGTCTCTTCTCCAGAGAGAATAAGTTCAGAGCTCACAACCTTTCCTCATATCTAATATCCTCCAGACCCTTTATTAGCTTTGTTGTCCTTCTTTGTAGTCGCTCCATTTCCAGTCCATCCTTCCTGAGGACTGGTGCCCAGAACTGGACAGTATACTCCAGGTGCGGCTGGACCAGAGTCTTGTAGAGGGGAGAATTATCCTTTTATCTCTGGAGTTGATCCCTTTTTAATGCCGATATTCTGTTTTGCTTTGTTAGCAGCAGCTTGGCATTGCTGAGCCCATCATCTACTAGGACCCCCAGGTCCTTCTCCACCCTAGACCCCCCCAGAGGTTCCCCCCCCCCCCCCCCCAGGTCCTTCTCCATCCTACATCCCCCCAGAGGTTCCCCTCCCCCCAGTCTATAGATTGCATTCAGATAATTGGCACCCAAATTCAATATTTTACATTTTTCTACATTGAACCTCATTTTCCATGTAGATGCCCCTCCCCCCATTCATTTGTTCAGATCTTCTTACAAGGTTTCCACATCCTGCGGAGAAGTTATTGCTCTGCTTAGCTTAGTATCCTCCGCAAATACAGAGATTGAGCTGTTTCCCCCATCCCCATCCTCCAGGTCATCTATGAACACATTAAACAGGATTGGTCCCCCACAGACTCCTGGGGGGCCCCACTACCCTCCCCCAACCATTCCGAGTACTCCCCATTTATCACCACCCTCTGAACTCACCCTTGTAGCCAGTTTTCAATCCATGTCCTCACCCCTATGGTCCATGCCAACGGACCTTACTTTGTACAGTAAATGTTTATGGGGAACTGTGTCAAATGCTTTTGCAAAATCCAGATACACCACGTCTACGGGCCTTCCTTTATCTAGATACACCACATCTACGGGCCTTCCTTTATCCAGATACACCACGTCTACGGGCCTTCCTTTATCTAGATACACCACATCTACGGACCTTCCTTTATCTAGATACACCACATCTACGGGCCTTCCTTTATCCAGATACACCACGTCTACGGGCCTCCCTTTATCTAGATACACCACGTCTACGGACCTTCCTTTATCTAGATACACCACATCTACGGGCCTTCCTTTATCCAGATACACCACGTCTACGGGCCTTCCTTTATCCAGATACACCACGTCTACGGACCTTCCTTTATATAGATACACCACGTCTACGGACCTTCCTTTATCTAGATACACCACGTCTACGGGCCTTCCTTTATCTAGATACACCACGTCTACGGGCCTTCCTTTATCTAGATACACCACATCTACGGGCCTTCCTTTATCTAGATACACCACGTCTACGGACCTACCTTTATCTAGATACACCACGTCTACGGACCTTCCTTTATCTAGATACACCACGTCTACGGGCCTTCCTTTATCTAGATACACCACGTCTACGGGCCTTCCTTTATCTAGATACACCACGTCTACGGGCCTTCCTTTATCTAGATACACCACGTCTACGGGCCTTCCTTTATCTAGATACACCACGTCTACGGGCCTTCCTTTATCTAGATACACCACGTCTACGGGCCTTCCTTTATCTAGATACACCACGTCTACGGGCCTTCCTTTATCCAGATACACCACGTCTACGGACCTTCCTTTATATAGATACACCACGTCTACGGACCTTCCTTTATCTAGATACACCACGTCTACGGGCCTTCCTTTATCCAGATACACCACGTCTACGGACCTTCCTTTATATAGATACACCACGTCTACGGACCTTCCTTTATCTAGATACACCACGTCTACGGGCCTTCCTTTATCCAGATACACCACGTCTACGGACCTTCCTTTATCTAGATACACCACGTCTACGGGCCTTCCTTTATCTAGATACACCACGTCTACGGATCTTCCTTTACCCAGATGGCAACTCACCTCCTCATAGGAGGTTAGTGGATTGGTTTGGCAAGAACAATTCTTCATGAATCCATGCTGATTACTGCTAATGATACCGTTCTCATTACTAAAATCTTGTATATAGTCCCTTATCATCCCCTGCAAGAGTTGACATACTATTGATGTTGGGCTGACTGGTCTGTAATTCCCAGGGATGGATTTTGGGCCCTATTTAAATATTGGTTCTACATTGGCTTTTCTCCAATTAGCTGGTACCATTCCAGTCAGTAAAGAAAATGTGTTTTCTCCTGTTCAATAACCGATCCATATCAGGTCTGATTATACAGTATAGACAAATAAAAAATGTGTGTGTGTGTGTATATATATATATATATTTATTTAATTTTTTTGCCAAAAGTATTGGGACACCTGCCTTTACACGCACATGACCTTTAATGACATCCCAGTCTTAGTCCGGAGGGTTCAATATTGAGTTGGCCCTTTGCAGATATAACAGCTTCACCTCTTCTGGGAAGGCCGTGCACAAGGTTTAGGAGGGTGTCTATGGGATTGTTTGACTGTTCTTCCAGAAGAGCCTTTGTGAGGTCAGACACTGATGTTTGATGAGAAGGCCTGGCTCAGTCTCCAATAATTGATCTCAAAGGTGTTCTATTGGGTTGAGGTCAGGACCCTGTGCAGGCCAGTCAAGTTCTGTTACCCCAAACTTGCTCTTATATGTCTTGATGGACCTTGCCAAGTGTGTCTTGTCTACAGTCAGGCATGGTGGTGGGGGTGTCATGGTGTGGGGCTGCATGAGTGCTGCCGGCACTGGGGGGCTACAGATCATTGAGGGGACCATGAATGCCAACATGTACTGTGACATACTGAAGCAGAGCATGATCCCCTCCCTTCAGAGACTGGGCCGCAGGGCAGTATTCCAACATGATAACCACCCCAAACACACCTCCAACACCACCACTGCCTTGCTAAAGAAGCTGAGGGTAAAGGGGATGGACTGGCCAAGCATGTCTCCAGACCTAAACCCTATTGATCATCTGTGGGACATCCTCAAACGGAAGGTGGAGGAGGGGAAGGTCTCCAACATCCACCAGCTCTGTGATGTCATCATGGGGGAGGGGAAGAGGACTCCAGTGGTGACCTGTGAAGCTTTGGTGACCTCCATGCCCAAGAGGGTGAAGGCAGTGCTGGAAAATAATGGCGGCCACACAAAATATTCACACTTTGGGGTGTACTTACTTTTGTCCAATACTGTGTGTGTGTGTGTGTATATATATATATATATATATATATATATATATATATTATAATGAGCATCACATTTGCTGGCAAATGACGAATGAAATGAAAAATAAACTCGTGATATTTTTGCGCACATTTCAGCCGCAGAGAGCGGATGGGAATTTCGGGATCCATTATAAAGGTGCGAGGTTTCACGCGGCGTCTGTTATTTTCTATACTAGCGATGTCGCGAACCTCCATCATATATCCCGGCGCTCCTCGTTGTCTTCTCTGCATCCAATTTACGGATCCCGATGTACGATCGTCCTGGGACCCCGCACTTCCCTGATTACATCGAAGACTTATTATCGGCGTGATGGGAGGACGGGCGATGAGTCCGCCGCGTCCGTCTCCTCATTTGTATTCTCCACCAATCCTCATCACTCATCCTGTACAGTACAAAGGTTAGAAAATACATTAAAATTTAGTACCTTCAGCAGCCAATCCGTAGCGACCTTCCATCGTTCACGCTGCGCTAATAGGGCAGCAGATGGAATCTGATTGGTGGATGCGGTCCTCCTCGCCTGGCGCTCGTTATATAGAAGAGCAAATTAATAACCATTTGCTTTGTGTTCCCTGGTGGAGGAGCTTCCATCGATCGCTTCTACACATTGCAGATAAATCAGCTTCTAGGAGCTTTATGGGGCAATTTGAGGCCAATTGTCTTCTGTTTTCACATCGAGAACCGAATTGTCTGAATTAGAGAAGATTGAACCACTCACCGGCCAATCACAGCATGTCAGAGCGTGAATACGAATCCCTGGGGGAACTACAGGGGGCGCCAAGAGATGTGTGTGTGTGTGTGTGTGTGTATATGTTATTTATATCTGACTTATACCACCACACTGTATGGAGATCACTGAGCCAATCACATCCATCTCTGTACAGAGGAGCTTACACTCTAATGTCTCCTCCCCCACACAGTCACATCAGTCTCTGTACAGAGGAGCTTACACTCTAATGTCCCCTCCCCCACAGTCACATCAGTCTCTGTACAGAGGAGCTTACACTCTAATATCCCCTCCCCCACAGTCACATCAGTCTCTGTACAGAGGAGCTTACACTCTAATGTCCCCCCCCCCCCCCCCACAGTCACATCAGTCTCTGTACAGAGGAGCTTACACTCTAATGTCCCCTCCCCCCACAGTCACATCAGTCTCTGTACAGAGGAGCTTACACTCTAATGTCCCCTCCCCCCACAGTCACATCAGTCTCTGTACAGAGGAGCTTACACTCTAATGTCCCCTCCCCACAGTCACATCAGTCTCTGTACAGAGGAGCTTACACTCTAATGTCCCCTCCCCCCACAGTCACATCAGTCTCTGTACAGAGGAGCTTACACTCTAATGTCCCCTCCCCCACACAGTCACATCAGTCTCTGTACAGAGGAGCTTACACTCTAATGTCCCCTCCCCCACAGTCACATCAGTCTCTGTACAGAGGAGCTTACACTCTAATGTCCCCTCCCCCCACAGTCACATCAGTCTCTGTACAGAGGAGCTTACACTCTAATGTCTCCTCCCCCACACAGTCACATCAGTCTCTGTACAGAGGAGCTTACACTCTAATGTCCCCTCCCCCCACAGTCACATCAGTCTCTGTACAGAGGAGCTTACACTCTAATATCCCCTCCCCCACAGTCACATCAGTCTCTGTACAGAGGAGCTTACACTCTAATGTCCCCCCCCCCCCCACAGTCACATCAGTCTCTGTACAGAGGAGCTTACACTCTAATGTCCTCTCCCCCCCACAGTCACATCAGTCTCTGTACAGAGGAGCTTACACTCTAATGTCCCCTCCCCCACAGTCACATCAGTCTCTGTACAGAGGAGCTTACACTCTAATATCCCCTCCCCCACAGTCACATCAGTCTCTGTACAGAGGAGCTTACACTCTAATGTCCCCCCCCCCCCCCCACAGTCACATCAGTCTCTGTACAGAGGAGCTTACACTCTAATGTCCCCTCCCCCCACAGTCACATCAGTCTCTGTACAGAGGAGCTTACACTCTAATGTCCCCTCCCCACAGTCACATCAGTCTCTGTACAGAGGAGCTTACACTCTAATGTCCCCTCCCCCCACAGTCACATCAGTCTCTGTACAGAGGAGCTTACACTCTAATGTCCCCTCCCCCACAGTCACATCAGTCTCTGTACAGAGGAGCTTACACTCTAATGTCCCCTCCCCCCACAGTCACATCAGTCTCTGTACAGAGGAGCTTACACTCTAATATCCCCTCCCCCACAGTCACATCAGTCTCTGTACAGAGGAGCTTACACTCTAATGTCCCCCCCCCCCCCCCCACAGTCACATCAGTCTCTGTACAGAGGAGCTTACACTCTAATGTCCCCTCCCCCCACAGTCACATCAGTCTCTGTACAGAGGAGCTTACACTCTAATGTCCCCTCCCCACAGTCACATCAGTCTCTGTACAGAGGAGCTTACACTCTAATGTCCCCTCCCCCCACAGTCACATCAGTCTCTGTACAGAGGAGCTTACACTCTAATGTCCCCTCCCCCACACAGTCACATCAGTCTCTGTACAGAGGAGCTTACACTCTAACACAGAGTAGTCTCCCTCCCCCACCCGCCCCATTCCGCCATCATTTACACTCTTCTGATGGTTTTATCTGATATCTATTAATGTCAGAAAAACATTTCTTTACTCCTTTGGCGGACGTTTATCTGGCGGTTGATTTGCCGCCATCGATCTGTTTACTAGAAATTCAGAATTGTGTGTCAGCCTTGTCCTCCCTCTTCCCGCTCCAGAAATATCAATACGAGGACAGCGGAGGGAACTTCATAAATCAGAGATGGTGACAGAGGCCGGGTGGTCCGATGAGGGATATCACTGAGTTCATCTTCCTTTTCTACATCAACACACAATGGGCACAGCGGGTGTACAGACCCGGGAACTCGGCACAGGGATGGTGGGAACCCCTCATAATGGGCACAGCGGGTGTGCAGACCCGGGAACTCGGCACAGGGATGGTGGGAACCCCTCATAATGGGCACAGCGGGTGTACAGACCCGGGAACTCAGCACAGGGATGGTGGGAACCCCTCATAATGGGCACAGCGGGTGTGCAGACCCGGGAACTCGGCACAGGGATGGTGGGAACCCCTCATAATGGGCACAGCGGGTGTACAGACCCGGGAACTCGGCACAGGGATGGTGGGAACCCCTCATAATGGGCACAGCGGGTGTACAGACCCGGGAACTCAGCACAGGGATGGTGGGAACCCCTCATAATGGGCACAGCGGGTGTACAGACCCGGGAACTCAGTACAGGGATGGTGGGAACCCCTCATAATGGGCACCCAAGTGAAATCCTGGTTGTTGGGGGATCGGTCCCTCGGCAGTATTCGAGTCATGCGGTCTCTCGCAGGGCGTGGGTTGAGTCTCCTGGGCCGTCTTATCTCCATTGGTTGGGATATTTTTGGCCGGGATATAAGTGTCTCTCGGAAGTCTGAGCAATCAGTCCTGTGGAGTGGGGAAGGTCGGCACTCCGGGGTGTGCAGACGATCGCCTCTCCTCATTGTGGTGGCTCGGCGGCTGGTGGATAGTAATTGTGGGTGAAGACGCGGCGGTGATATGGAACATGCAGACATGGCGGACGGCGTGGAGAGGTGCAGGTGATACACTGAGAGGATTCTGGGATATGATAATTTTCTCCTCCCTTCCTTCTATTAATGATCTGTGGCGTTCGTAGTGTAGATGAGAATATTCGGTGAATGATTGTCAGTGTCGGTGACCGTTCCGTCCTCTGCCGGTAGCGGTGAGTGGAGGAGAGGATCTGGGGTCAAGAAGTACGAATTGCCACATTTAACGTTCTTATTGTTGCCATGGTGAATTCGGATTGGCTGTTCTGGGTGATTGCAGTTTAGTGATTTGTGCGGTGATAAAGTGCAGTCACTTATCCCAGCCAATCAGACGTCTTCTTTCATCTGTGTAACCCAATCAGAAAAATAATTACTTGATTCTGATTGGCGAGTTTTGGCGCACTTCTCCTCTAGTCAGACTTGAATTGTGGATCTTCCTGGGGTCGTAGAGTTGAGGGTAGTGGGTGACAGACATACAGTCATAGTGTTGGGGTTCATTGGTGATGGCCATATGGTTGTAGTGTTGGGGGTGACAGTCATACAGTTATAGCATAGAGGGTTGGGGATGGGGCGGTGCCGGTCGTAGTGTGGAGGATGGGGGGGCGACGGTCGTAGTGTTGGGGATGGGGGGGGGCGACGGTCGTAGTGTTGGGGATGGGGGGGCGACGGTCGTAGTGTTGGGGATGGGGGGGCGATGGTCGTAGTGTTGGGGATGGGGGGCGACGGTCGTAGTGTTGGGGATGGGGGGGTGACGGTCGTAGTGTTGGGGATGGGGGGGTGACGGTCGAAGTGTTGGGGATGGGGGGTGACGGTCGTAGTGTTGGGGATGGGGGGGCGATGGTCGTAGTGTTGGGGATGGGGGGCGACGGTCGTAGTGTTGGGGATGGGGGGGTGACGGTCGTAGTGTTGGGGATGGGGGGGCGACGGTCGTAGTGTTGGGGATGGGGGGGCGATGGTCGTAGTGTTGGGGATGGGGGGGCGACGGTCGTAGTGTTGGGGATGGGGGGGCGATGGTCGTAGTGTTGGGGATGGGGGGGCGATGGTCGTAGTGTTGGGGATGGGGGGGCGATGGTCGTAGTGTTGGGGATGGGGGGGCGATGGTCGTAGTGTTGGGGATGGGGGGGCGACGGTCGTAGTGTTGGGGATGGGGGGGTGACGGTCGTAGTGTTGGGGATGGGGGGCGACGGTCGTAGTGTTGGGGATGGGGGGGTGACGGTCGTAGTGTTGGGGATGGGGGGGCGACGGTCGTAGTGTTGGGGATGGGGGGCGACGGTCGTAGTGTTGGGGATGGGGGGGTGACGGTCGTAGTGTTGGGGATGGGGGGGTGACGGTCGAAGTGTTGGGGATGGGGGGTGACGGTCGAAGTGTTGGGGATGGGGGGTGACGGTCGAAGTGTTGGGGATGGGGGGTGACGGTCGTAGTGTTGGGGATGGGGGGCGAGGGTCGTAGTGTTGGGGATGGGGGGTGATGGGGCGACGGTCGTAGTGTTGGGGATCGGGGGCGACAGTCGTAGTATTGAGGGTTGGGGATTGAGGGGTAACAGTTGTAGCGTTGGGGATCGGGGGTGACAGTTGTAGTGTTGAGGGTTGGAGATCGAGGGGTGACGGTCGTAGTGTTGGGGATCAGTGGTTAGGTGTAGTGTTGGGGATCAGTGGTTAGGTGTAGTGTTGGGGATCAGTGGTTAGCTGTAGTGTTGAGGATTGGGGATCAGTGGTTAGCTGTAGTGTTGAGGGTTGGGGATCGGGGGTGACGGTTGTAGTGTTGATGGTTGAGGATCGAGAGGTGACCGTTGTAGTGTTGAGGGTAGGGGATCGAGGGGTGACAGTTGTAGTGTTGAGGGTTGGGGATCGAGGGGTGTCAGTTGTAGTGTTGAGGGTTGGGGATCGAGGGGTGACAGTTGTAGTGTTGAGGGTTGGGGATCGAGGGGTGTCGGTTGTAGTGTTGAGGGTTGGGGATCGGGGGTGACGGTTGTAGTGTTGATGGTTGGGGGTCGAGAGGTGACAGTTGTAGTGTCAAGGGTTGGGGATCGAGGGGTGACAGTTGTAGTGTTGAGGGTTGGGGATCGAGGGGTGACAGTTGTAGTGTTGATGGTTGGGGGTCAAGAGGTGACAGTTGTAGTGTTGAGGGTTGGGGATCGAGGGGTGTCAGTTGTAGTGTTGAGGGTTGGGGATCGAGGGGTGACAGTTGTAGTGTTGAGGGTTGGGGATCGAGGGGTGACAGTTGTAGTGTTGAGGATTGGGGGTGACGGTTGTAGTGTTGATGGTTGGGGATCGAGAGGTGACAGTTGAGGGTTGGGGATCGAGGGGTGACAGTTGTAGTGTTGAGGGTTGGGGATCGAGGGGTGTCAGTTGTAGTGTTGAGGATCGAGGGGTGACAGTTGAGGGTTGGAGATCGAGGGGTGACAGTTGGGGGTTGGGGATTGAGGGGTGTCAGTTGTAGTGTTGAGGGTTGGGGATCAAGGGGTGACAGTTGTAGTGTTGAGGGTTGGGGATCGGGGGTGACAGTTGAGGGTTGGGGATCGGGGGTGACAGTTGAGGGTTTGGGAATCGAGGGGTGACAGTTGTAGTGTTGAGGGTTGGGGATCGGGGGTGACAGTTGAGGGTTGGGAATCGAGGGGTGACAGTTGTAGTGTTGAGGGTTGGGGATCGGGGGTGACAGTTGAGGGTTGGGGATCGAGGGGGTGTCAGTTGTAGTGTTGAGGATCGAGGGGTGACAGTTGTAGTGTTGAGGGTTGGGGATCGAGGGGTGTCAGTTGTAGTGTTGGGGATCGGGGGTGACGGTTGTAGTGTTGATGGTTGGGGGTCGAGAGGTGACAGTTGTAGTGTCAAGGGTTTGGGATCGAGGGGTGACAGTTGTAGTGTTGAGGGTTGGGGATCGAGGGGTGACAGTTGTGTTGATGGTTGGGGGTCAAGAGGTGACAGTTGTAGTGTTGAGGGTTGGGGATCGAGGGGTGACAGTTGTAGTGTTGAGGGTTGGGGATCGAGGGGTGACAGTTGTAGTGTTGAGGATCGGGGGTGACGGTTGTAGTGTTGATGGTTGGGGATCGAGAGGTGACAGTTGAGGGTTGGGGATCGAGGGGTGACAGTTGTAGTGTTGAGGGTTGGGGATCGAGGGGTGTCAGTTGTAGTGTTGAGGATCGAGGGGTGACAGTTGAGGGTTGGGGATCGAGGGGTGACAGTTGGGGGTTGGGGATTGAGGGGTGTCAGTTGTAGTGTTGAGGGTTGGGGATCAAGGGGTGACAGTTGTAGTGTTGAGGGTTGGGGATCGGGGGTGACAGTTGAGGGTTTGGGATCGAGGGGTGACAGTTGAGGGTTGGGGATCGGGGGTGACAGTTGAGGGTTGGGGATCGGGGGTGACAGTTGAGGGTTTGGGATCGAGGGGTGACAGTTGAGGGTTTGGGAATCGAGGGGTGACAGTTGTAGTGTTGAGGGTTGGGGATCGGGGGTGACAGTTGAGGGTTGGTTATCGAGGGGGTGTCAGTTGTAGTGTTGAGGATCGAGGGGTGACAGTTGTAGTGTTGAGGGTTGGGGATCGAGGGGTGTCAGTTGTAGTGTTGAGGGTTGGGGATCGAGGGGTGACAGTTGTAGTGTTGGGGATCGGGGGTGACGGTTGTAGTGTTGATGGTTGGGGGTCAAGAGGTGACAGTTGTAGTGTTGAGGGTTGGGGATCGAGGGGTGTCAGTTGTAGTGTTGAGGGTTGGGTGTTGAGGGTTGGGGATCGAGGGGTGACAGTTGTAGTGTTGATGGTTGGGGGTCAAGAGGTGACAGTTGTAGTGCTGAGGGTTGGGGATCGAGGGGTGACAGTTGTAGTGTTGAGGGTTGGGGATCGAGGGGTGACAGTTGTAGTGTTGAGGATCGGGGGTGACGGTTGTAGTGTTGATGGTTGGGGATCGAGAGGTGACAGTTGAGGGTTGGGGATCGAGGGGTGACAGTTGTAGTGTTGAGGATCGAGGGGTGACAGTTGAGGGTTGGGGATCGAGGGGTGACAGTTGGGGGTTGGGGATTGAGGGGTGTCAGTTGTAGTGTTGAGGGTTGGGGATCGAGGGGTGACAGTTGTAGTGTTCAGGGTTGGGGATCGAGGGGTGTCAGTTGTAGTGTTGAGGATCGAGGGGTGACAGTTGAGGGTTGGGGATCGAGGGGTGACAGTTGGGGGTTGGGGATTGAGGGGTGTCAGTTGTAGTGTTGAGGGTTGGGGATCAAGGGGTGACAGTTGTAGTGTTGAGGGTTGGGGATCGGGGGTGACAGTTGAGGGTTGGGGATCGGGGGTGACAGTTGAGGGTTTGGGATCGAGGGGTGACAGTTGAGGGTTTGGGAATCGAGGGGTGACAGTTGTAGTGTTGAGGGTTGGGGATCGGGGCTGACAGTTGAGGGTTGGGGATCGAGGGGGTGTCAGTTGTAGTGTTGAGGATCGAGGGGTGAAAGTTGTAGTGTTGAGGGTTGGGGATCGAGGGGTGTCAGTTGTAGTGTTGAGGGTTGGGGATCGAGGGGTGACAGTTGTAGTGTTGGGGATCGGGGGTGACGGTTGTAGTGTTGATGGTTGGGGGTCGAGAGGTGACAGTTGTAGTGTCAAGGGTTGGGGATCGAGGGGTGACAGTTGTAGTGTTGAGGGTTGGGGATCGAGGGGTGACAGTTGTGTTGATGGTTGGGGGTCAAGAGGTGACAGTTGTAGTGTTGAGGGTTGGGGATCGAGGGGTGTCAGTTGTAGTGTTGAGGGTTGGGGATCGAGGGGTGACAGTTGTAGTGTTGAGGGTTGGGGATCGGGGTGACAGTTGAGGGTTGGGGATCGGGGGTGACAGTTGAGGGTTGGGGATCGGGGGTGACAGTTGAGGGTTTGGGATCAAGGGGTGACAGTTGAGGGTTTGGGAATCGAGGGGTGACAGTTGTAGTGTTGAGGGTTGGGGATCGGGGGTGACAGTTGAGGGTTGGGGATCGGGGGTGACAGTTGAGGGTTGGGGATCGGGGGTGACAGTTGAGGGTTTGGGATCAAGGGGTGACAGTTGAGGGTTTGGGAATAGAGGGGTGACAGTTGTAGTGTTGAGGGTTGGGGATCGGGGGTGACAGTTGAGGGTTGGGGATCGAGGGGGTGTCAGTTGTAGTGTTGAGGGTTGGGGATCGAGGGGTGTCAGTTGTAGTGTTGAGGGTTGGGGATCGAGGGGTGACAGTTGTAGTGTTGGGGATCGGGGGTGACGGTTGTAGTGTTGATGGTTGGGGGTCGAGAGGTGACAGTTGTAGTGTCAAGGGTTGGGGATCGAGGGGTGACAGTTGTAGTGTTGAGGGTTGGGGATCGAGGGGTGACAGTTGTAGTGTTGATGGTTGGGGGTCAAGAGGTGACAGTTGTAGTGTTGAGGGTTGGGGATCGAGGGGTGTCAGTTGTAGTGTTGAGGGTTGGGGATCGAGGGGTGACAGTTGTAGTGTTGAGGGTTGGGGATCGAGGGGTGACAGTTGTAGTGTTGAGGATCGGGGGTGACGGTTGTAGTGTTGATGGTTGGGGATCGAGAGGTGACAGTTGAGGGTTGGGGATCGAGGGGTGACAGTTGGGGGTTGGGGATTGAGGGGTGTCAGTTGTAGTGTTGAGGGTTGGGGATCAAGGGGTGACAGTTGTAGTGTTGAGGGTTGGGGATCGGGGTGACAGTTGAGGGTTTGGGATCGAGGGGTGACAGTTGAGGGTTGGGGATCGGGGGTGACAGTTGAGGGTTGGGGATCGGGGGTGACAGTTGAGGGTTTGGGATCGAGGGGTGACAGTTGAGGGTTTGGGAATCGAGGGGTGACAGTTGTAGTGTTGAGGGTTGGGGATCAAGGGGTGACAGTTGTAGTGTTGAGGGTTGGGGATCGGGGGTGACAGTTGAGGGTTTGGGATTGAGGGGTGACAGTTGAGGGTTGGGGATCGGGGGTGACAGTTGTAGTGTTGAGGATCGAGGGGGGACAGTTGAGGGTTGGGGATCGATGGGGTGACAGTTGAGGGTTGGGGATCGATGGGGTGACAGTTGAGGGTTGGGGATT
This sequence comes from Lithobates pipiens, assembly GCF_037356315.1. Classification (NCBI taxonomy): domain Eukaryota; kingdom Metazoa; phylum Chordata; class Amphibia; order Anura; family Ranidae; genus Lithobates; species Lithobates pipiens. Next base: position 23,024,151 of record NW_027507786.1, on the reverse strand, counting down.
GAGGGGTGACAGTTGAGGGTTGGGGATCGAGGGGTGACAGTTGAGGGTTGGGGATCGATGGGGTGACAGTTGAGGGTTGGGGATCGAGGGGTGACAGTTGAGGGTTGGGGATCGAGGGGTGACAGTTGAGGGTTGGGAATCGAGGGGTGACAGTTGAGGGTTGGGAATCGAGGGGTGACAGTTGAGGGTTGGGGATCGAGGGGTGACAGTTGAGGGTTGGGAATCGAGGGGTGACAGTTGAGGGTTGGGGATCGATGGGGTGACAGTTGAGGGTTGGGGATCGATGGGGTGACAGTTGAGGGTTGGGGATCGATGGGGTGACAGTTGAGGGTTGGGCATTGAGGGGTGACAGTTGAGGGTTGGGGATCGGGGGTGACAGTTGAGGGTTTGGGATTGAGGGGTGACAGTTGAGGGTTGGGGATCGGGGGTGACAGTTGAGGGTTGGGGATCGAGGGGTGACAGTTGAGGGTTGGGAATCGAGGGGTGACAGTTGAGGGTTGGGGATCGAGGGGTGACAGTTGAGGGTTGGGGATCGAGGGGTGACAGTTGAGGGTTGGGAATCGAGGGGTGACAGTTGAGGGTTGGGAATCGAGGGGTGACAGTTGAGGGTTGGGGATCGATGGGGTGACAGTTGAGGGTTGGGGATCGAGGGGTGACAGTTGAGGGTTGGGGATCGAGGGGTGACAGTTGAGGGTTGGGGATCGAGGGGTGACAGTTGAGGGTTGGGAATCGAGGGGTGACAGTTGAGGGTTGGGGATCGATGGGGTGACAGTTGAGGGTTGGGGATCGATGGGGTGACAGTTGAGGGTTGGGGATCGATGGGGTGACAGTTGAGGGTTGGGGATCGATGGGGTGACAGTTGAGGGTTGGGGATCGAGGGGTGACAGTTGAGGGTTGGGAATCGAGGGGTGACAGTTGAGGGTTGGGGATCGATGGGGTGACAGTTGAGGGTTGGGGATCGATGGGGTGACAGTTGAGGGTTGGGGATCGAGGGGTGACAGTTGAGGGTTGGGAATCGAGGGGTGACAGTTGAGGGTTGGGAATCGAGGGGTGACAGTTGAGGGTTGGGAATCGAGGGGTGACAGTTGAGGGTTGGGGATCGAGGGGTGACAGTTGAGGGTTGGGGATCGAGGGGTGACAGTTGAGGGTTGGGGATCGAGGGGTGACAGTTGAGGGTTGGGGATCGAGGGGTGACAGTTGAGGGTTGGGAATCGAGGGGTGACAGTTGAGGGTTGGGGATCGATGGGTGACAGTTGAGGGTTGGGGATTGAGGGGTGACAGTTGAGGGTTGGGGATCGGGGGTGACAGTTGAGGGTTTGGGATTGAGGGGTGACAGTTGAGGGTTGGGGATCGGGGGTGACAGTTGAGGGTTGGGGATCGAGGGGTGACAGTTGAGGGTTGGGGATCGAGGGGTGACAGTTGAGGGTTGGGGATCGAGGGGTGACAGTTGAGGGTTGGGGATCGAGGGGTGACAGTTGAGGGTTGGGAATCGAGGGGTGACAGTTGAGGGTTGGGGATCGATGGGGGTGACAGTTGAGGGTTGGGGATCGATGGGGTGACAGTTGAGGGTTGGGGATCGAGGGGTGACAGTTGAGGGTTGGGGATCGAGGGGTGACAGTTGAGGGTTGGGAATCGAGGGGTGACAGTTGAGGGTTGGGGATCGATGGGGTGACAGTTGAGGGTTGGGGATCGATGGGGTGACAGTTGAGGGTTGGGGATCGATGGGGTGACAGTTGAGGGTTGGGGATCGAGGGGTGACAGTTGAGGGTTGGGAATCGAGGGGTGACAGTTGAGGGTTGGGGATCGAGGGGTGACAGTTGAGGGTTGGGAATCGAGGGGTGACAGTTGAGGGTTGGGGATCGAGGGGTGACAGTTGAGGGTTGGGAATCGAGGGGTGACAGTTGAGGGTTGGGGATCGAGGGGTGACAGTTGAGGGTTGGGGATCGAGGGGTGACAGTTGAGGGTTGGGGATCGAGGGGTGACAGTTGAGGGTTGGGGATCGATGGGGTGACAGTTGAGGGTTGGGGATTGAGGGGTGACAGTTGAGGGTTGGGGATCGGGGGTGACAGTTGAGGGTTTGGGATCGAGGGGTGACAGTTGAGGGTTGGGGATCGGGGGTGACAGTTGAGGGTTGGGGATCGAGGGGTGACAGTTGAGGGTTGGGAATCGAGGGGTGACAGTTGAGGGTTGGGGATCGAGGGGTGACAGTTGAGGGTTGGGGATCGAGGGGTGACAGTTGAGGGTTGGGAATCGAGGGGTGACAGTTGAGGGTTGGGGATCGATGGGGTGACAGTTGAGGGTTGGGGATCGATGGGGTGACAGTTGAGGGTTGGGGATCGAGGGGTGACAGTTGAGGGTTGGGAATCGAGGGGTGACAGTTGAGGGTTGGGGATCGATGGGGTGACAGTTGAGGGTTGGGGATCGATGGGGTGACAGTTGAGGGTTGGGGATCGAGGGGTGACAGTTGAGGGTTGGGAATCGAGGGGTGACAGTTGAGGGTTGGGGATCGATGGGGTGACAGTTGAGGGTTGGGGATCGATGGGGTGACAGTTGAGGGTTGGGGAGCGAGGGGTGACAGTTGAGGGTTGGGAATCGAGGGGTGACAGTTGAGGGTTGGGAATCGGGGGTGACAGTTGAGGATTGGGGATCGGGGGTGACAGTTGTAAGATAAGCTTTGCTCAGTCCTGATTGATAATCTTCTCCTATAAAATGACATGGACGAGGGTTTCCTGTGGAGGGGGTCCCCCGTATCCGGCGTTTCCAGGGGGATTTGGGGGTTCCGGTGTGATGTAGTCGGAGAGGAAGCCATGTTTGGGGAGATAATATTCTGGAGGGTCGGATGGTGCGGAGATCTCCCAGCATGCTGGACATTGTACCCTCCCGTGTATTATCGGTGGTGACGGTTCTTGTCCCGTACGGTGAAAAGTCGCGGCGTTTGTCAGACGGGCGTCGTATTATGTCTGCGTCGCCCTTATCTCCAGCGCCTGACATCGTCCTTACAGCGACCTTGTCGCCTTCCCGGGAGAGGCCGCTGGCGATCCGAGAACTATTTTATCTGGAATGTGTCAGATTGCAGGACGCGGCTCGGCAGCTCTTAATATGGAGAGGCGATCCTCGCGGCCCCCGACGTTATCAGGCAGCCGCTGCCAGGGCCGGGACACTGACACTCCGCTGTCGCTTCATCCGCACTGATACAACAAATACGCTAATACGCCGCCGAAAGGACGCGAGTCATTCCGTGGAACGGGTCACGTGACGGCCGTGTTATCCATTTTATTATTTCTCCAGGTCTTCCCGTTCCCTTCTTTTTTGTCAGGTGAATGGAGAAGCTGCAACAATGTAACAACCTTCAGCTTCATTCTGTATGGTGGGGGGAGGGGATTCGGCCTCCTCCAATGGTAACATGAGTTTGATTCTAGTGCCGGGAAAGGTCATCTAGAGCCTGGGGGGGCCAACATGCCAAAATGCCCCCCCCAAAAGCTGAATGAGCAATATGTGTCAGCAAGAAATCCCCCCACAAAAACACTGAGCACTAATCTGCAAGCTCACCCCCTCAGCATAAATCCCCCCTCCCCTGCGCTGAAATCCCCCATCTCATCACAAATCTGTGCCCCCTATCCCCCAATTCCCCCAACCCCTCCCCCCCAGCACAATTCCTCTCCCCCTAAAATGTAAAATTTGCCCTCCTAGTACACATCTTTTCCCTCCCCTGCCCCCACACCAAATTCCCCCTCCTAGCACAAATTTACCCTAATCCCCCTCCTAGCACAAATCCTCCACCCCTAAAATTTCCCCTCCCAGTACACATCTCCCCCCACTTCAAACCCCCCCCCCCCCCCGTACAAATCCGCCCCCTCCCTGCTGAAATCTTTTATCTCAGCACAAATCTTTGCCCCCCACCCAAAAAAAAATTCACCCTTGGTGGCACAAATCCTCTACCCCAAAAATTTCCCCTCCCGGTAGAAGTCTCCCCCCACTTCAAATCCCCCCCAGTACAAATCTGCCCCCTGCTGGAATCTTTTATCTCAGCACAAATCTTTGCCGCCCCCCCGCCCCAAAAACAATTTCACCCCTGCTGGCACAATTCCTCTACCCCCAACATGTCCTCTCCCAGTACACGTCTTCTCATCCCCACCTCAAATCCCCCATCCCAGTACAAATGCCCCTAAATCCCCCTCCTAGCACAAATCTCCTTCCCCCTCCCAACACAAATCCCCCTAAATCATCAATCTTGGCATCCCCCTCCCCTCCTAGAACAACTCTTACCCCCTGCAGTCACCCAAATTCCCCTTTCTTACATAAATCCCCTCCCCCCAATCTCCTTGTGGCCCCCCCCCCCCACCTTACATGATAACAAAGGTGCCCAGGGCCACCGTCCCTGCTGCCCACCCCTTGTCCTCGCTGATGAGAGATCACGTGACTTATTCCCAGCGGCAGTGGCTGATAGGTCACATGACCCATTCCCTCCCCCTCTACATACTCCCGCTGCTGCCGATTGGCAGTTAATAGCGAGGTGCAGAAGGGGAATCTCATTTTTGTTTTAGTTACAAATGTTTTTTCCCCCCCCCCAAAAAAAAGATGATCTACTAGCAGAGGGGCGGAGCTCTCAACATTGACCGTTTACGATTCTGGCCTCAGACAGTTTCATGTCACGCCATAAAGATGGCCGCCGATTGGAACCTTTTTTTATTTCAGGGATATAAAGTATTACAATGTAAAGAGAACCTATGAAAAGCGTTCGCTACAAACATCAGTAATATATAAAAATTGGAGCATTCCGATTGGCTGCTCAGTTTTTGTCTCCCCGGAGCGCCTCCTATAGGATTTGACAGAAAAATGATTTTTATCTCTCATTGGTACATTTTATGTAACCGACCAATCGCGATCTCGCCGTGTGCGTCCGGCTCTCCTCCACATCCAATCACTCCTCCTGTAATTGTGCGGTGATTGGCTCTGCCACGGCGGCCATGTTTTACAGCAAAGTCATTATCTCTCTGCGGTCCACAGCCGCGCCGTACAAAGGAGCGCCATTCTCAGGCTGACTCGGGATTGATGTGATATCGGGAAATGGAATTTCCGGCTGGCGAGATCCTCCGGTGTGCTGCACTGCGCTCTCCCATCGGATTAATCGAGAGACGATCGGGGGGGGGGGGGGGGGCAGCGAATGTCTTCCTGTATTATTGGCTTCTGATGTGTAATTGTCAGTGCAGGCGCTGCGGAGTGTAAGGTACGTCACCCCTCAGTGGCTGCATTTGTCATTTCCCGGGTTATGATGTCATAGAGCGCCTCCTGTGGACATCACATGACTTTGTATCCCTCATGGTGTCCCGGTGCCAGAATCTTCCGGGCCGCGCCTCATCTTTTGAAGTAATCTGATATCTGGCAGACATTAATCAGTTGTCGGGTGACATGTCAGACTCGTTCTGCCGGTTACCTGCGGCCGGGCTGGCGGTGCTGCCGCATTGTATAAATATTTAGCACATTCTGATCCTTCCTCATCTGCGGGTGTATCACATCCTGGGACAGTGGCTGGGGAGCCTCATGTCATCCTCAGTTGGTGGCACTGGGTGCTCGGGCAAACTGCAGGTCTTCCAGCAAGATCTGCAGATGGCACCCTCCACATACCACAGGGCATAGCTCGAGATTCTGTAGAGCCGGCAGTTAGGAAGGGGCAGGTTCTGGTATCGTAGGGAGATGGAGGGAAGAATCTGAAAAGGACTGGAATCCCAGGAACAATGAAGGGGCAGGTTCTGGTACCCCATGAAGATGGAGAAACGGGTTCTGATACTCCAGAAAGATGAAGGGAAGGGTCTGGAAGGGACCGGTATCCCAGGAACAATGAAGGGGCAGGTTCTGGTACCAGAGAAGATGAAGTGGAAAGGACTGGAATCCCAGGAACAATGAAGGGGCAGGTTCTGGTACCAGAGAAGATGAAGTGGAAAGGACTGGAATCCCAGGAACAATGAAGGGGCAGGTTCTGGTACCAGAGGAGATGAAGCGGAAAGGACTGGAATCCCAGGAACAATGAAGGGGCAGGTTCTGGTACCAGAGAAGATGAAGCGGAAAGGACTGGAATCCCAGGAACAATGAAGGGGCAGGTTCTGGTACCAGAGAAGATGAAGTGGAAAGGACTGGTATCCCAGGAACAATGAAGGGGCAGGTTCTGGTACCAGAGAAGATGAAGTGGAAAGGACTGGAATCCCAGGAACAATGAAGGGGCAGGTTCTGGTACCAGAGAAGATGAAGCGGAAAGGACTGGAATCCCAGGAACAATGAAGGGGCAGGTTCTGGTACCAGAGAAGATGAAGCGGAAAGGACTGGAATCCCAGGAACAGTGAAGGGGCAGGTTCTGGTACCAGAGAAGATGAAGCGGAAAGGACTGGAATCCCAGGAACAGTGAAGGGGCAGGTTCTGGTACCAGAGAAGATGAAGTGAAAGGACTGGAATCCCAGGAACAATGAAGGGGCAGGTTCTGGTACCAGAGAAGATGAAGTGGAAAGGACTGGAATCCCAGGAACAATGAAGGGGCAGGTTCTGGTACCAGAGAAGATGAAGTGGAAAGGACTGGAATCCCAGGAACAATGAAGAGGCAGGTTCTGGTACCAGAGAAGATGAAGTGGAAAGGACTGGAATCCCAGGAACAATGAAGGGGCAGGTTCTGGTACCAGAGGAGATGAAGCGGAAAGGACTGGAATCCCAGGAACAATGAAGGGGCAGGTTCTGGTACCAGAGAAGATGAAGCGGAAAGGACTGGAATCCCAGGAACAATGAAGGGGCAGGTTCTGGTACCAGAGAAGATGAAGTGGAAAGGACTGGTATCCCAGGAACAATGAAGGGGCAGGTTCTGGTACCAGAGAAGATGAAGTGGAAAGGACTGGAATCCCAGGAACAATGAAGGGGCAGGTTCTGGTACCAGAGAAGATGAAGTGGAAAGGACTGGAATCCCAGGAACAATGAAGGGGCAGGTTCTGGTACCAGAGGAGATGAAGCGGAAAGGACTGGAATCCCAGGAACAATGAAGGGGCAGGTTCTGGTACCAGAGAAGATGAAGCGGAAAGGACTGGAATCCCAGGAACAATGAAGGGGCAGGTTCTGGTACCAGAGAAGATGAAGTGGAAAGGACTGGTATCCCAGGAACAATGAAGGGGCAGGTTCTGGTACCAGAGAAGATGAAGTGGAAAGGACTGGAATCCCAGGAACAATGAAGGGGCAGGTTCTGGTACCAGAGAAGATGAAGCGGAAAGGACTGGAATCCCAGGAACAATGAAGGGGCAGGTTCTGGTACCAGAGAAGATGAAGCGGAAAGGACTGGAATCCCAGGAACAGTGAAGGGGCAGGTTCTGGTACCAGAGAAGATGAAGCGGAAAGGACTGGAATCCCAGGAACAGTGAAGGGGCAGGTTCTGGTACCAGAGAAGATGAAGTGAAAGGACTGGAATCCCAGGAACAATGAAGGGGCAGGTTCTGGTACCAGAGAAGATGAAGTGGAAAGGACTGGAATCCCAGGAACAATGAAGGGGCAGGTTCTGGTACCAGAGAAGATGAAGTGGAAAGGACTGGAATCCCAGGAACAATGAAGGGGCAGGTTCTGGTACCAGAGAAGATGAAGTGAAAAGGTCTGGTAACCCAGGAACAGTGAAGGGGCAGGTTCTGGTACCAGAGAAGATGAAGTGGAAAGGACTGGAATCCCAGGAACAATGAAGGGGCAGGTTCTGGTACCAGAGAAGATGAAGCGGAAAGGACTGGAATCCCAGGAACAATGAAGGGGCAGGTTCTGGTACCAGAGAAGATGAAGCGGAAAGGACTGGAATCCCAGGAACAGTGAAGGGGCAGGTTCTGGTACCAGAGAAGATGAAGTGAAAGGACTGGAATCCCAGGAACAATGAAGGGGCAGGTTCTGGTACCAGAGAAGATGAAGCGGAAAGGACTGGAATCCCAGGAACAATGAAGGGGCAGGTTCTGGTACCAGAGAAGATGAAGCGGAAAGGACTGGAATCCCAGGAACAGTGAAGGGGCAGGTTCTGGTACCAGAGAAGATGAAGCGGAAAGGACTGGAATCCCAGGAACAGTGAAGGGGCAGGTTCTGGTACCAGAGAAGATGAAGTGAAAGGACTGGAATCCCAGGAACAATGAAGGGGCAGGTTCTGGTACCAGAGAAGATGAAGTGGAAAGGACTGGAATCCCAGGAACAATGAAGGGGCAGGTTCTGGTACCAGAGAAGATGAAGTGGAAAGGACTGGAATCCCAGGAACAATGAAGGGGCAGGTTCTGGTACCAGAGAAGATGAAGTGAAAAGGTCTGGTAACCCAGGAACAGTGAAGGGGCAGGTTCTGGTACCAGAGAAGATGAAGTGGAAAGGACTGGAATCCCAGGAACAATGAAGGGGCAGGTTCTGGTACCAGAGAAGATGAAGCGGAAAGGACTGGAATCCCAGGAACAATGAAGGGGCAGGTTCTGGTACCAGAGAAGATGAAGCGGAAAGGACTGGAATCCCAGGAACAGTGAAGGGGCAGGTTCTGGTACCAGAGAAGATGAAGTGAAAGGACTGGAATCCCAGGAACAATGAAGGGGCAGGTTCTGGTACCAGAGAAGATGAAGTGAAAGGACTGGAATCCCAGGAACAATGAAGGGGCAGGTTCTGGTACCAGAGGAGATGAAGTGGAAAGGTCTGGTAACCCAGGAAACATAAAGGGAAAGATTCTGGTACCCCATGAAGATGGAGAAACAGGTTGTGATACTCCAGAAAGATGGAGGGAAGGGTCTGGAAGGGTCCGGTACCCCAGGAACAATGAAGGGGCAGGTTTTGCTACCTCAAGAAATTTGGAAGTGAAGGTTCTTGTACCCCAAGAAAATGGAGTGAGTGGCTGGTACCCCAGGTGCGATGATGGGACAGATTCTGTTGCCCCAAGAAGGAGGGGCAGGGTCCAATACTTCAAGAAGATGAAGGGAAGGGACTGGTACCCCAGGAGCTGGAAGATGGAGGGGAAAGGTCTTCGACCCATGGAAGGTGAAGAAGAAGGTTCTGGTACCCCAGGAAGATTCTGGAAGATTCTGTTGCCCCAAGAAGATGGAGGGGAAGGGTCTGGAAGAGACCGGTACCCCAGATGCGATGATAGTACAGATTCTGGTACCCCAAGAAGATGTAGGGAAAGAGCCTGATATTTCCAGAAGATGGAGGGAAAGGGATTGGTACCCCAGGAACAATGAAGGGGCAGGTTCTGGTACCCCAGAAAGGTGAAGGGGAAGCTTCTAGTACCCCAGGATGGTAAAGGGCACTTTATGGTACCCCAGGAGGGTGAAGGAAAAGTTTTTTGGTACCCCGGGAGGATGAAGGGGAAGGGTCTGGTACCCCGGGAGGATGAAGGGGAAGGGTCTGGTACCCCGGGAGGATGAAGGGGAAGGGTCTGGTACCCCGGGAGGATGAAGGGGAAGGGTCTGGTACCCCGGGAGGATGAAGGGGAAGGGTCTGGTACCCCGGGAGGATGAAGGGGAAGGGTCTGGTACCCCGGGAGGATGAAGGGGCAAGTCTATTAATGGAGTTTATTATACTGTCAGCTGGATCGAATGTTAATTCCACTTGTATTCTCACACCTCTCCCAGCAGTCACTTCCTTGTCTTGTGTCTCCTCCGCACATCGATCATAATATTGAATGTTAAACGTTCTCCTTGGTCTGCAAGACTTCGGTCTCCAGTGGGGTCTCTAGTGGGGTCTCCAGTGGGGTCTCCAGCGGGGTCTCCAGTGGGGTCTCCAGCGGGGTCTCCAGCGGGGTCTCCAGCGGGGTCTCCAGCGGGGTCTCCAGCGGGGTCTCCAGTGGGGTCTCCGGTTTGGTCACCCGGTTTACACATCTCAATGAATCTATTTTGCTCCTCGTAGGCCCGAGGCCTCTCCCGGCTGTGGCCCCCGACCTGGCCGGTCTGGACTCAGAAAGATGGTGGAAAAACTGTGGCAACCAATGAGATGGCAGGCCAGAGAAAGGCGATTGCCGATAATGTCGGTGAAGGTGGCAGTCTGGAGGAGGCGTTGTGACGGCTGTCCTGGCAGCGCAGGATCCGCTAATTCCATTTTTGTCTGCAGCCAATTACACTTCGATTAGCGAATTATCCAGATGATTCTGTATTGAACGTGACGGTCGTCTGTGTCAGAGATATCAATACATTTCTCCGAGTGTCTGCCGCCATCCTTCATCCCGCCAGACCTCCGGTGGAGGGGGGGGATATGAGTCAATTTCTCCAATTATCGTCATTATCTGCGGAGGAATTATTGTTACAATGAATCCGATTTTTATGTGGCGGTTCTCAGAGCGGGGGAAGTAGTCTGTGACTGGCGGGCTTAGCTGGTAGCTGCAATCTGAAATCAGTCTGTTCTTTAGAGTAGGGATGAGCTAGATCCGGGTCTGATCCCACCTGAACGGAGCCCTCCAGGAGGTGGTCGCTGCACTGGGCCAATCATAAGCAGGAGGGTTCATGTAGATGGGGGTTGTTGCTCATAGATGAGGGGGATTCATGTAGATGAGGGATTTCTTATAGATGAGGAGGGTTCTTGTAGGTGAGGGGGGGTTCATGTAGATGGGAGGTCATGTAGACAAGGGAGTTCATGTAGATGGGGTTCTTGTAGTCGATGGTGGTTTTTGAAGATGAGGGGTGTTCATGTAGATGGGGGTACTTGTAGGCAAGAGGGAGTCCTGTAGATTAGGAGGGTTCATGTAGACTGGGGGGGGGGGGGTTCATGGGTCCTTGTAGACACAAGGGGGGTTCTTGTAGACAAGAGGGGTCCATGTAGAAGACAGGGGGTCTCATGTTGAGCAAGGTCCATGTAGAAGACAGGGGGTCTCATGTTGAGCAAGGTCCATGTAGAAGACAGGGGGTCTCATGTTGAGGGAGGTCCATGTAGAAGACAGGGGGTCTCATGTTGAGGGAGGTCCATGTAGAAGACAGGGGGTCTCATGTTGAGGGAGGTCCATGTAGAAGACAGGGGGTCTCATGTTGAGGGAGGTCCATGTAGAAGACGGGGGGTCTCATGTTGAGCGAGGTCCATATAGAAGACAGGGGGTCTCATGTTGAGGGAGGTCCATGTAGAAGACGGGGGGTCTCATGTTGAGGGAGGTCCATGTAGAAGACAGGGGGTATCATGTTGAGGGAGGTCCATGTAGAAGACAGGGGGTATCATGTTGAGGGAGGTCCATGTAGAAGACGGGGGGTCTCATGTTGAGCGAGGTCCATGTAGAAGACAGGGGGTCTCATGTTGAGGGAGGTCCATGTAGAAGACGGGGGGTCTCATGTTGAGGGAGGTCCATGTAGAAGACAGGGGGTCTCATGTTGAGCGAGGTCCATGTAGAAGACGGGGGGTCTCATGTTGAGGGAGGTCCATGTAGAAGACGGGGGGTCTCATGTTGAGCGAGGTCCATGTAGAAGACGGGGGGTCTCATGTTGAGGGAGGTCCATGTAGAAGACGGGGGGGGGGGGGGGGGGTCTCATGTTGAGGGAGGTCCATGTAGAAGACAGGGGGTCTCATGTTGAGGGAGGTCCATGTAGAAGACAGGGGGTCTCATGTTGAGGGAGGTCCATGTAGAAGACGGGGGGTCTCATGTTGAGGGAGGTCCATGTAGAAGACGGGGGGTCTCATGTTGAGGGAGGTCCATGTAGAAGACGGGGGGTCTCATGTTGAGGGAGGTCCATGTAGAAGACGGGGGGTCTCATGTTGAGGGAGGTCCATGTAGAAGACAGGGGGTCTCATGTTGAGGGAGGTCCATGTAGAAGACGGGGGGGGGGGGGGGGTCTCATGTTGAGGGAGGTCCATGTAGAAGACGGGGGGTCTCATGTTGATGGTGTGCAGTGCAGAGCGGGTGTCATGGGGTTTCCAAGTTTGTCTCCGTGAAGGAATTCAGCATTCCCCCCATAGTGAGGTCGGGTATAGATGGAACCTCCATTGCATTTGGTCTTTTGCTGCTTCTCCATTTTGTACTGTTTATATTTCAGTTTAATGGACTTGCTGACCTCCGGGTTCCGGCCTTGAGACAAGGAGTTCAATGGCCGGGTACAACATGGAGGCAGAAGGGGGGGCTGTTGGCTTGGGGGGGGGGGCACAGCCCACCCCCCCCCATAGATCTGTCCATGATTGGGATCAGGTTGGTTTTCCTGCTCTGTAGGGTTTTCAAATTTCTCAAAGAAACTATTCTGTGGCTGGTGGAATCAACATTTCCTCGTTCCTTCTCCTCCCCGAAACCCACAGAAACCTCCCTGGAAAACATAACATAGAAGAGATCATTCTTATCTGACAGACAGGAGGGGGAGGGGGGTCAGCCATCGTCCTTCTCCGACATATACAATATGAGGGGTTCCCACCATCCCTGTGCCGAGTTCCCGGGTTTGTACACCCGCTGTGCCCATTATAAGGGGTTCCCACCATCCCTGTGCTGAGTTCCCGGGTCTGTACACCCGCTGTGCCCATTATGAGGGGTTCCCACCATCCCTGTGCTGAGTTCCCGGGTCTGTACACCCGCTGTGCCCATTATGAGGGGTTCCCACCATCCCTGTGCCGAGTTCCCGGGTCTGTACACCCGCTGTGCCCATTATAAGGGGTTCTCACCATCCCTGTGCTGAGTTCCCGGGTCTGTACACCCGCTGTGCCCATTATAAGGGGTTCCCACCATCCCTGTGCTGAGTTCCCGGGTCTGTACACCCGCTGTGCCCATTATGAGGGGTTCCCACCATCCCTGTGCCGAGTTCCCGGGTCTGTACACCCGCTGTGCCCATTATAAGGGGTTCTCACCATCCCTGTGCTGAGTTCCCGGGTCTGTACACCCGCTGTGCCCATTATAAGGGGTTCCCACCATCCCTGTGCTGAGTTCCCGGGTCTGTACACCCGCTGTGCCCATTATGAGGGGTTCTCACCATCCCTGTGCTGAGTTCCCGGGTCTGTACACCCGCTGTGCCCATTATAAGGGGTTCCCACCATCCCTGTGCTGAGTTCCCGGGTCTGTACACCCGCTGTGCCCATTATGAGGGGTTCCCACCATCCCTGTGCTGAGTTCCCGGGTCTGTACACCCGCTGTGCCCATTATGAGGGGTTCCCACCATCCCTGTGCCGAGTTCCCGGGTCTGTACACCCGCTGTGCCCATTATAAGGGGTTCTCACCATCCCTGTGCTGAGTTCCCGGGTCTGTACACCCGCTGTGCCCATTATAAGGGGTTCCCACCATCCCTGTGCTGAGTTCCCGGGTCTGTACACCCGCTGTGCCCATTATGAGGGGTTCCCACCATCCCTGTGCCGAGTTCCCGGGTCTGTACACCCGCTGTGCCCATTATAAGGGGTTCTCACCATCCCTGTGCTGAGTTCCCGGGTCTGTACACCCGCTGTGCCCATTATAAGGGGTTCCCACCATCCCTGTGCTGAGTTCCCGGGTCTGTACACCCGCTGTGCCCATTATGAGGGGTTCTCACCATCCCTGTGCTGAGTTCCCGGGTCTGTACACCCGCTGTGCCCATTATAAGGGGTTCCCACCATCCCTGTGCTGAGTTCCCGGGTCTGTACACCCGCTGTGCCCATTATGAGGGGTTCCCACCATCCCTGTGCTGAGTTCCCGGGTCTGTACACCCGCTGTGCCCATTATGAGGGGTTCCCACCATCCCTGTGCTGAGTTCCCTGGTCTGTACACCCGCTGTGCCCATTATGAGGGGTTCCCACCATCCCTGTGCCGAGTTCCCGGGTCTGTACACCCGCTGTGCCCATTATGAGGGGTTCCCACCATCCCTGTGCTGAGTTCCCGGGTCTGTACACCCGCTGTGCCCATTATGAGGGGTTCCCACCATCCCTGTGCTGAGTTCCCTGGTCTGTACACCCGCTGTGCCCATTATGAGGGGTTCTCTCCATCCCTGTGCTGAGTTCCCGGGTCTGTACACCCGCTGTGCCCATTATGAGGGGTTCCCACCATCCCTGTGCTGAGTTCCCGGGTCTGTACACCCGCTGTGCCCATTGTGAGGGGTTCCCACCATCCCTGTGCCGAGTTCCCGGGTCTGTACACCCGCTGTGCCCATTATGAGGGGTTCCCACCATCCCTGTGCTGAGTTCCCGGGTCTGTACACCCGCTGTGCCCATTATGAGGGGTTCCCACCATCCCTGTGCTGAGTTCCCGGGTCTGTACACCCGCTGTGCCCATTATGAGGGGTTCCCACCATCCCTGTGCTGAGTTCCCTGGTCTGTACACCCGCTGTGCCCATTATGAGGGGTTCTCTCCATCCCTGTGCTGAGTTCCCGGGTCTGTACACCCGCTGTGCCCATTATGAGGGGTTCCCACCATCCCTGTGCTGAGTTCCCGGGTCTGTACACCCGCTGTGCCCATTGTGAGGGGTTCCCACCATCCCTGTGCCGAGTTCCCGGGTCTGTACACCCGCTGTGCCCATTATGAGGGGTTCCCACCATCCCTGTGCTGAGTTCCCGGGTCTGTACACCCGCTGTGCCCATTATGAGGGGTTCCCACCATCCCTGTGCTGAGTTCCCGGGTCTGTACACCCGCTGTGCCCATTATGAGGGGTTCCCACCATCCATGTGCTGAGTTCCCGGGTCTGTACACCCGCTGTGCCCATTATGAGGGGTTCCCACCATCCCTGTGCTGAGTTCCCGGGTCTGTACACCAGCTGTGCCCATTATGAGGGGTTCCCACCATCCCTGTGCTGAGTTCCCGGGTCTGTACACCCGCTGTGCCCATTATGAGGGGTTCCCACCATCCCTGTGCTGAGTTCCCGGGTCTGTACACCCGCTGTGCCCATTATGAGGGGTTCCCACCATCCCTGTGCTGAGTTCCCGGGTCTGTACACCCACTGTGCCCATTATGAGGGGTTCCCACCATCCCTGTGCTGAGTTCCTGGGTCTGTACACCAGCTGTGCCCATTATGAGGGGTTCCCACCATCCCTGTGCTGAGTTCCCGGGTCTGTACACCCGCTGTGCCCATTATGAGGGGTTCCCACCATCCCTGTGCTGAGTTCCCTGGTCTGTACACCCGCTGTGCCCATTATGAGGGGTTCCCACCATCCCTGTGCTGAGTTCCCGGGTCTGTACACCCGCTGTGCCCATTATAAGGGGTTCATATGGGGGGATATGATCACCATGTATAATATATAAGGGGTCCATATAGGGAACTTGGTGTCGAGTTATTCACTTTACAGTCATCACATACGGAAAGGTTTCTTCACAGTAAGAGCTGTGAAATGTGGAATAGACTCCCTGCAGAGGTGGATCTGGTCGGCTCAGTGGATTGCTATAAGAAAGGTCGGGATTATTTCCCGAATGTACAGAATATAACTGGGAAGTGACATTTATAGGGAAAGGTGATCCGGGAATATCTGAGTGTCTCTCGGGGGATCAGGAAGGATTTTTCCCTGCTGGAGGAATTTGGATGGTGCGTTGCTTGCGCCCCCCTCTGGGTGATGCGGGTGAAGGATTGTTGATGGGATTAAATTATTTTATTTTATTTTTTCCCCCTTTTTATTTGTTGCACTTTGATGGATTTGCGGGTTTTAGATCCAGACTCGCAATGTGACTGAAGTTTTGTAGTTGGGAATGTTCGGTGAGAATTGTTGGAATTTGCACAGATGAAGTGCGTCGCGTTGCGCTGGCCAATCGGGTTCATTGAACATGAACGGCACCAGATTGGGATTTGTATTTTGCGTCATTGTGGTAATTCGCCGTAACGTCTTCCGAGGAGCCGCCTGATTTGTTTCTCAGCTGGCAGACAGAGCGACCTCGGCGCCCCGAGCGCTGCGTCTGCGTGCGTCATAAGTGGATCGGACGCCTTTCATTGGTTCTCATTCCTAATGAATGTTTTGTCCCCCCCCCCCCTCATTACACCCAATTCCTCATCGCATCAATCGCTTCACTGATCGTTCACATTGCGTCTTGCGGATAAATGTCGCCTCATGTCGCACGGCTTAGCGCCATCGCCCGATCATTGATGATTCCCCAGAATTTTGTGTCTCTTGTTTTTTTCTTTATTTTTTTTTTATGTGGGATACGTGTCAGATGGTATTGTGATGTCACAGTGATACATTGTTATACTCTGGTGATACAGGCAGTGATGCATGTTTGGTGTAATGATATAGAGCTTTCGAGATACATTGTTTCTTGTGATGTCACACCGATACGTTCTATTCTATGGAGATACATTGTTTCTTGTGATGTCACACTGATAGGTTCTGTTCTATGGAGATACATTGTAATACATTGTTTGTTTCTTGTGATGTCACACCGATACGTTCTATTCTATGGAGATACATTGTTATACATTGTTTCTTGTGATGTCGCACTGATGCGTTCTGTTCTATGGAGATACATTGTTATACATTGTTTCTTGTGATGTCACACCGATACGTTCTATTCTATGGAGATACATTGTTATACATTGTTTCTTGTGATGTCACACTGATACGTTCTATTCTATGGAGATACATTGTAATACATTGTTTCTTGTGATGTCACACTGATAGGTTCTGTTCTATGGAGATACATTGTTATACATTGTTTCTTGTGATGTCACACCGATACGTTCTATTCTATGGAGATACATTGTTATACATTGTTTCTTGTGATGTCACACCGATACGTTCTATTCTATGGAGATACATTGTTATACATTGTTTCTTGTGATGTCACACTGATACGTTCTATTCTATGGAGATACATTGTAATACATTGTTTCTTGTGATGTCACACTGATAGGTTCTGTTCTATGGAGATACATTGTTATACATTGTTTCTTGTGATGTCACACCGATACGTTCTATTCTATGGAGATACATTGTTATACATTGTTTCTTGTGATGTCACACCGATACGTTCTATTCTATGGAGATACATTGTTATACATTGTTTCTTGTGATGTCACACTGATAGGTTCTGTTCTATGGAGATACATTGTTATACATTGTTTCTTGTGATGTCACACTGATAGGTTCTGTTCTATGGAGATACATTGTTATACATTGTTTCTTGTGATGTCACACTGATGCGTTCTGTTCTATGGAGATACATTGTTATACATTGTTGGTCGTCTCATCACACGGCTACGTTGGATTCTGTGGTGACAGAACAATTGCTGTGGAAGTTCTCGGGGGTCCGCAGTGGCGGCTCTTTTCCCGGAGGGTGTCTTTTGTCTGACAAGCTGAGCCCTGCGCCCGTCTCCATTGTCCCCGAATTGTCTGCAGTGACCCCGTGCCGAGTGATCCTTCCATAGACAGATGTCATCCTTTGTGTGGGGGGTCTCTGGGGCTCGGTGCTGCGGACCCCTCAAGGTCACAGATCGGTGGAAGGCTGACGGTGAGAAGAACGTTTCACCTGCAGCGCGCCCGGCGCATCATTAGCTGATTGGAGCCATTCGCAGCATTGGCAATAAGTTGTGCTGTTGGCTGGTCGCCAGGAGGAGGCAGCGCTCTCTTTCCTCTCTCTCTCTCTCTCTCTCTCTCGCTCGCTCGCTCGCTCTCATTCGCTCGCTCTCAGGCGGAGCAGTGTGTTCGCTCTCATGCAGGAATCGCCTCGTACCTGGATGTGTGTTGTTGTCATGCGGTGAGTCGGAGGATTTGTGGGGATGAAGTGTCGCCTGCTGTCTGGACTATTGGGATCCACTTTGTGAGCGGCTGTGGAGTGCGGGAGGCGGGCGCTGCGCTCTCTACACTCCGCGCTGCAGTAGATGATCTCCACGGCTCTGGATGGAATCGTGTCTGGAAAGTGGATCTGAGACCCGGAGAGGATGTGGAAGCCGGCGTACTCCAACTCCCTCCCCCGCGTGAATTATCCCATCTACCAGGTGCCTCGCAGGTGTGTATGGAGCCGACCTACCTCCCTCCGTCTGCTGCCACCTGCACCCCCCTATACTGTCGCTGCACTTTCCTGTATACTGTGCCCTCACCATATACTGTCACTGTCCCCCCCCCCCCCCGTATACTGTGACTGTGCCCTCACCATATACTGTCACTGTCCCCCCCTGTATACGGTCACTGCACTTTCCTGTATACGGTCACTGTGCCCTTACCGTATATGGTCACTGCCACCCCCATATACTGTAACTGCACCTTCACCATATACTGCCACTGCACCCCCCGTATACTGCCACTGCGCCCCCCCGTATACTGCCACTGCGCCCCTCCGTATGCTGCCACTGCTCCCCCCGTATACTGCCACTGCAGCCCCCCATATACTGTCACTGTGCCCTCACTGTATGCTGTCACTGCTCCCCCCATATACTGTCACTGTGCCCCCCCATATGATGTCACTGCGCCCCCACTGTATACTGTCACTGCGCCCCCATATACTGTCACTGTGCGCCCCCGTATACTGTCACTGTGCGCCCCCGTATACTGTCACTGTGCGCCCCCGTATACTGTCACTGTGCGCCCCCGTATACTGTCACTGCGCCCCCCCCGTATACTGTCACTGCGCCCCCCCCGTATACTGTCACTGCGCCCCCCCCGTATACTGTCACTGCGCCCCCCCCGTATACTGTCACTGCGCCCCCCCCCCGTATACTGTCACTGCGCTCCCTCCTGTATACTGTCACTGCGCCCCCTCCCCCTGTATACTGTCACTGCACTTCCTTCTGTATACTGTCACTGCGCCCCCCCCATATACTGTCACTGTGTGCCCCCCGTATTCTGTCACTGTGCGCCCCCCGTATATTGTCACTGTGCGCCCCCCGTATATTGTCACTGTGCGCCCCCCGTATATTGTCACTGTGCCCCCCGTATATTGTCACTGCTCCCCCCGTATATTGTCACTGCTCCCCCCGTATATTGTCACTGCGCCCCCCGTATATTGTCACTGCGCCCCCCGTATATTGTCACTGCGCCCCCCGTATATTGTCACTGCGCCCCCCGTATATTGTCACTGTGCGCCCCCCGTATATTGTCACTGTGCGCCCCCCGTATATTGTCACTGTGCGCCCCCCGTATATTGTCACTGTGCGCCCCCCGTATATTGTCACTGTGCGCCCCCCGTATATTGTCACTGTGCACCCCCCGTATATTGTCACTGTGCCACCCGTATATTGTCACTGTGCGCCACCCGTATATTGTCACTGTGCGCCCCCCGTATATTGTCACTGTGCCACCCGTATATTGTCACTGTGCCCCCCGTATATTGTCACTGCGCCCCCCGTATATTGTCACTGCGCCCCCCGTATATTGTCACTGCGCCCCCCGTATATTGTCACTGCGCCCCCCGTATATTCTCTCTGCTCTATCCTGTGTACTCTGTCTGCACAGGTCTCAGGCTGGCAGGAGGGTTCATGCCATTGCTGAGGTCGGGTGAGTTGTGCAGAGATCTGCATTGCATCCAGCAGCTGTACCTCCGCCAGAGGAGCCGCACCATCTCCTCTATTGATTGCAGGAGACGGCGGCTTCTTCTCCAATCTCTGCGGAGAATAGAGAGGGACCTACATACAGGATGTGACAAAAGTAAGTACACCCCTTCTCTCTTCTCATGTGACAACACTGAAGAAATGACACTTGTCTACAATGTAAAGTAGTGAGTGTACAGCTTGTATAACAGTGTAAATTTCCTGTCCCCTCAAAATAACTCAACACACAGCCATTAATGTCTAAACCGCTGCCAACAAAAGTCAGGACACCCCTAAGGGAAAATCTCCAAATTGGGCTCAATTAGCCATTTACCCTCCCCCGGTGTCATGTGACTCGTTAGTGTTACAAGGTCTCAGGAGTGAATGGGGAGCAGGTGTGTTAAATTTGGTGTTATCGCTCTCACTCTCTCATACTGGTCACTGGAAGGACAACATGGCACCTCATGGCAAAGAACTCTCTGAGGATCTGAAGATAAGAATTGTTGCTCTACATAAAGATGGCCTAGGCTATAAGAAGATTGCCAAGACCCTGAAACTGATCTGCAGCACGGTGGCCAAGACCATACAGCGGTATAACAGGACAGGTTCCTATCAGACCATACAGCGGTATAACAGGACACTGTTCACACTGTTATACAAGCTGTACACTCACTACTTTACATTGTAGACAAGTGTCATTTCTTCAGTGTTGTCACATGAAAAGAGAGAAGAAATGTCACTGAGGGGTGTACTTACTTTTGTCACATACTGTACCTACCCTCCAAAGGCAAAATCAGCTGTCCGGGTACAAGTAGCACTTTTAGCCAATCAGATGTCTTGGATTCTCCTATGTTGGCAGTGGGAGAGATCAGAGAGCCGACTGCATCAATCTGCCGCTGATCCTTCTTGGTCCTCTCGTAGCCGGGGGTGGGGAAGTGACCAGTTTTCATTGCTTAACTGCAGTAGTGAAAGTGTGGTCAGACAGACCTGGCTGTACTCTGTTGCAGAGCTGTGTGAATCTCAGGACTGGATGGATAGAAATACAAATGGTTTGGTGACGTGTCTGCAGGCTTCCTGACTTCCATTCCCAGCAGTTGTGTGCGGATGTATATGGAGACACTCGCACACACGTGTCCTGGCAGCCGCGGGTGACAACGCCTCTGCATTGTACCTCAGTGGGGGGTGTTGTCACCTGACAGCAGGAAGTGACATTTATCAAGTCATACATATGATGGGGGTGAAGATATTCTAGGGCTACGTTTTGTACGTTGCGGGAGATTGTTTGCGCTCCGCATGTCATAAACCATTGTCATTTCCCCTATAAATGATTCTCGTCCTCATTTCTTTACAACTCGGCACTGCTGATCTCCTGCAGCCTCTTTGCAGCCACTTCCTGTCTCCATTGATCAGGTCTGTGTGTGCGAACAGCCCCTTCGCTCCAACAGAAGCCCATGTGACGGGGTGACAACAATAGGGAGACGGACAGGAAGTGAGATTGGATGAGATCGGGTGGAAATCTCGGAGTGGCTGGGATGAGTTGTGATTGGTTCCCAGGATTCTCCGGTGATTAATTAGTGTGAAACAAGATAATGAGCGGAGCCGGAATATTATAATCTGATTCTGAACAATACAAGGCGGGTCCAGAGCGCTCACCGCCCCGGGGGAGGGGAGAGCGCCGAGCCGTGTGTCCGGATTATCGGATTATCACCTTCCCAATATTACTGCTGGAGGAGACTCCGATCATCCACCCGATCCTACATTCCGATCATCCACCCAATAGTACCTTCGGATCATCCACCTGATCGTACCTTCGGATCATCCACCCGATCCTACCTTCGGATCATCCACCTGATCGTACCTTCGGATCATCCACCCGATCCTACCTTCGGATCATCCACCTGATCG
The DNA here is from genome assembly GCF_037356315.1 of Lithobates pipiens. Taxonomy (NCBI): domain Eukaryota; kingdom Metazoa; phylum Chordata; class Amphibia; order Anura; family Ranidae; genus Lithobates; species Lithobates pipiens. The sequence continues at coordinate 23,002,924 of NW_027507786.1, read as the reverse complement.
TACCTTCGGATCATCCACCCAATAGTACCTTCGGATCATCCACCCAATAGTACCTTCGGATCGTCCACCCGATCGTACCTTCGGATCATCCACCCAATAGTACCTTCGGATCATCCACCCAATAGTACCTTCGGATCGTCCACCCGATCGTACCTTCGGATCATCCACCTGATCCTACCTTCGGATCGTCCACCCAATAGTACCTTCCGATCATCCACCCGATCCTACCTTCCGATCATCCACCCGATCCTACCTTCCGATCATCCACCCGATCCTACCTTCCGATCATCCACCCGATCCTACCTTCCGATCATCCACCCGATCCTACCTTCCGATCATCCACCCGATCCTACCTTCGTATCATCCACCCGATCCTACCTTCGTATCATCCACCCGATCCTACCTTCGGATCGTCCACCCGATCGTACCTTCGGATCGTATACCCGTAATCATACACATGAATACTACACATGGTTTATACACTCAGATCATACACTCATAAGTCACACCTGTACACAATGTAACACTCTCTATATGGAGTCACACCTGTACACAATGTAACACTCTCTATATGGAGTCACACCTGTACACAATGTAACACTCTCTATACGGAGTCACACCTGTACACAATGTAACACTCTCTATACGGAGTCACACCTGTACACAATGTAACACTCTCTATATGGAGTCACACCTGTACACAATGTAACACTCTCTATACGGAGTCACACCTGTACACAATGTAACACTCTCTATACGGAGTCACACCTGTACACAATGTAACACTCTCTATATGGAGTCACACCTGTACACAATGTAACACTCTCTATATGGAGTCACACCTGTACACAATGTAACACTCTCTATATGGAGTCACACCTGTACACAATGTAACACTCTCTATACGGAGTCACACCTGTACACAATGTAACACTCTCTATATGGAGTCACACCTGTACACAATGTAACACTCTCTATATGGAGTCACACCTGTACACAATGTAACACTCTCTATACGGAGTCACACCTGTAGACAATGTAACACTCTCTATACGGAGTCACACCTGTAGACAATGTAACACTCTCTGTACGGAGTCACACCTGTACACAATGTAACACTCTCTATACGGAGTCACACCTGTACACAATGTAACACTCTCTATATGGAGTCACACCTGTACACAATGTAACACTCTCTATACGGAGTCACACCTGTAGACAATGTAACACTCTCTATACGGAGTCACACCTGTAGACAATGTAACACTCTCTGTACGGAGTCACACCTGTACACAATGTAACACTCTCTATACGGAGTCACACCTGTACACAATGTAACACTCTCTATATGGAGTCACACCTGTACACAATGTAACACTCTCTATATGGAGTCACACCTGTACACAATGTAACACTCTCTATACGGAGTCACACCTGTAGACAATGTAACACTCTCTATACGGAGTCACACCTGTACACAATGTAACACTCTCTATACGGAGTCACACCTGTACACAATGTAACACTCTCTATATGGAGTCACACCTGTACACAATGTAACACTCTCTATACGGAGTCACACCTGTAGACAATGTAACACTCTCTATACGGAGTCACACCTGTAGACAATGTAACACTCTCTATACGGAGTCACACCTGTACACAATGTAACACTCTCTTTACGGAGTCACACCTGTACACAATGTAACACTCTCTGTATGGAGTCACACCTGTACACAATGTAACACTCTCTATATGGAGTCACACCTGTACACAATGTAACACTCTCTGTATGGAGTCACACCTTTACACAATGTAACACTCTCTGTATGGAGTCACACCTGTACACAATGTAACACTCTCTGTATGGAGTCACACCTGTACACAATGTAACACTCTCTATATGGAGTCACACCTGTACACAATGTAACACTCTCTATACGGAGTCACACCTGTAGACAATGTAACACTCTCTATACGGAGTCACACCTGTAGACAATGTAACACTCTCTGTACGGAGTCACACCTGTACACAATGTAACACTCTCTATACGGAGTCACACCTGTACACAATGTAACACTCTCTATATGGAGTCACACCTGTACACAATGTAACACTCTCTATATGGAGTCACACCTGTACACAATGTAACACTCTCTATACGGAGTCACACCTGTAGACAATGTAACACTCTCTATACGGAGTCACACCTGTAGACAATGTAACACTCTCTGTACGGAGTCACACCTGTACACAATGTAACACTCTCTGTACGGAGTCACACCTGTACACAATGTAACACTCTCTATATGGAGTCACACCTGTACACAATGTAACACTCTCTATACGGAGTCACACCTGTACACAATGTTACACTCTCTGTATGGAGTCACACCTGTACACAATGTAACACTCTCTATACGGAGTCACACCTGTACACAATGTAACACTCTCTTTACGGAGTCACACCTGTACACAATGTAACACTCTCTGTATGGAGTCACACCTGTACACAATGTAACACTCTCTGTATGGAGTCACACCTGTACACAATGTAACACTCTCTTTACGGAGTCACACCTGTACACAATGTAACACTCTCTATACGGGGTCACACCTGTACACAATGTAACACTCTCTATACGGAGTCACACCTGTACACAATGTAACACTCTCTTTACGGAGTCACACCTTTACACAATGTAACACTCTCTATATGGAGTCACACCTGTACACAATGTAACACTCTCTATACGGAGTCACACCTGTACACAATGTAACACTCTCTGTATGGAGTCACACCTGTACACAATGTAACACTCTCTATACGGAGTCACACCTGTACACAATGTAACACTCTCTATATGGAGTCACACCTGTACACAATGTAACACTCTCTGTATGGAGTCACACCTGTACACAATGTAACACTCTCTGTATGGAGTCACACCTGTACACAATGTAACACTCTCTATACGGAGTCACACCTGTACACAATGTAACACTCTCTTTACGGAGTCACACCTGTACACAATGTAACACTCTCTATACGGAGTCACACCTGTACACAATGTAACACTCTCTTTACGGAGTCACACCTTTACACAATGTAACACTCTCTGTATGGAGTCACACCTGTACACAATGTAACACTCTCTATATGGAGTCACACCTGTACACAATGTAACACTCTCTATATGGAGTCACACCTGTAGACAATGTAACACTCTCTATACGGAGTCACACCTGTAGACAATGTAACACTCTCTGTACGGAGTCACACCTGTAGACAATGTAACACTCTCTATACGGAGTCACACCTGTACACAATGTAACACTCTCTTTACGGAGTCACACCTGTACACAATGTAACACTCTCTATACGGAGTCACACCTGTAGACAATGTAACACTCTCTATACGGAGTCACACCTGTAGACAATGTAACACTCTCTGTACGGAGTCACACCTGTACACAATGTAACACTCTCTATACGGAGTCACACCTGTACACAATGTAACACTCTCTATATGGAGTCACACCTGTACACAATGTAACACTCTCTATATGGAGTCACACCTGTACACAATGTAACACTCTCTGTACGGAGTCACACCTGTAGACAATGTAACACTCTCTATACGGAGTCACACCTGTACACAATGTAACACTCTCTATACGGAGTCACACCTGTACACAATGTAACACTCTCTATACGGAGTCACACCTGTACACAATGTAACACTCTCTGTATGGAGTCACACCTGTACACAATGTAACACTCTCTGTATGGAGTCACACCTGTACACAATGTAACACTCTCTGTACGGAGTCACACCTGTACACAATGTAACACTCTCTATATGGAGTCACACCTGTACACAATGTAACACTCTCTATACGGAGTCACACCTGTACACAATGTAACACTCTCTGTATGGAGTCACACCTGTACACAATGTAACACTCTCTATACGGAGTCACACCTGTACACAATGTAACACTCTCTATATGGAGTCACACCTGTACACAATGTAACACTCTCTGTACGGAGTCACACCTGTACACAATGTAACACTCTCTGTACGGAGTCGCACCTGTACACAATGTAACACTCTCTATACGGGGTCACACCTGTACACAATGTAACACTCTCTATACGGAGTCACACCTGTACACAATGTAACACTCTCTTTACGGAGTCACACCTTTACACAATGTAACACTCTCTGTATGGAGTCACACCTGTACACAATGTAACACTCTCTATATGGAGTCACACCTGTACACAATGTAACACTCTCTATATGGAGTCACACCTGTACACAATGTAACACTCTCTATACGGAGTCACACCTGTAGACAATGTAACACTCTCTATACGGAGTCACACCTGTAGACAATGTAACACTCTCTATACGGAGTCACACCTGTAGACAATGTAACACTCTCTGTACGGAGTCACACCTGTACACAATGTAACACTCTCTATATGGAGTCACACCTGTACACAATGTAACACTCTCTATATGGAGTCACACCTGTAGACAATGTAACACTCTCTATACGGAGTCACACCTGTACACAATGTAACACTCTCTATACGGAGTCACACCTGTACACAATGTAACACTCTCTATACGGAGTCACACCTGTACACAATGTAACACTCTCTATACGGAGTCACACCTGTACACAATGTAACACTCTCTATACGGAGTCACACCTGTACACAATGTAACACTCTCTATACGGAGTCACACCTGTACACAATGTAACACTCTCTATACGGAGTCACACCTGTACACAATGTAACACTCTGTATACGGAGTCACACCTGTACACAATGTAACACTCTGTATACGGAGTCACACCTGTACACAATGTAACACTCTCTATACGGAGTCACACCTGTACACAATGTAACACTCTGTATACGGAGTCACACCTGTACACAATGTAACACTCTGTATACGGAGTCACACCTGTAGACAATGTAACACTCTCTGTACGGAGTCACACCTGTACACAATGTAACACTCTCTGTACGGAGTCACACCTGTACACAATGTAACACTCTCTATACGGAGTCACACCTGTACACAATGTAACACTCTCTATACGGAGTCACACCTGTACACAATGTAACACTCTCTGTATGGAGTCACACCTGTACACAATGTAACACTCTCTATATGGAGTCACACCTGTACACAATGTAACACTCTCTATATGGAGTCACACCTGTACACAATGTAACACTCTCTATACAGAGTCACACCTGTACACAATGTAACACTCTCTGTATGGAGTCACACCTGTACACAATGTAACACTCTCTATACGGAGTCACACCTGTACACAATGTAACACTCTCTGTATGGAGTCACACCTGTACACAATGTAACACTCTCTATACGGAGTCACACCTGTACACAATGTAACACTCTCTATACGGAGTCACACCTGTACACAATGTAACACTCTCTGTATGGAGTCACACCTGTACACAATGTAACACTCTCTATACGGAGTCACACCTGTACACAATGTAACACTCTCTATACGGAGTCACACCTGTACACAATGTAACACTCTCTGTACGGAGTCACACCTGTACACAATGTAACACTCTCTATATGGAGTCACACCTGTACACAATGTAACACTCTCTATATGGAGTCACACCTGTACACAATGTAACACTCTCTATACGGAGTCACACCTGTACACAATGTAACACTCTCTGTATGGAGTCACACCTGTACACAATGTAACACTCTCTATACGGAGTCACACCTGTACACAATGTAACACTCTCTGTATGGAGTCACACCTGTACACAATGTAACACTCTCTGTATGGAGTCACACCTGTACACAATGTAACACTCTCTGTATGGAGTCACACCTGTACACAATGTAACACTCTCTGTATGGAGTCACACCTGTACACAATGTAACACTCTCTGTATGGAGTCACACCTGTACACAATGTAACACTCTCTGTATGGAGTCACACCTGTACACAATGTAACACTCTCTGTATGGAGTCACACCTGTACACAATGTAACACTCTCTGTATGGAGTCACACCTGTACACAATGTAACACTCTCTATACGGAGTCACACCTGTACACAATGTAACACTCTCTATACGGAGTCACACCTGTACACAATGTAACACTCTCTGTATGGAGTCACACCTGTACACAATGTAACACTCTCTGTATGGAGTCACACCTGTACACAATGTAACACTCTCTATACGGAGTCACACCTGTACACAATGTAACACTCTCTATACGGAGTCACACCTGTACACAATGTAACACTCTCTATATGGAGTCACACCTGTACACAATGTAACACTCTCTGTATGGAGTCACACCTGTACACAATGTAACACTCTCTTTACGGAGTCACACCTGTACACAATGTAACACTCTCTATACGGGGTCACACCTGTACACAATGTAACACTCTCTATACGGGGTCACACCTGTACACAATGTAACACTCTCTATACGGGGTCACACCTGTACACAATGTAACACTCTCTGTATGGAGTCACACCTGTACACAATGTAGCCCCGGTAGGAGTGCGGGTTGTGGGTGGTGTGGGTGGTGCGGGGTGCGGGTGTTGTGTGTGTTGTGCGGGTTGTGGGCGGTGTGTGTTGTGGGCGGTGCGGGTTTCTGGTGACACGCCCCGCACTCAGGAATGTAGATTGAGATGTACGGAGAACGTTCCGGGGATTGTCGTCATTCCTGGTGGTTGATGATCACACCTCGGTGCCGGGATCCGGATCGGCAGCTTTTCCCGGGTCGGAATTTCTCTGTAAGTTTTCTGTCTTTTTTGTCTTCTTTCTCATCACAGCGCACCTCCCCCAACAACCAATCACATTCCAGCTCTCTGTAGGGGGACAGGTGGAAGGCAACTTCTCATTGGTTCTTGAACTTTGTGCATGGCTTTCTACCTGATTGTCTTATCGGAGTGTGTTGTACGATGGATCTACCGACCTCCAGATATCCTCCCAGTGTGGGGGAGGGGACTGTGTGCGGCTTTTGTTGCCTCACCGATGTTTGTGTACATTAGATGGGAAGTCATTATATAGAAGTCTTCTTATATCGGACCTTCAGTGCCACCCAACACTGTGTGTGTAGTACCCCCCACCCCCCATAGATCAGTGTATAGTACCCCCCTACCCCCATAGATCAGTGTGTAGTACCCCCTACCCCCCATAGATCGGTGTATAGTACCCCCTACCCCCCATAGATCAGTGTGTAGTACCCCCTACCCCCCATAGATCAGTGTATAGTAACCCCCTACCCCCCATAGATCGGTGTATAGTACCCCCCACCCCCCATAGATCAGTGTATAGTACCCCCTACCCCCCATAGATCGGTGTATAGTACCCCCTACCCCCCATAGATCGGTGTATAGTACCCCCTACCCCCCATAGATCGGTGTATAGTACCCCCTACCCCCCATAGATCAGTGTATAGTACCCCCCACCCCCCATAGATCGGTGTATAGTACCCCCCACCCCCCATAGATCAGTGTATAGTACCCCCTACCCCCCATAGATCGGTGTATAGTACCCCCTACCCCCCATAGATCAGTGTATAGTACCCCCCACCCCCCATAGATCGGTGTATAGTACCCCCCACCCCCCATAGATCAGTGTATAGTACCCCCTACCCCCCATAGATCAGTGTATAGTACCCCCCACCCCCCATAGATCGGTGTATAGTACCCCCTACCCCGCATAGATCAGTGTATAGTACCCCCTACCCCCCATAGATCGGTGTATAGTACTCCTCTACCCCCATAGATCGGTGTATAGTACCCCCTACCCCCCATAGATCGTGTGTATAGTACCCCCTACCCCCATAGATCGGTGTATAGTACCCCCCTACCCCCATAGATCGGTGTATAGTACCCCCTACCCCCCATAGATCGTGTGTATAGTACCCCCTACCCCCCATAGATCGGTGTATAGTACCCCCTACCCCCCATAGATCGTGTGTATAGTACCCCCTACCCCCCATAGATCGGTGTATAGTACCCCCTACCCCCCATAGATCGTGTGTATAGTACCCCCTACCCCCCATAGATCAGTGTATAGTAACCCCCCACCCCCCATAGATCAGTGTGTAGTACCCCCTACCCCCCATAGATCAGTGTATAGTACCCCCTACCCCCCATAGATCGGTGTATAGTACCCCCTACCCCCCATAGATCAGTGTATAGTACCCCCTACCCCCCATAGATCAGTGTATAGTACCCCCCACCCCCCATAGATCGGTGTATAGTACCCCCCACCCCCATAGATCGTGTGTATAGTACCCCCTACCCCCCATAGATCGGTGTATAGTACCCCCTACCCCCCATAGATCGGTGTATAGTACCCCCTACCCCCCATAGATCGGTGTATAGTACCCCCTACCCCCCATAGATCGGTGTATAGTACCCCCTACCCCCCATAGATCGGTGTATAGTACCCCCTACCCCCATAGATCGGTGTATAGTACCCCCTACCCCCATAGATCGGTGTATAGTACCCCCTACCCCCATAGATCGGTGTATAGTACCCCCCTACCCCCCATAGATCGGTGTATAGTACCCCCCTACCCCCCATAGATCGGTGTATAGTACCCCCTACCCCCCATAGATCGGTGTATAGTACCCCCTACCCCCCATAGATCGGTGTATAGTACCCCCTACCCCCCATAGATCGGTGTATAGTACCCCCCTACCCCCCATAGATCGGTGTATAGTACCCCCTACCCCCCATAGATCGGTGTATAGTACCCCCCTACCCCCCATAGATCGGTGTATAGTACCCCCCTACCCCCCATAGATCGGTGTATAGTACCCCCCTACCCCCCATAGATCGGTGTATAGTACCCCCTACCCCCCATAGATCGGTGTATAGTACCCCCCTACCCCCCTTAGATCGGTGTATAGTACCCCCCTACCCCCCATAGATCGGTGTATAGTACCCCCCTACCCCCCATAGATCGGTGTATAGTACCCCCCTACCCCCCATAGATCGGTGTATAGTACCCCCCTACCCCCCATAGATCGGTGTATGGTACCCCCCATAGATCGGCGTATGGCACCCCCCATAGATCGGCGTATGGCACCCCCCATAGATCGGCGTATGGCACCCCCCATAGGTCGGCGTATGGCACCCCCCATAGGTCGGCGTATGGCACCCCCCATAGGTCGGCGTATGGCACCCCCCATAGGTCGGCGTATGGCACCCCCCATAGGTCGGCGTATGGCACCCCCCATAGGTCGGCGTATGGCACCCCCCATAGGTCGGCGTATGGCACCCCCCATAGATTGGCGTATGGTACCCCCCCATAGATCGGTGTATGGTACCCCCCCATAGATTGGTGTATGGTACCCCCCCCATAGATTGGTGTATGGTACCCCCCCCATAGATTGGTGTATGGTACCCCCCCATAGACCGGCGTATGGTACCCCCCCATAGATCGGCGTATGGTACCCCCCATAGATTGGTGTATGGTACCCCCCATAGATTGGTGTATGGTACCCCCCCACAGATCGGTGTATGGTACCCCCCCCATAGATTGGTGTATGGTACCCCCCCCATAGATTGGTGTATGGTACCCCCCCCATAGATTGGTGTATGGTACCCCCCCCATAGATTGGTGTATGGTACCCCCCCATAGATCGGTGTATGGTACCCCCCCATAGATCGGCGTATGGTACCCCCCATAGATCGGTGTATGGTAACCCCCCCATAGGTTGGTGTATGGTACTGTCCGTTGTTCTCTCTATAAATCCGCTCAGAATTGGTTTCTGGCCCTTTAAGTGATTAGTAGCGCTCTATGGAACTATAGAATGGATTGCGGCGGGGGTCAGAGCGCGGTGAGGGGGGAGGGGCGCGTTCCATGCGGACTCCGTGTACTTGCTGTAAATTTTATTGATAAAGATTATCTTGTAATCCATAATTCAGTAACATTTGCTGAAGCGCCACGCTGCCAGCGATTGACTGCGGCCCCTCGGAGGATTGGCGTTGGCGGTCTGAGCACTCGTTGTCGCTCCGCGGCGCCTCTTCTCACCGCTAATATTTCTCCGTGAAATCTCATTATCGCCGGCAGCGGCTCATCTATTTCTAATGCACTTTATGAGCGGCGAAGTTCTGGCGGGTCTCTGAGAGCCGCGCCGGTTATAAATTCACCGCGATTTACCGATCGTTATTGTGTGACGTTCTGCGGCGGAGGAACCGTGATTGGATGGGTAGTATTACCCCCCAGGAACCGTGATTGGATGGGTAGTATTACCCCCCAGGAACCGTGATTGGATGGGTAGTATTACCCCCCAGGAACCGTGATTGGATGGGTAGTATTACCCCCCAGGAACCGTGATTGGATGAGTAGTATTACCCCCCCCCCAGGAACCGTGATTGGATGGGTAGTATTACCCCCCAGGAACCGTGATTGGATGAGTAGTATTACCCCCCCCCCAGGAACCGTGATTGGATGGGCAGTATTACCCCCTAGGAACTGTGATTGGATGAGTAGTATTACTCCCCCCCCCCCCCCACCCCAGGAACCGTGATTGGATGGGTAGTATTACCCCCCAGGAACCGTGATTGGATGGGTAGTATTACCCCCCAGGAACTGTGATTGGATGGGTAGAATTACCCCCCAGGAACTGTGATTGGATGGGTAGAATTACCCCCCAGGAACTGTGATTGGATGGGTAGTATTACCCCCCAGGAACTGTAAATGGATGGGTAGAATTACCCCCAGGAACTGTGATTGGATGGGTAGAATTACCCCCCAGGAACTGTGATTGGATGGGTAGAATTACCCCCCAGGAACTGTGATTGGATGGGTAGAATTACCCCCCAGGAACTGTGATTGGATGGGTAGTATTACCCCCCAGGAACTGTAAATGGATGGGTAGAATTACCCCCAGGAACTGTGATTGGATGGGTAGAATTACCCCCCAGGAACTGTGATTGGATGGGTAGAATTACCCCCCAGGAACTGTGATTGGATGGGTAGAATTACCCCCCAGGGACTGTGATTTGGATGGGTAGAATTACCCCCCAGGAACTGTGATTGGATGAGTAGTATTACCCCCCAGGAACTGTGATTGGATGAGTAGTATTACCCCCCAGGAACTGTGATTGGATGGGTAGTATTACCCCCCAGGAACTGTGATTGGATGGGTAGTATTACCCCCCAGGAACTGGGCTTGGATGGGTAGTATTACCCCCCAGGGACTGGAATTGGATGGGTAGTATTACCCCTCCCCCAGGGACTGGGATTGGATGGGTAGTATTACCACCCCAGGGACTGGGATTGGATGGGTAGTATTTCCATCCAGGGACTGTGATTGGATGGGTAGGATTTTGAGTCGTTCTCTCCTTTCATTGGTCCACCTGTAGTTGGGAATTGTATAGACACAATGTTCCTGGTGTACACAGTTCCCCTTGTTACATCAAATGCTTCACCTACATTCCCAGAGAAGATTCCACAAAGTCTCCTTCCTGCTGCTGAAGTATTTTGTCCCCCCCTTTGTTTGATTGGTAGAACGGTTCACACATTGCTGTCATTTTTATTGTTTCTGAGGAAGAGTTCACATTTCTGTTCTGCATTCATTGTGGAGATTTCCCATCACTTCCTTTCCCTGTGACACCCGTGGGGGGAGGGGGGGAGGGGTTGTCACCAGGACAGGAAGGCCGACAATCATTGTCAGAAGTTCCTCCACCCGATTGATTTCTCATCCCTTCTCCACCATAGTCACAATCTGAAGCTTTGGCTTTGGCTGTTCTCCAGAATCACTGAGCCCCTTCACCGTCTCTCACCGTTATCCTTCCCCTCTGTGTGGAAGCAGTGGTCTCTATGCAGAGGTCCAACCAAAAGCGCTGAGCCCCTTCACCGACTCTAACCATTATCCTTCCCCTCTGTGTGGAAGCAGTGGTCTCTATGCAGAGATCCAACCAAAAGCACTGAGCCCCTTCACCGACTCTCACCGTTATCCTTCCCCTCTGTGTGGAAGCAGTGGTCTCTATGCAGAGATCCAACCAAAAGCACTGAGCCCCTTCACCGACTCTCACCGTTATCCTTCCCCTCTGTGTGGAAGCAGTGGTCTCTATGCAGAGATCCAACCAATAGCACTGAGCCCCTTCACCGCCTCTCATCGTTATCTTTGCCAGTGGTCCCTATGCAGAGGTCCGACGTGCAAGAATTGCAAAAGCACTGAGCCCCTTCACTGACTCTCACCGTTCTCCTTCCCCTCTGTGTGGAAGCAGTGGTCTCTATGCAGAGATCCAACCAAAAGCGCTGAGCCCCTTCACCGACTCTAACCATTATCCTTCCCCTCTGTGTGGAAGCAGTGGTCTCTATGCAGAGATCCAACCAAAAGCACTGAGCCCCTTCACTGACTCTCACCATTATCCTTCCCCTCTGTGTGGAAGCAGTGGTCTCTATGCAGAGATCCAACCAAAAGCACTGAGCCCCTTCACCGACTCTCACCGTTATCCTTCCCCTCTGTGTGGAAGCAGTGGTCTCTATGCAGAGATCCAACCAAAAGCACTGAGCCCCTTCACCGACTCTCACCGTTATCCTTCCCCTCTGTGTGGAAGCAGTGGTCTCTATGCAGAGATCCAACCAAAAGCACTGAGCCCCTTCACCGACTCTCACCATTATCCTTCCCCTCTGTGGAAGCAGTGGTCTCTATGCAGAGATCCAACCAAAAGCGCTGAGCCCCTTCACCGACTCTAACCATTATCCTTCCCCTCTGTGTGGAAGCAGTGGTCTCTATGCAGAGATCCAACCAAAAGCACTGAGCCCCTTCACTGACTCTCACCGTTCTCCTTCCCCTCTGTGTGGAAGCAGTGGTCTCTATGCAGAGATCCAACCAAAAGCACTGAGCCCCTTCACTGACTCTCACCGTTCTCCTTCCCCTCTGTGTGGAAGCAGTGGTCTCTATGCAGAGATCCAACCAAAAGCACTGAGCCCCTTCACCGACTCTAACCATTATCCTTCCCCTCTGTGTGGAAGCAGTGGTCTCTATGCAGAGATCCAACCAAAAGCGCTGAGCCCCTGCACCGACTCTCACCATTATCCTTCCCCTCTGTGTGGAAGCAGTGGTCTCTATGCAGAGATCCAACCAAAAGCGCTGAGCCCCTTCACCGACTCTCACCGTTATCCTTCCCCTCTGTGTGGAAGCAGTGGTCTCTATGCAAAGATCCAACCAAAAGCACTGAGCCCCTTCACCGACTCTCACCGTTATCCTTCCCCTCTGTGTGGAAGCAGTGGTCTCTATGCAGAGATCCAACCAAAAGCACTGAGCCCCTTCACCGACTCTCACCGTTATCCTTCCCCTCTGTGTGGAAGCAGTGGTCTCTATGCAGAGATCCAACCAATAGCACTGAGCCCCTTCACCGCCTCTCATCGTTATCTTTGCCAGTGGTCCCTATGCAGAGGTCCGACGTGCAAGAATTGCAAAAGCACTGAGCCCCTTCACTGACTCTCACCGTTCTCCTTCCCCTCTGTGTGGAAGCAGTGGTCTCTATGCAGAGATCCAACCAAAAGCGCTGAGCCCCTTCACCGACTCTAACCATTATCCTTCCCCTCTGTGTGGAAGCAGTGGTCTCTATGCAGAGATCCAACCAAAAGCACTGAGCCCCTTCACTGACTCTCACCATTATCCTTCCCCTCTGTGTGGAAGCAGTGGTCTCTATGCAGAGATCCAACCAAAAGCACTGAGCCCCTTCACCGACTCTCACCGTTATCCTTCCCCTCTGTGTGGAAGCAGTGGTCTCTATGCAGAGATCCAACCAAAAGCGCTGAGCCCCTTCACCGACTCTAACCATTATCCTTCCCCTCTGTGTGGAAGCAGTGGTCTCTATGCAGAGATCCAACCAAAAGCACTGAGCCCCTTCACTGACTCTCACCGTTCTCCTTCCCCTCTGTGTGGAAGCAGTGGTCTCTATGCAGAGATCCAACCAAAAGCACTGAGCCCCTTCACTGACTCTCACCGTTCTCCTTCCCCTCTGTGTGGAAGCAGTGGTCTCTATGCAGAGATCCAACCAAAAGCACTGAGCCCCTTCACCGACTCTAACCATTATCCTTCCCCTCTGTGTGGAAGCAGTGGTCTCTATGCAGAGATCCAACCAAAAGCGCTGAGCCCCTGCACCGACTCTCACCATTATCCTTCCCCTCTGTGTGGAAGCAGTGGTCTCTATGCAGAGATCCAACCAAAAGCGCTGAGCCCCTTCACCGACTCTCACCGTTATCCTTCCCCTCTGTGTGGAAGCAGTGGTCTCTATGCAAAGATCCAACCAAAAGCACTGAGCCCCTTCACCGACTCTCACCGTTATCCTTCCCCTCTGTGTGGAAGCAGTGGTCTCTATGCAGAGATCCAACCAAAAGCACTGAGCCCCTTCACCGACTCTCACCGTTATCCTTCCCCTCTGTGTGGAAGCAGTGGTCTCTATGCAGAGATCCAACCAATAGCACTGAGCCCCTTCACCGCCTCTCATCGTTATCTTTGCCAGTGGTCCCTATGCAGAGGTCCGACGTGCAAGAATTGCAAAAGCACTGAGCCCCTTCACTGACTCTGTCACCGTGCTGCAGAGAAGGAATCTTCCCCTGTGTGTGGAAGCAGTGGTCTCCCTAATCAGCCGGGAGTGTGACCTGCGGGGGTTGTAGGGGTGTTGGGGTATTCTGCTCGCCCTCGTCTGGTGCAGAGCTGCTTGTGGGAAGTCCTTGAAGACACTTTTGTTACTTTTTGTTACTTATTTCATTTTTGTTCTGTGGATTTCTGAGACGCTTTTCCATGTTTATTGTGAGATTTCTTCTCAGCGGTTTTGTCATCTTTTTTATTATTTTTGTAGACTTTTCTCTTTTCTAATGGAGAGTCGTCTGGAATTCTAATATGTAACATTCGATGTGATTGGACGGTTTGTGTTCTGCAGGGAAGGAGGTTGGAGACACACAATGATAGGAGAAGTGGTTGGGGGCGGGGAGGGGGGGGAGGGGTCATGGTGTCGCCCCCTGTTGTCTTCTTTCCCCAGACACAGCGACGTCGTCTCTCTTCAGATCGAAGGTGAACATAACACAGTGTGCGTCACCGAATTATCCCACAAGGACATGTCTGAGGAACTACAACTCCCAGCCAGAGTCTACTCCCTGTGTTACGTTCCTCATTGCAGTGCGTCTAGTGGAGCATACAGCAGAGTGATTGTAAGCTCTTCAGGCCATGAGCACATGTTGGCCCCACGACTGTTAAGGTCTCATGCACACGGACGTTTTTACAGCCGCTTTTTTTGAGCGTTTTTTGCAGCTTAAAAACGCCTGTCCATGTTAGTCTGTGGCTTCATGAGTTTTTGAGCTGCAAATGGCATAGGCGTTTTTAAGCTGTAAAAAAAAAAAACCCAGGACCAGTGCGTTCCGTGGCGCGGAGCTAGAGCTGTAAAAACGCAAATCGCGGGAAAACGCGCACAAATGCGCATAAATGCGTAACATATTTTCTTTGTTTTCTGAGTGCTATAGCCAAGAGATGTGTTTCTTTAAAAACGCTACTTGACGCCAACGCTAAAAAACACGCAAAAATGCCAATGCAAAACGCGGTAAAAATCGTGTTTTTAACGCCGATTTTTCCAGGCGTCGGAGCTAGCTTTGCAGCCAGTTTTTTTAAAACGTCTGTGTGCGTGAGCACTGAAATGTCAGGAGATCTGCTGTGAGGTGGTGCCAGACTTCCGGTATTCCTCCACCCCGACCCGTCCACCGCACTCCACCGCCGTCTGCTGGCCTCTTCCAGGTCAACCAATCAGATTCAAACCTTCCCCCGGTGCGTTGTGGCGTCGGCGTTCCCGTGAACTGGTCAGATGTCTGGCGGTTGATCTCCTCCAGACTCCACCGCGATCTCCAATCCTCTTCCAGGCCATCAACAAACAGACATTCCGACATTGTCCATGGCAACCAATCAGATTCAAACCTTCACTTGCTGTGTTTTCCTGTGTAGGGGGCGGAGTCTGATTCCTGGCCTCTCCCTCCTGGAAGAACCTGTTTTGTTTCCTTCAGGTAATTCCCTGTCTGTCACTGGTGGGCGTGGTAACCGCCATCCACAGCCGCCGGGTGACATTTGGGGACAGCTCTGGGGGGTGGATTGTGTCGGCAGTGACGGGGAGAAGGTACGACGCGTTTTGTGTCCATGGCGGGTCCGGAGTCTGCCTGGAGATAAGGGAATCCGGCCCCCGATCTGTGCAGATCAGCCGGCGTGCTGGAAAATATCTGTCCGGCTGGAGATGTGTAGTGGATCGGGAAGCCGGGACTTGTCCAGAGTCATCCAATCCGGTGTTGGCAGCAGATCCCTCGTCTGATCTGTGATCACCTTAAAAGCCCCCCCCCCCCCCCCCCCCGATTATCTCTATGGACTTGTGCCGCCATTTTATCATTGGATGAGACGCGGTGCCGGGAATTTACCCGCTAAGTGCCGCTATTTACTACAACACAGCCGGCCAAATCCACATCGCAGTCCGCCAGCTGCAGAGGAAATATTTGTTGCGTTATCTCCAGGTCACCGATCAAAGCGTCCAATCCCAGGATCCCTCCACCCCCCCCCCCCCCGGGATCGGCGCACGACCCTGCGATGGAGAGATGTCCTCCGATCCACCTAAAGGTCTGCCACAAGGCGTGTGAAGTGTACCTGTCACCGGGCAGGGAGCGGTGTCAGGAAAATGGCTGCTGGAATTATTAATGTCACTCCGGCCCAACGATCAGACCAGACGACCATCGAATGAGACCGAACCCCATCCTACCCCACCGTACCCCACCGTACCCCACCACACCCCACCATACCCCATCATATACCCCATCGTACCCCATTGTACCCCACCATACCCCATTGTACCCCACCGTACCCCACCACACCCCATCGTACCCCACCATACCCCATCATACCCCACCACACCCCACCATACCCCTTCATATACCCCACCATATACCCCATCGTACCCCACCGTACCCCACCATATACCCCATCGTACCCCATCGTACCCCACCATATACCCCACCATACACCCCACCATACCCCCCACCATACCCCACCATACCCCATCATACACCCCCATCGTACCCCATCGTACCCTACCATACCCCACCATATACCCCATCATACCCTACCGTTCTCCCCTCATCACCTCCGTCCATATCGGTGCCGTACAATGCCAGTAGTGACCCCAGGAGCCAATCAGGTGACAGCAACATTTGTGTAGAGCTAGAGGCTTCATATATTTTACCTAAATAACCCCCCCTCCCCCTCCCCCACAGAACTGAGCAATTGTTACATCTATGTGCTGGTTTACTCTGCAATAACGTTATCATTACTTAATATAACAAAAGGAATACATGATTGTTTATTAGGAAAAACACGACTTCCTATTGGTGATATTGTTTTACCTTGTATCTATCTCCCATCTGATCAATGTTTATAAACAATGTTACTTTGCATCTTTCTATCTCCCATCTGATCAATGTTTATAAACAATGTTACTTGGTATCTCTCTCTCTCACTCTCCCATCTGATCGATGTTTATAAACAAAGTAACATTGTTTATAAACATTGATCAGACGGGAGATAGAGAGTAGGGATGAGCTCAGGCGTGTTCGTATGCTCCACGTGCAGAGCCCGCCAGGAAGTCGGTGCAGCGCTGCGCTAATCACAGGCAGCGAGACATTTCCCCGATCTCTGCAGCCGCACACCAGGGCACGTGGAGTATGTGAACACAACGGAGCTCATCCTTATTCTCCATCTTCCCTCTGATCGATGTTTATAAACAATGTTACTTTGTATCTCTCTATCTCCCGTCTGATCAATGTTTTATAAACAATGTTACTTTGTATCTCTCTATCTCCCGTCTGATCAATGTTTTATAAACAATGTTACTTTGTTTATAAACATCGATCAGATGGGAGAGCGAGAGAGAAAGATACCAAGTAACATTGTTTATAAACATTGATCAGACGGGAGATAAACATCTGATCGATGTTTATAAACGATGTTATACAATGTATCGGATGCTCCAGCAGGTTGTACGTTTTGTGTGACTCTGTATTATTTGTGATTGTTGTGAGGGTCCGTTGTCGGCGGGAGTAGTCGGGGTCCTGATGACTCCTGTGATGGAACGTTCTGCGGTGATTGGCTCTCTCTTTCTCAGGCTCGGCATGGGGGAGGGTCTTGTACGTGGTGTCTTCTCATTGTAGGACCCCAGTTTCCAGCAGCCAATGGGCTGAGGTTTGGGGGCTGAAGGTTTATTAAATGAGCGCTGATCGCGGTTGATGCGTTTATTACCCGGCGCACGTTCCTCGCCGCATTCAGTGTCGGGATTGGACGAGCGCTTCGCTCGGTGTCTGGGATGTGTGCCCCCCCCTCCCCCGATAACGTGTCATTTACATTTAGATTGATATTGCTGATACAATTAGCGGAGGACGTGGCGCGGTGCCGCGCTCTCTGGTGACAACTTTGCATTCTTGGTTTGTGGTGATGAATTGAGGTGGCCAGAGGATAAATGAATCTTGTAAGAGATCTAATTTCATTGGTATCGATCGCAGGACGCCGCCGCGGCTCGTCTTCCCCTGCGGGGCGCAGCCTCGCTCTCTGCAAAGTAAACTTCGGAAAGTTGCATCTTGATGGCCGCAGTGTGACCTTCGAGGAGGATGAGCCCCATCCTGCTGCTGCTAGACTGTGCCTAGGCTCTGATGATGTCATCAGTCTGCTGCAGGCAGGAGGAGGAGGCATTTCCTCAGTCTCCCCTCCCCCGGTGATCAGACTATACATTGTATCTTTGTATCTAGTCACAATGTGAGAGGCTGCAGTAGGGGGCTGATCTGTGTCAGACATTTGTGAACACAGCACCAGGATTTGTATCATTGTGTCATCTGTGAGCCGGTCCAGTTATAGTGATTCCTTGTCTCTGGAGGGTAGGTGATCATTTTTCCGGGTAGGTGATCATTTTTCCGGGTAGGTGATCATTTTCCGGGTAGGTGATCATTTTTCCGGGTAGGTGATCATTTTTCCGGGTAGGTGATCATTTTTCCTGGGTAGGTGATCATTTTTCCGGCGCTTGTTCGGTGTGGTTTGCCAGGAGAACAGATGTCTCTGTACATGAAGCGGGAGGAATAATGGCGGCTTCTCCCCGCCGTCACGCTACATTAGCGCCGTATTGCAGCTCTGAGCTGTGATTTGCCGCCATGACTCCCGGAGGATTTGTGTTCTATAGATGGAGGGCGGAGATTTATTCCCCGGGGGAGGGGGATCTCCATATCCCGGGGGAGGGGAGTCCCAGGACAACGTGCTGAGCGAATATTTCAAGGTCAATCCCACAAGCAAAATGGAAATCAATTCCTCAGTAGATACAAAGTACATAAATCCTCTGTGAGCCCCAAATCCCTCTACAGACCCAGATATTACCTTGTAAGAGTCAGTGACATCATCACTGGGCTGTACAGAGCCTGTGCAGAGCCAAGAGCTGTGCGAGGGGCATAGGCTGGGAACTGGCTCCACCCACTACAGAGAACTACAGGAGGGGGCGGAGACGAGACCAGTCCCCCTGCACAGGGAGAGAGGGCAGCAGTGGGCGGTCTTTATTACAGGAAGTCTCATGCGGGATGACGGCACAGATCGGGGGGGAAGAGGTCACATGATGTGTGTTTGGATAAAGTCGGTGGGAATTCGGCCCCCAGCACTGAATGTAATGGGAAGGTCTATTGATGCTGGCTGTTGGAGGATCTATTGTCACTGGTGAGGATCTATTGTTGGGGGGGGGGGTCTACTATTGAGGGAGAGGTCTGTTGCTGGCTGTTTGGAGATCTGTTGTTGCTGCTGGGGGTTATAAGGTTGCTGGGTGTGGTATTATTTTTTTTGTGGGTGGCTGTTCTGTGGGGGAAGTATTGTTGGCGAGAGCATCCTTGGTGGACTACTTTGTTGTGGGGGGTTATTGTTGCTGGGGTGGGATCTTTTGGATCTATTGTTGCTGGGGTGGGATATATTTGGATCTATTGTTGCTGGTCTGGGATCTATTGTTGCTGGTCTGGGATCTATTGTTGCTGGTCTGGGGTCTATTGTTGCTGGTCTGGGGTCTATTGTTGCTGGTCTGGGGTCTATTGTTGCTGGTCTATTGGGACGGTGCTCGGAGGAGAGGGGGCGGAGACCAGGGACAGGGCGCGGAGGAGAGGGGGCGGAGACCAGGGACAGCGCGCGGAGGAGAGGGGGCGGAGACCAGGGACAGCGCGGGGAGGAGAGGGAGGCGGATCTTCTCTGTGCTACTCTCTGCGCTCTTCTCCCCACTCGCTACTCTCTCCCCGCTCGCTACTATCTGCGCTCTTCTCCCCGCTCGCTACTATCTGCGCTCTTCTCCCCGCTCGCTACTATCTGCGCTCTTCTCCCCGCTCGCTACTCTCTGCGCTCTTCTCCCCGCTCGCTAATCTCTGCGCTCTTCTCCCCGCTCGCTACTCTCTGCGCTCTTCTCCCCGCTCGCTACTCTCTGCGCTCTTCTCCCCGCTCGCTACTCTCTGCGCTCTTCTCCCCGCTCGCTACTCTCTGCGCTCTTCTCCCCGCTCGCTACTCTCTGCACTCTTCTCCCCGCTCTTCTCTCTGCGCTCTTCTCCCCGCTTTCCTTTAACACATGGAAATAATTCTTGAAGGATCTTCTGAAAGGTCTCGCCCGCCGTCCTGTAATTGGGACGTACCGGCCCTTTAAGCGGTTGCAGCGCGGGGGAGGTGTGCTCGCACTTGGCCGCCATTGATTCCGGTAATTGGTTGTTTCACCTCGCGTGGCGCTCAGCTGGGAGATCCGCGATCGATGGCGGCTGTTTATCATGTGTGGGAGAGGAGCGGTCACCCATGGCAACCAGACGTTCTCATGTTGGGTCACAGAGCTCCTTTCCCGTCTCCTGAGGAAGCCGAGTCCCAGAATTCCCACAATTCATCCCGGATTTATTATAATACAGTGCCAGGAAAAAGTATTCATACCCCATTCCCCACATCTTGTCATGTCACAACCAGAAACATAAATGTATTTATTGGGATTTTATGTGATGAACCAACACAAAGTGTCACATAATTGTGAAGTGGAAGGAAAATGATAAATGATACAAATAAATATGTGAAAAGTGTGGGGGGGGGGGGGCATTTGTATGGCGCCCCCTTTACTCTGATACCTCTAACTAAAATCTAGTGGAACCAATTGCCTTCAGAAGTCACCTAATTAGTAAATAGAGTCCACCTGTGTGTGATTTAATCTCAGTATAAATACAGCTGTTCTGTGAAGCCCTCAGAGGTTTGTTAGAGAACCTTAGAGAACAAACAGCATCATGAAGGCCAAGGAACACACCAGACAGGTCAGGGATAAAGTTGTGGAGAAGGAAAAATAAAATGTGGGAAATGTCAAGGGGTATGAATACTTTTTCCAGCACTGTAGAGTGCATCCCGGATATATTCCGGTCCTGACAAGCGGAATGACAACACTGAGAACTTTGTTTGCAATAAATGAAATGACAATGCTTGGGGCAGATGGCGGAGACTCGGGATTTCGGGGAAATCATCGGATTGATTTGGGGATTTTAGGAGACATTTCTTATATAATTATTATTGTCTGACAGATTTGTACATCACCACGGCAGATGATGGGGCCATATCATAGATTGTAATAGTACAAGAGATGTGCGCTCCGGGCAGGTGGATGGGGGCGGGGTGAATTGAGGTGTAGGGGGGTCGGGGGAGAATTGATGGGGGGCGGGGTGAATTGGTGTAGGGGGCGGGGTGAATTGAGGTGTGGGGGGGTGGGGGGAATTGAGCTGTGGGGGGGCGGTTTTAATGTGTGGGGGGTGGGAAGAATTGAGGTGTGGGGGGTAGAGAGAATTGAGGTGTAGTGGGGGCGGGGGGAATGGAGGTGTAGTGGGGGCGGGGGGAATGTAGGTGTAGGGGGGCGGGGGGAATGTAGGTGTAGGGGGATGGGGGGAATGTAGGTGTAGGGGGGCGGGGGGAATGTAGGTGTAGGGGGGCGGGGGGAATGTAGGTGTAGGGGGGCGGGGGGAATGTAGGTGTAGGGGGACGGGGGGAATGTAGGTGTAGGGGGCGGGGGAGAATTGAGGTGTAGGGGGGTGGGGGGAATGTAGGTGTAGGGGGGCGGGGGGAATGTAGGTGTAGGGGGACGGGGGGAATGTAGGTGTAGGGGGCGGGGGAGAATTGAGGTGTAGGGGGGCGGGGGGAACGGAGGTGTAGGGAGACGGGGAGAATTGAGGTGTAGGGGGGCAGGGGGAACGGAGGTGTAGGGGGGCGGGGGGAATGTAGGTGTAGGGGGCGGGGGAGAATTGAGGTGTAGGGGGACGGGGGGAATGTAGGTGTAGGGGGACGGGGGGAATGTAGGTGTAGGGGGGCGGGGGGAATGTAGGTGTAGGGGGGCGGGGGGAATGTAGGTGTAGGGGGACGGGGAGAATTGAGGTGTAGTGGGGGCAGGGGGAATGTAGGGGGGCGGGGGGAATGTAGGGGGGCGGGGGGAACGGAGGTGTAGGGGGACGGGGAGAATTGAGGTGTAGGGGGCGGGGGGAATTGAGGTGTAGTGGGGGCGGGGGGAATGTAGGTGTAGGGGGGCGGGGGAGAATTGAGGTGTAGGGGGGCGGGGGAGAATTGAGGTGTAGGGGGGCGGGGGGAATGTAGGTGTAGTGGGGGCGGGGGGAATGTAGGTGTAGGGGGGCGGGGGAGAATTGAGGTATAGGGGGGCGGGGGGAATTGAGGTGTAGGGGAGCGGGGGGAATGTAGGTGTAGTGGGGGCGGGGTGAATTGGGGTGTAGGGGGGGGGGCGGGGTGAATGTAGGGGGGCGGGGGGAATGTAGGTGTAGGGGGCGGGGGAGAATTGAGATGTAGGGGGGCGGGGGGAATTGAGGTGTAGGGGGGCGGGGGGAATGTAGGTGTAGGGGGGAATGTAGGGGGGCGGGGGGAATGTAGGTGTAGGGGGGCGGGGGAGAATTGAGGTGTAGGGGGGCGGGGGGAATTGAGGTGTAGGGGAGCGGGGGGAATGTAGGTGTAGTGGGGGCGGGGTGAATTGGGGTGTAGGGGGGGCGGGGTGAATGTAGGGGGGCGGGGGGAATGTAGGTGTAGGGGGCGGGGGAGAATTGAGATGTAGGGGGGCGGGGGGAATTGAGGTGTAGGGGGGCGGGGGGAGTGTAGGTGTAGGGGGCAATGTAGGTGTAGGGGGGCGGGGGAGAATTGAGGTGTAGGGGGGCGGGGGGAATTGAGGTGTAGGGGAGCGGGGGGAATGTAGGTGTAGTGGGGGCGGGGTGAATTGGGGTGTAGGGGGGGCGGAGTGAATGTAGGGGGGCGGGGGGAATGTAGGTGTAGGGGGACGGGGAGAATTGAGATGTAGGGGGGCGGGGGGAATTGAGGTGTAGGGGGGCGGGGGGAATGTAGGTGTAGTGGGGGCGGGGGAGAATTGAGGTGTAGGGGGGCGGGGGGAATGTAGGTGTAGTGGGGGCGGGGGGAATGTAGGTGTAGGGGGGCGGGGGAGAATTGAGGTATAGGGGGGTGGGGGGAATTGAGGTGTAGGGGAGCGGGGGGAATGTAGGTGTAGTGGGGGCGGGGTGAATTGGGGTGTAGGGGGGGGGCGGGGTGAATGTAGGGGGGCGGGGGGAATGTAGGTGTAGGGGGCGGGGGAGAATTGAGATGTAGGGGGGCGGGGGGAATTGAGGTGTAGGGGGGCGGGGGGAATGTAGGTGTAGGGGGGAATGTAGGGGGGCGGGGGGAATGTAGGTGTAGGGGGGCGGGGGAGAATTGAGGTGTAGGGGGGCGGGGGGAATTGAGGTGTAGGGGAGCGGGGGGAATGTAGGTGTAGTGGGGGCGGGGTGAATTGGGGTGTAGGGGGGGCGGGGTGAATGTAGGGGGGCGGGGGGAATGTAGGTGTAGGGGGCGGGGGAGAATTGAGATGTAGGGGGGCGGGGGGAATTGAGGTGTAGGGGGGCGGGGGGAGTGTAGGTGTAGGGGGGCGGGGGAGAATTGAGGTGTAGGGGGGCGGGGGGAATTGAGGTGTAGGGGAGCGGGGGGAATGTAGGTGTAGTGGGGGCGGGGGGAATTGAGGTGTAGGGGGGCGGGGGGAATGTAGGTGTAGGGGGGAATGTAGGGGGGCGGGGGGAATGTAGGTGTAGTGGGGGCGGGGGGAATGTAGGTGTAGGGGGGCGGGGGAGAATTGAGGTATAGGGGGGCGGGGGGAATTGAGGTGTAGGGGGGCGGGGGGAATTGAGGTGTAGGGGAGCGGGGGGAATGTAGGTGTAGTGGGGGCGGGGTGAATTGGGGTGTAGGGGGGGGGGCGGGGTGAATGTAGGGGGGCGGGGGGAATGTAGGTGTAGGGGGCGGGGGAGAATTGAGATGTAGGGGGGCGGGGGGAATTGAGGTGTAGGGGGGCGGGGGGAATGTAGGTGTAGGGGGGAATGTAGGGGGGCGGGGGGAATGTAGGTGTAGGGGGGCGGGGGAGAATTGAGGTGTAGGGGGGCGGGGGGAATTGAGGTGTAGGGGAGCGGGGGGAATGTAGGTGTAGTGGGGGCGGGGTGAATTGGGGTGTAGAGGGGGCGGGGTGAATGTAGGGGGGCGGGGGGAATGTAGGTGTAGGGGGCGGGGGAGAATTGAGATGTAGGGGGGCGGGGGGAATTGAGGTGTAGGGGGGCGGGGGGAGTGTAGGTGTAGGGGGCAATGTAGGTGTAGGGGGGCGGGGGAGAATTGAGGTGTAGGGGGGCGGGGGGAATTGAGGTGTAGGGGAGCGGGGGGAATGTAGGTGTAGTGGGGGCGGGGTGAATTGGGGTGTAGGGGGGGCGGAGTGAATGTAGGGGGGCGGGGGGAATGTAGGTGTAGGGGGACGGGGAGAATTGAGATGTAGGGGGGCGGGGGGAATTGAGGTGTAGGGGGGCGGGGGGAATGTAGGTGTAGTGGGGGCGGGGGAGAATTGAGGTGTAGGGGGGCGGGGGGAATGTAGGTGTAGTGGGGGCGGGGGAGAATTGAGGTATAGGGGGGCGGGGGGAATTGAGGTGTAGGGGAGCGGGGGGAATGTAGGTGTAGTGGGGGCGGGGTGAATTGGGGTGTAGGGGGGGGCGGGGTGAATGTAGGGGGGCGGGGGGAATGTAGGTGTAGGGGGCGGGGGAGAATTGAGATGTAGGGGGGCGGGGGGAATTGAGGTGTAGGGGGGCGGGGGGAATGTAGGTGTAGGGGGGAATGTAGGGGGGCGGGGGGAATGTAGGTGTAGGGGGGCGGGGGAGAATTGAGGTGTAGGGGGGCGGGGGGAATTGAGGTGTAGGGGAGCGGGGGGAATGTAGGTGTAGTGGGGGCGGGGTGAATTGGGGTGTAGGGGGGGCGGGGTGAATGTAGGGGGGCGGGGGGAATGTAGGTGAAGGGGGCGGGGGAGAATTGAGATGTAGGGGGGCGGGGGGAATTGAGGTGTAGGGGGGCGGGGGGAGTGTAGGTGTAGGGGGGCGGGGGAGAATTGAGGTGTAGGGGGGCGGGGGGAATTGAGGTGTAGGGGAGCGGGGGGAATGTAGGTGTAGTGGGGGCGGGGGGAATTGAGGTGTAGGGGGGCGGGGGGAATGTAGGTGTAGGGGGGAATGTAGGGGGGCGGGGGGAATGTAGGTGTAGGGGGGCGGGGGAGAATTGAGGTGTAGGGGGGCGGGGGGAATTGAGGTGTAGGGGAGCGGGGGGAATGTAGGTGTAGTGGGGGCGGGGTGAATTGGGGTGTAGGGGGGGCGGGGTGAATGTAGGGGGGCGGGGGGAATGTAGGTGTAGGGGGCGGGGGAGAATTGAGATGTAGGGGGGCGGGGGGAATTGAGGTGTAGGGGGGCGGGGGGAGTGTAGGTGTAGGGGGGCGGGGGAGAATTGAGGTGTAGGGGGGCGGGGGGAATTGAGGTGTAGGGGGGCGGGGGGAATTGAGGTGTAGGGGAGCGGGGGGAATGTAGGTGTAGTGGGGGCGGGGTGAATTGGGGTGTAGGGGGGGCGGAGTGAATGTAGGTGTAGTGGGGGCGGGGGGAATGTAGGTGTAGGGGGACGGGGAGAATTGAGATGTAGGGGGGCGGGGGGAATTGAGGTGTAGGGGAGCGGGGGGAATGTAGGTGTAGTGGGGGCGGGGTGAATTGGGGTGTAGGGGGGGCGGAGTGAATGTAGGGGGGCGGGGGGAATGTAGGTGTAGGGGGACGGGGAGAATTGAGATGTAGGGGGGCGGGGGGAATTGAGGTGTAGGGGAGCGGGGGGAATGTAGGTGTAGTGGGGGCGGGGTGAATTGGGGTGTAGGGGGGGCGGGGTGAATGTAGGTGTAGGGGGGAATGTAGGTGTAGGGGGGAATGTAGGTGTAGTGGGGGCGGGGAGAATTGAGGTGTAGGGGGGCGGGGGGATTGTAGGTGTAGTGGGGGTGGGGTGAATTGGGGTGTAGTGGGTCGGGGTGAATGTAGGGGGGCGGGGTGAGTTGAGGTGTAGGGGGGCGGGGAGAAGTGTTCTTGGCAGCGGGTGGGGCGGGGTGAATGTAGGGGGGGCGGGGTGAATTGAGGTGTAGGGGGGCGGGGAGAATTGAGGTGTAGGGGGCGGGGTGAATTTAGGTGTAGGGGCAGGGTGAATTTAGGTGTAGGGGCGGGGTGAGAAGGGTTCTTGGCAGTGGGTGGGGGTGGGGTTATTGCCCCGATATGTATATTTGCCTCTGGCGGGGTTGCTCTTCATATCTCTCCTCATCTGCAGTTTATTGTTGCCAAGGGAACGGCTCCGGCTGGAAACGTTTCATTAATATTCACATATTTCTCCATGACAGCCCGGCGCTCCTCCAACCAATCCCCACCATCTGCCCTTCCTGACAAATCTGCCGCCAATCATCAGGTGTGCGGTCCTTTCCTCCTCGTTCTTCTCCCATCTGCTCTTCATCAAAACGATGGAGAGATGAGATCTCATTATTATTATTATTATTAATAAAGAGGACCGGTCTACAATATACAGCACCGGGATCATTTCCACCTTTCATCATCATAAGCCGTCTCCCCTCCCCCAGTGATCGGACTGTACATTGTAACTTTGTATCACAAGGAGAGAGGCAGGGGCTGGTCTGTGTTAGACATTTGTGAACAAGAATGGCACAGGCACCAGGATTTATATGATGTCAGTCTCTGCACCATAAGAGCTTACACTCTAATGTACCCCCCCATAGTTGGGGGGGAGGGGGGTGTTGTCATTTATCACACAGAGATGGGAAAGTCTCCTCTTATCTGTACATTCAGCATATTTCTCATCCAGTATCTTCTGGTCATATTCAGTCAATTAGGAACATTAATTGGTTGTTGTGTGTCTGCCAATCGAGGAGCGAGTGCCATGCTGGGCCTCCCCCTCCCCCAATCACAGCTGAGTCATTCATACCGAGCCGCATTCCAGAACTTCAATTCTCATCATACAGAATATAAACCCGCCTCCGAAAATCTCATCTCCACAAATCTCATCTCCACCTTCCCAACCGACATCCATCCAATCCCATCCATTCGTGGAATTACTGAGAGTTTCATGTTTCTGTATTCAGTCCAGGAAATCCACATAGAACTCCGCGTCCAATCCGGAGGTTGCCAAAGATTGGGGTGATGGGATTGGTCGGTTGCGGAGGATTGGGGTGATGGGATTGGTCAGTTGCGGAGGATTGGGGTGATGGGATTGGTCAGTTGCGGAGGATTGGGATGATGGGATTGGTCGGTTGCGGAGGATTGGGATGATGAGATTGGTCAGTTGCCGAGGATTGGGGTGATGAGATTGGTCGGTTGTGGAGGATTGGGGTGATGGGATTGGTCGGTTGTGGAGGATTGGGGTGATGGGATTGGTCAGTTGCGGAGGATTGGGATGATGGGATTGGTTGGTTGTGGAGGATTGGGGTGATGAGATTGGTCGGTTGTGGAGGATTGGGGTGATGGGATTGGTCAGTTGCGGAGGATTGGGATGATGGGATTGGTTGGTTGTGGAGGATTGGGGTGATGGGATTGGTCGGTTGTGGAGGATTGGGGTGATGGGATTGGTCAGTTGCGGAGGATTGGGATGATGGGATTGGTTGGTTGTGGAGGATTGGGGTGATGAGATTGGTCGGTTGCGGAGGATTGGGGTGATAGGATTGGTCGGTTGCGGAGGATTGGGGTGATGGGATTGGTTGGTTGTGGAGGATTGGGGTGATGAGATTGGTCGGTTGCCGAGGATTGGGGTGATGAGATTGGTCAGTTGCGGAGGATTGGGGTGATGAGATTGGTTGGTTGCGGAGGATTGGGGTGATGAGATTGGTCAGTTGCGGAGGATTGGGGTGATGGAATTGGTCGGTTGTGGAGGATTGGGGTGATGAGATTGGTCAGTTGCGGAGGATTGGGGTGATGGAATTGGTCGGTTGCGGAGGATTGGGGTGATGGGATTGGTCGGTTGTGGAGGATTGGGGTGATGGGATTGGTTGGTTGTGGAGGATTGGGGTGATGAGATTGGTCGGTTGCCGAGGATTGGGGTGATGAGATTGGTCGGTTGCGGAGGATTGGGGTGATGGGATTGGTCGGTTGTGGAGGATTGGGGTGATGGGATTGGTCGGTTGCGGAGGATTGGGGTGATGAGATTGGTCGGTTGCGGAGGATTGGGGTGATGGGATTGGTCGGTTGTGGAGGATTGGGGTGATGGGATTGGTCGGTTGTGGAGGATTGGGGTGATGGAATTGGTCGGTTGCGGAGGATTGGGGTGATGGGATTGGTCGGTTGTGGAGGATTGGGGTGATGGAATTGGTCGGTTGCGGAGGATTGGGGTGATGGGATTGGTCGGTTGCGGAGGATTGGGGTGATGGGATTGGTCGGTTGTGGAGGATTGGGGTGATGGAATTGGTCGGTTGCGGAGGATTGGGGTGATGGGATTGGTCGGTTGTGGAGGATTGGGGTGATGGAATTGGTCGGTTGCGGAGGATTGGGGTGATGGGATTGGTCGGTTGCGGAGGATTGGGGTGATGGAATTGGTCGGTTGCGGAGGATTGGGGTGATGGAATTGGTCGGTTGCGGAGGATTGGGGTGATGGGATTGGTCGGTTGCGGAGGATTGGGGTGATGAGATTGGTCGGTTGCGGAGGATTGGG
Source organism: Lithobates pipiens (assembly GCF_037356315.1). Classification (NCBI taxonomy): domain Eukaryota; kingdom Metazoa; phylum Chordata; class Amphibia; order Anura; family Ranidae; genus Lithobates; species Lithobates pipiens. Next base: position 22,973,786 of record NW_027507786.1, on the reverse strand, counting down.
GTGATGAGATTGGTCGGTTGCGGAGGATTGGGGTGATGGGATTGGTCGGTTGTGGAGGATTGGGGTGATGGAATTGGTCCGTTGCGGAGGATTGGGGTGATGGGATTGGTCGGTTGCGGAGGATTGGGGTGATGGAATTGGTCGGTTGCGGAGGATTGGGGTGATGGGATTGGTCGGTTGCGGAGGATTGGGGTGATGAGATTGGTCGGTTGCGGAGGATTGGGGTGATGGGATTGGTCGGTTGCCGAGGATTGGGGTGATGAGATTGGTCGGTTGTGGAGGATTGGGGTGATGGGATTGGTCGGTTGCCGAGGATTGGGGTGATGAGATTGGTCGGTTGTGGAGGATTGGGGTGATGGGATTGGTCGGTTGCCGAGGATTGGGGTGATGAGATTGGTCGGTTGTGGAGGATTGGGGTGATGGGATTGGTCGGTTGCCGAGGATTGGGGTGATGAGATTGGTCGGTTGCGGAGGATTGGGGTGATGAGATTGGTCGGTTGTGGAGGATTGGGGTGATGGGATTGGTCAGTCGCCGAGGATTGGGGTGATGGGATTGGTCGGTTGCGGAGGATTGGGGTGATGGGATTGGTCGGTTGTGGAGGATTGGGGTGATGGGATTGGTCGGTTGCGGAGGATTGGGGTGATGGGATTGGTCGGTTGCGGAGGATTGGGATGATGGGATTGGTCGGTTGCGGAGGATTGGGGTGATGGGATTGGTCAGTCGCCGAGGATTGGGGTGATGGGATTGGTCGGTTGCGGAGGATTGGGGTGATGGGATTGGTCAGTCGCCGAGGATTGGGGTGATGGGATTGGTCAGTCGCCGAGGATTGGGGTGATGGGATTGGTCAGTCGCCGAGGATTGGGGTGATGGGATTGGTCAGTCGCCGAGGATTGGGGTGATGGGATTGGTCAGTCGCCGAGGATTGGGGTGATGGGATTGGTCAGTCGCCGAGGATTGGGGTGATGGGATTGGTCAGTCGCCGAGGATTGGGGTGATGGGATTGGTCAGTCGCCGAGGATTGGGGTGATGGGATTGGTCGGTTGCGGAGGATTGGGTCCCCAGGTTGGATGTTTGGGGTGCAGATTTCTTCTCTCTCGGCTCCTCAGCGTCTCTCAGATTTTCTGATCAGTGGTAATTATTGATAAATTGGCAGTGATTGTTTTATTCGGACTCTCCATCCTCTTTGGTTTGATTCTGATTGGTGGAACAACAACTCCCAGCATCCCATGACTCCCCGCTCGTTAGTGTCTGAGCCCCCCTCTTCACCCCCCCTCTTCACCCCCCACCGGCAGTTGAGGGAGGAGGAAGCCATGACTGGGCATTATATGATCGGGGGTGGGGGAGGGGTCACTGGTCCATATGTGATCCCATCATCCTCTCTACACAGAGCTTGTAACTAAATAACAGCCATCCCCCGCTCCGGAGCCGAGAGATATCCCATCAAAGGATTTGAATATCTGGGTGGTGGGATGAGCTATAAGACGGAAGATGATTGGTCGGGACACTCGTGTCTACTTGGGGGGCTAATATTGGTTCCTGGGTGGCAGACTTCTGATGGGCCCCATGTGGCCCCCGGGTTCCCGGGAGGAGGAGTCGGGGGGGATCTGGGTGGGTTTCGGGGAATCCTCTAGATTGGTGTCTGACGCCGAGATGCTCATAGAATGTCTCACCGGATTTTCTTCTCTCCGCAGTCACAACCAGAGGACGACGACCTTCCGACACCCGGTGACCGGCGATCTCTCCCCGGAGAATGCAGAATTCGATCTGCAAGAAGGGTAGGTGCATCATAGACATTGTACCCCTACACATGGGAAGATCGATCGATGAGGAACATTAGACCCGATAATCCCACCCACTGTATCTGTCATGTGACCTGTCACTGTGTCCCCTCTGCCTGCACTCCCACAATGCATTGGGCTAGAACTGGTCAGCTTCAGGCACTTGGGTACTATTAGTGAGGAGAAGAAAAGAGAGATGAAGGATAAAAGTGAAGATAGAATCCCGGCTGACAATGACGATTATCTGCTATGTATGTGGGAGAGACCACAGGGAACGTTCCATGGCATTGTACAGATACAGGACGATTATGAGTGTCAGGTGCTTCAACTCTCCGGACACCAAAATTATGAGGCACTCAGAATTAGGGGGGTCCGCAGGTTCCCCCAACCCCAAAATTGAGGTGCTCAATCCCTCAGGAGGTTTCCAGGTTCCCTCCTGGTCCTCACAATCATGAGGTGCTCAGACTGGCAGGTCTCCAGGTTCCCCCTTGGACCATAAAAGTGAGGTGCTTAGATTGTTGGGGGGAGGGGGGTCTGCAGGTTCCCATTGAGGTACTTTGATTGTTGGGGGGAGGGGGGTCTGCAGGTTCCCATTGAGGTACTTTGATTGTTGGGGGGGAGGGGGGTCTGCAGGTTCCCATTGAGGTACTTTGATTGTTGGGGGGGGAGGGGGGTCTGCAGGTTCCCATTGAGGTACTTTGATTGTTGGCAGGGGGGGGGGGTCTGCAGGTTCCCATTAGGACCTCAAATTGATGAGGTGCTCACTTTCTTAGTTGACCTCTGCAAAATTTGCCCAAAGGTCTCCAAACTTATGAGGCACTCAAGCTGGGGGGTTTATAGGTTCCCTCTTGACCCCAAAATTATGAAGTGCTCAGACTCCTGGGGGGGGGGGGGTAGGTGACCCCAAAATGTAGATGCTCTTATATTTGAATCTCATATTTCCTGGAGAAATATCCGATGATCTGTCTCCTCCCTTCTGTCCTGAGGCAGCCAATCAAGTTAAAGAACAAACCAGAAGGTGGTGGGAAGGGCCCCCCAAGATTTGTGAAGATCTCAGGCTACTAGAGTTGGGGGTACCCTTTGTTGACATCATAGGGGCCCGGGATCCCTGAAATGTGGGACACCCCCTTCCCACCATCTGCATCTCCTTGTTGGTTTCTGAACTCTGTAGAGGCCATGGAGGGGAGTCCGGGGGGCCCATCGCACCCAAACGTTTGTTCTAATCGGGCAGCTTGGGGCATTTATGAAGTGTTAAGACCCCCCCCCCCTCCCCCCCCCATGGAAATGCCTGGCTCAGGTGTTTTTGAGCTTTTTTTTGCAATATTATAAATAAAATACACAAATAATAATCATAAAAATTACATAAAGTAACCTCAACCCCCAACCCCCAAACCCTAAACCCTCTAATCCTATTACCCCCCCCCCCTAATTCTACCCCCTAATTCTACCCCCTTATTTTGACCTAACAAAATAAATAAATGAACCCCTAACCATAACCCTTAACCCCCCCAAAAAATATAAAAATAATAATAATAAAAGGTGAAAAATGCAACAAGTGATGCTGAAATGGTCGATATTTTTCTCTGCTGGCGAATAAACACCAAAGTTCAAAACGGCTTTAGAAATGTTGTACAAAAATGCGCCTCAAAAACGCGGCGCTGGGATGTGAATGCAGCCGAAGGCCTCGTGCACGCACGTCGCTCGCTCAGCGCCCCGACCGCCCCGCAGGAGGAAAAATACACACAAAGCCGTGTTTGCACACATGCGCTTCGCTGCGTTTAGCTGCGTCAGCTGTTTATCAGATTCCATGATAAATTATTCTGGCAATTGGAATAAATGAACGCTCAAATGCTAAACGCGTTTGGGGACGTCAAGCATTTATTTTTTTTGGTGCCTAAAAGCTCCTCCCCTAAACGCGCTGGAGCTGACATAGAGGGGCGTTTACAGGCAGAACAGAAACTCAAATGCCAATAAAAGTTTTTTTTTTTTTTAAGTTTATTCCGTGTATTGAGCGGTTGGTGACGCGGGTGCGATGCTCTGCGGCTCGTTATAGCGCCTCCCTCCTGAGGATGACAGCGGCGGGGAAGTGATTAGCGGTCCGGGTGGAAATCTCTGATCTGTGGATGACAGTACATGAGGCGGGAGAGACGAGCCGATCGTTAATTTGCTGTACAGACGGCGAATACCGCGAGCGGCTAATAACGTTCCGCTTTGGTACTTCACACTAATTACACGAAGAGCGTTCCCTGAGCCCGCCGGCGGCTCGCAGATTATCGCTGTGGAGTCACGCGGTGCGCTGGATGAAGGACCACAGTCCCAGGATGATCGATCGTCCTGCAAACGCTCACCACTGTCCCCAATATAAATATTCTCCACCCGGACCCGGCACTGTACTCTCCACCCGGACCCTGCACCGTACTCTCCACCCGGACCCGGCACCGTACTCTCCACCCGGACCCGGCACCGTACTCTCCACCCGGACCCGGCACCGTACTCTCCACCCGGACCCGGCACCGTACTCTCCACCCGGACCCGGCACCGTACTCTCCACCCGGACCCTGCACCGTACTCTCCACCCGGACCCTGCACCGTACTCTCCACCCGGACCCTGCACCGTACTCTCCACCCGGACCCTGCACCGTACTCTCCACCCGGACCCTGCACCGTACTCTCCACCCGGACCCTGCACCGTACTCTCCACCCGGACCCGGCACCGTACTCTCCACCCGGACCCTGCACCCCGCACTCTCCGCCCCAGACCCTGCACCCCGCATTCTCCACCCCGGACCCTGCATCGCGCATTCTCCACCTGGACCCAGCACCCCGCACTCTCCACCCGGACCCAGCACCCCGCACTCTCCACCCGGACCCAGCACCCGCACTCTCCGCCCCAGACCCTGCACCCCGCACTCTCCGCCCCAGACCCTGCACCCCGCACTCTCCGCCCCAGACCCTGCACCCCGCACTCTCCGCCCCGGACCCTGCACCCCACACTCTCCACCCGGACCCTGCACCCCACACTCTCCACCCGTACCCGGCACCGTACTCTCCACCCGTACCCGGCACCGTACTCTCCACCCGGACCCGGCACCGTACTCTCCACCCGGACCCGGCACCGTACTCTCCACCCGGACCCGGCACCGTACTCTCCACCCGGACCCGGCACCGTACTCTCCACCCGGACCCGGCACCGTACTCTCCACCCGGACCCGGCACCCCGCACTCTCCACCCGGACCCGGCACCCCGCACTCTCCACCCGGACCCGGCACCCCGCACTCTCCACCCGGACCCGGCACCGTACTCTCCGCCCGGACCCATGCACCCCGCACTCTCCGCCCGGACCCATGCACCCCGCACTCTCCGCCCGGACCCATGCACCCCGCACTCTCCGCCCGGACCCTGCACCCCGCACTCTCCGCCCCGGACCCTGCACCCCGCACTCTCCGCCCCGGACCCTGCACCCCGCACTCTCCGCCCCGGACCCTGCACCCCGCACTCTCCGCCCCGGACCCAGCACCCCGCACTCTCCGCCCCGGACCCAGCACCCCGCAGTCTCCGCCCCGGACCCAGCACCCCGCAGTCTCCGCCCCGGACCCAGCACCCCGCAGTCTCCGCCCCGGACCCAGCACCCCGCAGTCTCCGCCCCGGACCCAGCACACTACACTCTTTGCCTCCACCCCGGACCCAGCACACTACACTCTTTGCCTCCACCCCGGACCCAGCACACCACACTCTTTGCCTCCACCCCGGACCCAGCACACTACACTCTTTGCCTCCACCCCGGACCCAGCACACCACACTCTTTGCCTCCACCCCGGACCCAGCACACCACACTCTTTGCCTTCACCCCGGACCCAGCACACCACACTCTTTGCCTCCACCCCGGACCCAGCACACCACACTCTTTGCCTCCACCCCGGACCCAGCACACCACACTCTTTGCCTCCACCCCGGACCCAGCACACCACACTCTTTGCCTACACCCCGGACCCAGCACACCACACTCTTTGCCTACACCCCGGACCCAGCACACCACACTCTTTGCCTACACCCCGGACCCAGCACACCACACTCTTTGCCTACACCCCGGACCCAGCACACCACACTCTTTGCCTACACCCCGGACCCAGCACACCACACTCTTTGCCTACACCCCGGACCCAGCACACCACACTCTTTGCCTACACCCCGGACCCAGCACACCACACTCTTTGCCTACACCCCGGACCCAGCACACCACACTCTTTGCCTACACCCCGGACCCAGCACACCACACTCTTTGCCTACACCCCGGACCCAGCACACCACACTCTTTGCCTACACCCCGGACCCAGCACACCACACTCTTTGCCTCCACCCCGGACCCAGCACACCACACTCTTTGCCTCCACCCCGGACCCAGCACACCACACTCTTTGCCTCCACCCCGGACCCAGCACACCACACTCTTTGCCTACACCCCGGACCCAGCACACCACACTCTTTGCCTACACCCCGGACCCAGCACACCACACTCTTTGCCTACACCCCGGACCCAGCACACCACACTCTTCGCCTCCACCTCGGACCCAGCACACCACACTCTCTGGTGACAACTAAGAGGGGATTTTCTCTCACTTCCTGTCATGTCTCTGAGACATGGATATTAAGGAAAATCTTCCCAGTGAGGACAGAGATGGGGAATCATTCCACCAATCAGATTCAGACTTCTGGACACCAGTTGATGGTTGGAATCTGAGGCTCTCGCTCTGATTGGTTGCTGGTCTTTTGTCAGGCCCACTCTCTTTGGCCAGGTTACGATCGTTGCACTCTCTGCATTGGCGGGACGTGAACGGAAGATCTGCTTAGCGTCTGGCGGAAGGAGCGCGGCCTTGCATGGCGGGTTACAACAATATCTCTGCGTGTCGTGATTTTAGTACATGGAATAATTACAGCTGATAAAGGCAGCGTGGCGCCTCCAGAGAGAGGACTTGTGCGGCTCCGTGCCCGTTACTATGGCAGCCAAACAACGGAACACCTGGGAGGTGGAAAGTGTAGCGTGAATCGCGGCGGCGTGATATTTCTGATTAACCCTTGTGTGGGCCGATTGTTCACCACGTGTGTCCCGTATAGAGGAAGCCTATGATGCCATCTCTGTGCATTGTCTGCGGTAACCCATGGCAACTCAGATTTACTGTTTTTCATCAGTCCAAATGGTGACAAAATTCTGATTGGCTACTGTGGATTGCTTGGGTGAGTTGGTCGCTCTCTTTTGTCTTTAGACTGGTTACAGATCTTCAGAAACCATAAAGCATGTCCAGTCCATGGAAGTACCATTAATCCCGCCATCACTGAAAGCCTGATTATAGCCATCAGCTGGTGTGCAGCAGTGCCTTTGCCTTAAGATATTGGGAGGGGGATGGGCTCAGGTTCGATTACTGAAGGAGAGAATTCACTAGATGGTGCAGTGGGTGGAGTCTGCAGAATTGTGGTCTCTGAAAAGTGTGGTCTCTCTCCTGATGCTGTGGGATGAGGGCCTAGGAGTTCACAGGGTGCAGAGGGGGTGCTGTCTCTGGGCACAGGAAGTCGTGGGGTGCAGAGAGGGTGCTGTCTCTTGGCACAGGAAGTTGGTGGGGTGCAGAGGGGGTGCTCTCTCTGGGCACAGGTATTTGTTGGGGTGCAGGCTCGGGGTGCAGATGGGGTGCTGTTTCTGGGCACAGGAAGTCGGTGGCGTGCAGAGGGGGTGCTGTCTCTGGACGCAGGAAGTTGGGGGTGCTGTCTCTGGGCACAGAAAGTTCGGAGGGTGCAGAGGGGGTGCTGTCTCTGGACACAGGAAGTTGGTGGGTGCAGAGGGGATGCTGTCTCTGGGCACAGGACGTTGGTGCGGTGCAGAGGGGGTGCTGTCTCTGGACACAGGAAGTTGGTGGGTGCAGAGGGGATGCTGTCTCTGGGCACAGGACGTTGGTGCGGTGCAGAGGGGGTGCTGTCTCTGGACACAGGAAGTCGGTGGGGTGCAGAGGGGGTGCTGTCTCTGGGCACAGGAAGTTGGTGCGGTGCAGAGGGGGTGCTATCTCTGGGCACAGGAAGTCGGTGGGGTGCAGAGGGGGTGCTATCTCTGGGCACAGGATGTTGGTACGGTGCAGAGGGGATGCTGTCTCTGGGCACAGGACATTGGTGCGGTGCAGAGGGGGTGCTATCTCTGGGCACAGGAAGTTCAGAGGGTGCAGAGGGGGTGCTGTCTATGGGCACAGGAAGTCGGTGGGGTGCAGAGGGGGTGCTGACTCTGGGCACTGGAAGTCGGTGGGATGCAGAGGGGATGCTGTCTCTGGACGCAGGAAGTTGGTGGGTGCAGAGGGGGTGCTGTCTCTGGGCACAGAAAGTTCGGAGGGTGCAGAGAGGGTGCTGTCTCTGGACGCAGGAAGTTGGATGCAAAGGGGGTGCTGTCTCTGGGCACAGGAAGTTGGTGCGGTGCAGAGGGGGTGCGATCTCTGGACACAGGAAGTTGGTGCGGTGCAGAGGGGGTGCTTTCTCTGGACACAGGAAGTTGATGGGTGCAGAGGGGGTGCTGCCTCTGGACGCAGGAAGTTGGTGCGGTGCAGAGGGGGTGCTGTCTCTGGGCACAGGAAGAGGGGGTGCTGTCTCTGGACGCAGGAAGTTGATGGGTGCAGAGGGGGTGCTGTCTCTGGATGCAGGAAGTTGGTGGGGTGCAAAGGGGGTCCTGTCTCTGGACACAGGAAGTTGGTGCGGAGCAGAGGGGGTGCTGTCTCTGGACACAGGAAGTTGGTGCGGAGCAGAGGGGGTGCTGTCTCTGGACACAGGAAGTTGGTGCGGAGCAGAGGGGGTGCTGTCTCTGGACATAGGAAGTTGGTGCGGTGCAGAGGGGGTGCTGTCCCTGGACACAGGAAGTTGGTGCGGTGCAGAGGGGGTGCTGTCTCTGGACACAGGAAGTTGGTGCGGTGTAGAGGGAGTGCTGTCACTTGACACAGGAAGTTGGTGGGGTACAGAGCGGGTGCTGTCTCTGGGCACAGAAAGTTCAGAGGGTGCAGAGGGGGTGCTGTCTCTGGGCACAGAAAGTTCAGAGGGTGCAGAGGGGGTGCTGTCTATGGGCACAGGAAGTCGGTGGGGTGCAGAGGGGATGCTGTCTCTGGACGCAGGAAGTTGGTGGGTGCAGAGGGGGTGCTGTCTCTGGACGCAGGAAGTTGGTGGGGTGCAGAGGGGATGCTGTCTCTGGACGCAGGAAGTTGGTGGGTGCAGAGGGGGTGATCTCTCTGGACACAGGAAGTTCGGAGGGTGCAGAGAGGATGCTGTCTCTGGACGCAGGAAGTTGGATGCAAAGGGGGTGCTGTCTCTGGGCACAGGAAGTTGGTGGGTTGCAAAGGGGGTGCGATCTCTGGACACAGGAAGTTGGTGCGGAGCAGAGGGGGTGCTGTCTCTGGGCACAGGAAGTTGGTGGATGCGGAGGGGATGCTGTCTCTGGACACAGGAAGTTGGTGGGTGCAGAGGGGGTGCTGTCTCTGGACACAGGAAGTTGGTGCGATGCAGAGGGGGTGCTATCTCTGGGCACAGGAAGTTCAGAGGGTGCAGAGGGGGTGCTGTCTATGGGCACAGGAAGTCGGTGGGGTGCAGAGGGGGTGCTGACTCTGGGCACTGGAAGTCGGTGGGATGCAGAGGGGATGCTGTCTCTGGACGCAGGAAGTTGGTGGGTGCAGAGGGGGTGCTGTCTCTGGGCACAGAAAGTTCGGAGGGTGCAGAGAGGGTGCTGTCTCTGGACGCAGGAAGTTGGATGCAAAGGGGGTGCTGTCTCTGGGCACAGGAAGTTGGTGCGGTGCAGAGGGGGTGCGATCTCTGGACACAGGAAGTTGGTGCGGTGCAGAGGGGGTGCTTTCTCTGGACACAGGAAGTTGATGGGTGCAGAGGGGGTGCTGCCTCTGGACGCAGGAAGTTGGTGCGGTGCAGAGGGGGTGCTGTCTCTGGGCACAGGAAGAGGGGGTGCTGTCTCTGGACGCAGGAAGTTGATGGGTGCAGACGGGGTGCTGTCTCTGGATGCAGGAAGTTGGTGGGGTGCAAAGGGGGTCCTGTCTCTGGACACAGGAAGTTGGTGCGGAGCAGAGGGGGTGCTGTCTCTGGACACAGGAAGTTGGTGCGGAGCAGAGGGGGTGCTGTCTCTGGACATAGGAAGTTGGTGCGGTGCAGAGGGGGTGCTGTCCCTGGACACAGGAAGTTGGTGGGTGCAGAGGGGGTGCTGTCTCTGGACACAGGAAGTTGGTGCGGTGCAGAGGGGGTGCTGTCTCTGGACACAGGAAGTTGGTGCGGTGTAGAGGGAGTGCTGTCACTTGACACAGGAAGTTGGTGGGGTACAGAGCGGGTGCTGTCTCTGGGCACAGAAAGTTCAGAGGGTGCAGAGGGGGTGCTGTCTCTGGGCACAGAAAGTTCAGAGGGTGCAGAGGGGGTGCTGTCTATGGGCACAGGAAGTCGGTGGGGTGCAGAGGGGATGCTGTCTCTGGACGCAGGAAGTTGGTGGGTGCAGAGGGGGTGCTGTCTCTGGACGCAGGAAGTTGGTGGGGTGCAGAGGGGATGCTGTCTCTGGACGCAGGAAGTTGGTGGGTGCAGAGGGGGTGATCTCTCTGGACACAGGAAGTTCGGAGGGTGCAGAGAGGATGCTGTCTCTGGACGCAGGAAGTTGGATGCAAAGGGGGTGCTGTCTCTGGGCACAGGAAGTTGGTGGGTTGCAAAGGGGGTGCGATCTCTGGACACAGGAAGTTGGTGCGGAGCAGAGGGGGTGCTGTCTCTGGGCACAGGAAGTTGGTGGATGCGGAGGGGATGCTGTCTCTGGACACAGGAAGTTGGTGGGTGCAGAGGGGGTGCTGTCTCTGGACACAGGAAGTTGGTGCGATGCAGAGGGGGTGCTGTCTCTGGGCACAGGAAGTTGGTGGGTGCAGAGGGGGTGCTGTCTCTGGACACAGGAAGTTGGTGCGGTGCAGAGGGGCTGCTGTCTCTGGACACAGGAAGTTGGTGCGGTGCAGAGGGGTCGCTGTTTCTGGACACAGGAAGTTGGTGCGGTGCAGAGGGGGTGCTGTCTCTGGACACAGGAAGTTGGTGCGGTGCAGAGGGAGTGCTGTCACTGGATACAGGAAGTTGGCGGGGTGCAGAATGTTTGACCATTCTTCCATTGTTCTATCAGGTTGAGGTCAGGACTCTGTGCAGGCTAGTCAAGTTCCTCCACCCCAAACTCGCTCATCCATGTCTTTATGGACCTTGCTTTGTGCACTGGTGAGCAGTCATGGTGGAACAGGAAGGGGCCGTCCCCAAAACTCCTCCCACAAAGTTGGGAGCATGAAATTGTCCAAAATATGTTGGTATGGTGACACCTTAATGTGTTCCTTTCACTGGAACTAAGGGGCCAAGCGCAAACCCTGAAAAACAACCCCCACACCATAATCCCCCCTCCCCCCACTCCATAATCGCCCCTCCCCCCACTCCATAATCCCCCCCTCCACCCCACACCAGTGCACAAAGCAAGGTCCATAAAGACATGGGTGAGTGAATTTGGGGTGGAGGAACTTGACTGGCCTGCACAGAGTCCTGACCTCAACCTGATAGAACATCTTTGGGATGAATTAGAGCGGAGATTGTGAGCCAGGCTTTCTCATCCAACATCAGTGCCTGACCTCACAAATGCTCTTCTGGAAGAATGGTCAAACCTTCCCATAGACACCCTCCTAAACCTTGTGGACGGCCTTCCCAGAATAGGTGAAGCTGTTATATCTGCAAAGGGCCAACTCAATTTTGAACCCTCCGGACTAAGACTGGGGAGGTCATTAAAGTTCATGTTTGTGTAAAGGCAGGCGTCCCAATACTTTTGGTAATATAGTGTATAAGCAGCCCCTCCCATCTCGGTGCTGACCCAATCACTGCTGAGGGGAGGGGAAGTGGCTGTGCACCCCTCTCGATCCCTGACTCCTCCCACACGTGGCGGCCTGTTGCAGAATGAGAGCCTCCCACACTCCTGAGCCGGAGGAACTATTTTTGGTGATGTCGGGATTCGTACTGCGACCAGATTTGATGTAGACGGCGCTGAGCGTACGCGGGAAGGGGTGGCGAGGTCATTACCGCTGATTTGCTGTGATTTTGAAGATGTTTTGATCTCTTTGAGTGGCAGATTGCTCAGGATAATCCGTATTGGTAGGTCGGGATTGTGTGGTGCGGGAGATCAGAGCGCGGATGTCGTTCCTGTGATGAAGATCAGTCCAGACACTTCTCTGTGAGAGAGATGAAAGATCGGGGAAAATCGATGTCGTCTCCGTCCTTCATCCGCCGCTTGTAGGACTCGCCGGAGTAACTCCTTCCCGCCTGAGGCGCCGCCGGTGGGACCCGCCTGATGGGTTGGAATCGGGAAGTCTCGTGTTTCAGGTTATGGGGACTGGATCCGTTTATAGATCGTTCGTGTTGTCCGTTGGCAGCAGTCCGCGTTGTACTTAGCCGAGAAGAACTGCATTTAGATCTCCATAACGTTGGCACCGCGTTCCCGGCGGACGGCTTATTCCCCGCCGTGTCCAGAATTAAATGATTATCGATTCTGCAATAAACAAAAGCAGCGGAGAGCCGAGGATCGTCACCGCCGCGGTAATGGGAGAGAAGTTCATCGATAAAACTCTGGGAAGACTCAAGAATCAGTCCGTGGAATACAGAGGGTCAGCGAGGGGCGATAATCTGCGTCTACACCGGACCGTCCGCCGCACACCCAGAAATCCCTCCCGTCTTCTGCGGGTCAATTATCTATATTGTCATTTCTATGGACTCCTCTTCTCCACATCTCATTCTCCTCCGTCTTTAATTCCTCTCCAATGAATTCACCATTGTGACATTTTCCTCCTCAATATAACGTGTCGCTGTTGCTCCCTGATTGGGGCAGAGGTGGGAGGAATTCGTATTGTCCCTCTAAGTGGCAATTACTGACACACAGTCATTAGTCTGGGGGCAACTCTAGGAGCCATAAAGGGGAACTCCATCCAAGCCTTTGTTAGTTTTATATGGATTGGGGAAGGGTTGGATCCGCATTCCCCAACATGAGTTCCTCCAGAGCAGTGATTCTCAACCAGGGTTCCTCCAGAGATTGCTAGCGCTTCTTTGAGCAATCCTCAATTTTGTATCTCCCCGATGAGTAACCATTGACACCAATGATTTGTTACTTCCCACTGACCACTAGTGTAATGAGGCCTTCTCCAATGACCAGCAAGCTGGGACCTCTATTCACTAACTTCCAATGGCCATCGACATAGGGGGACCATTCTCTACTGACATCCAATAATCGCCAAACAAGTGAGTCCATTCTCCTCTGATTTCCCATGACCACCAAGCTATGAGGACTATTCTCTTCTGACTTCCAATGATGACCATCAAGCTAGGGAGACCATTCTCCTCCTACTTCCTGTGACCACCAAGCTAGTGAGACTATTCTCCTCCTACTTCCTGTGACCACCAAGCTAGGGAGACCATTATCCTCCTACTTCCTGTGACCACCAAGCTAGTGAGACTATTCTCCTCCTACTTCCTGTGACCACCAAGCTAGGGAGACCATTCTCCTCCTACTTCCAATGACCACCAAGGTAGGGAAACCATTCTCCTCCTACTTCCTGTGACCACCAAGCTAGTGAGACTATTCTCCTCCTACTTCCTGTGACCACCAAGCTAGGGAGACCATTCTCCTCCTACTTCCAATGACCACCAAGGTAGGGAAACCATTCTCCTCCTACTTCCTGTGACCACCAAGCTAGGGAGACCATTCTCCTCCTACTTCCTGTGACCACCAAGCTAGGGAGACCATTATCCTCCTACTTCCTGTGACCACCAAGCTAGTGAGACTATTCTCCTCCTACTTCCTGTGACCACCAAGCTAGGGAGACCATTCTCCTCCTACTTCCTGTGACCACCAAGCTAGGGAGACCATTCTCCTCCTACTTCCTGTGACCACCAAGCTAGTGAGACTATTCTCCTCCTACTTCCTGTGACCACCAAGCTAGGGAGACCATTCTCCTCCTACTTCCTGTGACCACCAAGCTAAGGAGACCATTCTCCTCCTACTTCCTGTGACCACCAAGCTAGGGAGACCATTCTCCTCCTACTTCCTGTGACCACCAAGCTAAGGAGACCATTCTCCTCCTACTTCCTGTGACCACCAAGCTAGGGAGACCATTCTCCTCCTACTTCCTGTGACCACCAAGCTTGGGAGACTATTCTCCTCCTACTTCCTGTGACCACCAAGCTAGGGAGACCATTCTCCTCCTACTTCCTGTGACCACCAAGCTAGGGAGACCATTCTCCTCCTACTTCCTGTGACCACCAAGCTCGGGAGACTATTCTCTACTGACATCAAATAATCACCAGACAAGTGGACCATTCTCCACTGACTTCCAGTGATCACCAAGCTAGGGGGACCTTTCTCCTCGGACTTCCAATGACGGGGGGACGAGGAGCAAGCCGCATTTATGAAACAATTTGTAAGTGACTAGGGACGTGTTCTTCTAAAAGAAACATTGTGGTGTAAGTCGGTGCCGTGAACTTTGAAGGAGTTGTAAAGGCAGAAGATGCATTCTATGCATTAAGATAAAAGCCTTCTGTGATAAAAGCTGCTTGTTGTGTGGGCACTCGATAGGAGGGAGGGGCCTGGAGAAGCAAAGAGGGACCCGAGAAGAGGAGGATCTGGGCCGCTCTGTGCAAATCCAACTGCAGAGAGCAGGTAAGTATAACAGGTTTGTTTGTTTTTGTTTTGTTTTTAAAAACAAGACTTTAGTCTTTAAGGTAAAGAAAGATAAGGGTTCAGTACTACTTCAGTACTGTATTATTCCATCCGTGATGAAGGGGGATCCCTGCAGACCCTGAAACGTGTTGGCTCAAATATGGAATGTTACCAGCGAAGTTACACTCGAGGACCCGCTGTATTACCACTTAGATAGGAGCTACACCCCAGGGCCAGCTATATCACCTGGATTGGATTTATACCTCAGGGCCCGCTGTATGTCTTGGATGGGAGTTACACTCCAAGGTTCGCTGTACCACCTGGAGGGCAGTTGCACTCTGGTGTCTGCTGTATCATCTCTTGGATGGAAGTTACACCCCAGGGCTCGCTGTATCACCTGGATGGGAGTTGCTGTACACCCCAGGGTTCACTGTATCACTTCCAGGAGGGTAGTTACTCTCCAGGGCCTAATGTATCACTTGGATGGAAGTTACACTCCGGGGTCTGCTGTATCACCTCCTGGATGGAAGTTACACTCCGGGGTCTGCTGTATCACCTCCTGGATGGAAGTTACACTCCGGGATCTGCTGTATCACCTCCTGGATGGAAGGTACACTCCGGGGTCTGCTGTATCACCTCCTGGATGGAAGGTACACTCCGGGGTTTGCTGTATCACCTCCTGGATGGAAGTTGCACTCCGGGGTCTGCTGTATCACCTCCTGGATGGAAGTTACACTCCGGGGTCTGCTGTATCACCTCCTGGATGGAAGTTGCACTCCGGGGTCTGCTGTATCCCCTCCTGGATGGAAGTTGCACTCCGGGGTCTGCTGTATCACCTCCTGGATGGAAGTTACACTCCGGGATCTGCTGTATCATCTCCTGGATGGAAGTTACACTCCGGGATCTGCTGTATCACCTCCTGGATGGAAGTTACACTCCGGGATCTGCTGTATCACCTCCTGGATGGAAGTTACACTCCGGGGTCTGCTGTATCACCTCCTGGATGGCAGTTACACTCCGGGGTCTGCTGTATCACCTCCTGGATGGAAGTTACACTCCAGGGTCCGCTGTATCACCTCCTGGATGGAAGTTACACTCCGGGGTCTGCTGTATCACCTCCTGGATGGAAGTTACACTCCGGGGTCAGCTGTATCATCTCCTGGATGGAAGTTACACTCCGGGGTCTGCTGTATCACCTCCTGGATGGAAGTTGCACTCCGGGGTTTTCTGTATCACCTCCTGGATGGAAGATACACTCCGGGGTCTGCTGTATCACCTCCTGGATGGAAGTTGCACTCCGGGGTCTGCTGTATCACCTCCTGGATGGAAGATACACTCCGGGGTCTGCTGTATCACCTCCTGGATGGAAGGTACACTCCGGGGTCTGCTGTATCACCTCCTGGATGGAAGTTGCACTCCGGGGTTTTCTGTATCACCTCCTGGATGGAAGATGCACTCCAGGGTCTGCTGTATCACCTCCTGGATGGAAGTTGCACTCCGGGGTCTGCTGTATCACCTCCTGGATGGAAGTTGCACTCCGGGGTTTTCTGTATCACCTCCTGGATGGAAGATGCACTCCAGGGTCTGCTGTATCACCTCCTGGATGGAAGTTGCACTCCGGGGTCTGCTGTATCACCTCCTGGATGGAAGTTGCACTCCGGGGTTTTCTGTATCACCTCCTGGATGGAAGGTAAACTCCGGGGTCTGCTGTATCACCTCCTGGATGGAAGTTGCACTCCGGGGTTTTCTGTATCACCTCCTGGATGGAAGATGCACTCCAGGGTCTGCTGTATCACCTCCTGGATGGAAGTTGCACTCCGGGGTCTGCTGTATCACCTCCTGGATGGAAGGTACACTCCGGGGTCTGCTGTATCACCTCCTGGATGGAAGTTACACTCCGGGGTCTGCTGTATCACCTCCTGGATGGAAGTTACACTCCGGGATCTGCTGTATCACCTCCTGGATGGAAGGTACACTCCGGGGTCTGCTGTATCACCTCCTGGATGGAAGGTACACTCCGGGGTTTGCTGTATCACCTCCTGGATGGAAGTTGCACTCCGGGGTCTGCTGTATCACCTCCTGGATGGAAGTTACACTCCGGGGTCTGCTGTATCACCTCCTGGATGGAAGTTGCACTCCGGGGTCTGCTGTATCCCCTCCTGGATGGAAGTTGCACTCCGGGGTCTGCTGTATCACCTCCTGGATGGAAGTTACACTCCGGGATCTGCTGTATCATCTCCTGGATGGAAGTTGCACTCCGGGGTCTGCTGTATCACCTCCTGGATGGAAGTTGCACTCCGGGGTTTTCTGTATCACCTCCTGGATGGAAGGTACACTCCGGGGTCTGCTGTATCACCTCCTGGATGGAAGGTACACTCCGGGGTTTGCTGTATCACCTCCTGGATGGAAGTTACACTCCGGGGTCTGCTGTATCACCTCCTGGATGGAAGGTACACTCCGGGTCTGCTGTATCACCTCCTGGATGGAAGGTACACTCCGGGTCTGCTGTATCACCTCCTGGATGGAAGGTACACTCCGGGGTCTGCTGTATCGCCTCCTGGATGGAAGGTACACTCCGGGGTCTGCTGTATCGCCTCCTGGATGGAAGGTACACTCCGGGGTCTGCTGTATCACCTCCTGGATGGAAGGTACACTCCGGGGTCTGCTGTATCACCTCCTGGATGGAAGGTACACTCCGGGGTCTGCTGCATCACCTCCTGGATGGAAGTTGCACTCCGGGGTCTGCTGTATCACCTCCTGGATGGAAGGTACACTCCGGGGTCTGCTGTATCACCTCCTGGATGGAAGGTACACTCCGGGGTCTGCTGTATCGCCTCCTGGATGGAAGGTACACTCCGGGGTCTGCTGTATCACCTCCTGGATGGAAGGTACACTCCGGGGTGTGCTGTATCACCTCCTGGATGGAAGGTACACTCCGGGGTCTGCTGTATCACCTCCTGGATGGAAGTTGCACTCCGGGATCTGCTGTATCACCTCCTGGATGGAAGGTACACTCCGGGGTGTGCTGTATCACCTCCTGGATGGAAGGTACACTCCGGGGTGTGCTGTATCACCTCCTGGATGGAAGGTACACTCCGGGGTCTGCTGTATCACCTCCTGGATGGAAGGTACACTCCGGGGTGTGCTGTATCACCTCCTGGATGGAAGGTACACTCCGGGGTCTGCTGTATCACCTCCTGGATGGAAGTTGCACTCCGGGATCTGCTGTATCACCTCCTGGATGGAAGTTGCACTCCGGGGTCTGCTGTATCGCCTCCTGGATGGAAGGTACACTCCGGGGTCTGCTGTATCGCCTCCTGGATGGAAGGTACACTCCGGGGTGTGCTGTATCACCTCCTGGATGGAAGGTACACTCCGGGGTCTGCTGTATCACCTCCTGGATGGAAGTTGCACTCCGGGGTCTGCTGTATCACCTCCTGGATGGAAGTTGCACTCCGGGGTCTGCTGTATCGCCTCCTGGATGGAAGGTACACTCCGGGGTCTGCTGTATCGCCTCCTGGATGGAAGGTACACTCCGGGGTCTGCTGTATCACCTCCTGGATGGAAGTTACACTCCGGGGGCCGCTGTATCACCTCCTGGATGGAAGGTACACTCCGGGGTCTGCTGTATCGCCTCCTGGATGGAAGGTACACTCCGGGGTCTGCTGTATCGCCTCCTGGATGGAAGGTACACTCCGGGGTCTGCTGTATCACCTCCTGGATGGAAGTTGCACTCCGGGGTCTGCTGTATCACCTCCTGGATGGAAGGTACACTCCGGGGTCTGCTGTATCGCCTCCTGGATGGAAGGTACACTCCGGGGTGTGCTGTATCACCTCCTGGATGGAAGGTACACTCCGGGGTGTGCTGTATCACCCCCTGGATGGAAGTTACACTCCGGGGTCTGCTGTATGACCTCCTGGATGGAAGTTACACTCCGGGGTCTGCTGTATCGCCTCCTGGATGGAAGGTACACTCCGGGGTCTGCTGTATCACCTCCTGGATGGAAGTTGCACTCCGGGGTCTGCTGTATCACCTCCTGGATGGAAGGTACACTCCGGGGTCTGCTGTATCGCCTCCTGGATGGAAGGTACACTCCGGGGTCTGCTGTATCGCCTCCTGGATGGAAGGTACACTCCGGGGTCTGCTGTATCACCTCCTGGATGGAAGGTACACTCCGGGGTCTGCTGTATCACCTCCTGGATGGAAGGTACACTCCGGGGTCTGCTGTATCGCCTCCTGGATGGAAGGTACACTCCGGGGTCTGCTGTATCACCTCCTGGATGGAAGGTACACTCCGGGGTCTGCTGTATCGCCTCCTGGATGGAAGGTACACTCCGGGGTCTGCTGTATCACCTCCTGGATGGAAGGTACACTCCGGGGTCTGCTGTCCATGAGAGGCACGTAATGCTATAAGCGGCATCGTTAGATTGTAATGTACGTTGGCCGGTCGGAGGGAATTAATTCACGCTGCGCTCTTCTGGGAAGAATATTGATGCCCCGTCAGCCTTCCTGATCCTTGTAATGTTCGCTGTTAAGAGTAAATCATTCCACCTCATTAAGCTGCTCCCAGGAAAGTCCCGACGGACGCTGAGCGCCATTTATGAAAACTGGAGGAAATATGTTGATATAAATGGTCCGCTGGGTATTTCTTCTTTCCTTCTAGACAGCAGATATCGGGAGAGAAATCATAGACACCCGATATTCCTCAGTGCTTCCTGCCTGGAGGACGGACTGACTGCTTCCTGAACTCCCCACACATACAATTATACACTGAGCCTGTGGTGCAGAAAGAAGTATTTTATCCCCTACTGATTTTGCACTTTGCCCACTGACCGAAAAAAACGATTGGTCTATAATTTTATTGGTTAGTTTATTAGAACAGTGAGAGAATAACGACAAAAATATCCAGAAAAACGCATTTCAAAAAAGTTATAAATTGATTTTCATTTTAATGAGTGAAATAAGTATGTGAACCCTTCACAGAACATGACTTAGTAATTGGTGGAGAAACCCTCGTTGGTGATCAGAGGTCAGATGTTTCTTGGAGTTGGCCACCAGGTTCGCACATCTCAGGAGGGATTTTGTCCTCTTTGCAGATCCTCTCCAAGTCATTAAGTCTCCCGCCATATATTTTCTATGGGATTAAGGTCTGGAGACTGGCTAGGCCACTCAAGGACTTAATGTGCTTCTTCTTGAGCCACTCCTTTGTTGCCTTGGCCGTGTGTTTTGAGTCATTGTCATGCTAGAAGAGCCATCCATGGCCCATTTTCAATGCCCTGGCTGAGGGAAGGAGGTTCTCGCCCAAGAGTTGATGGTCCATGGACCCGTCCATCGCCCCCTTTGATGCGGTGAAGTTGTCCTGTCCTCTTAGCAGAAATACACCCCCAAAAGCATAATGTTTACACCTCCATGTATGGCAGTGGGGGATGGTGTTCTTGGGGTCATAGGACCTCCATGTATGACGGTGGGGGATGGTGTTCTTGGGGTCATAGAACCTCCATGTATGACGGTGGGGGATGGTGTTCTTGGGGTCATAGGTCCTCCATGTATGACGGTGGGGGATGGTGTTCTTGGGATCATAGGACCTCCATGTATGACGGTGGGGGATGGTGTTCTTGGGATCATAGAACCTCCATGTATGACGGTGGGGGATGGTGTTCTTGGGGTCATAGGTCCTCCATGTATGACGGTGGGGGATGGTGTTCTTGGGGTCATAGGCAGCATTCCTCCTCCTCCAAACAAGTTGCGTTGATGCCAAAGATCTTGATTTTGGTCTCGTCTGACCACAACACTTTCCCCCGGTTCTCCTCGGAATCATTCGATGTTCATTAGCAGTATTCAAACAGACCTGTACATGTGATTTCTTGAGCAGGGGGATCTTGCGGGGGCTGCAGGATTTCAGTTCTTCACAGCGTAGTGTTACTGATTGTTTTCTTGGTGACTTTGGTCCCAGCTGAGATCGGTGACAAGATCCTCCCGTGTAGCTCTGGGCGGATTCCTCACCGTTCTCATGATGATTGACAGTTATTTTGTGTTTCTTCCATTTGTGAATAATCCCACCATAATCCCACCAACAGCACAGTACGCGGCGACGTCAGCACGTCGCTCCTCCCTACTCCGTTTTGTCACAACTGATGTCTTCCATGTGCCCCTGGAAGACGTCAGTTGTGACGAAACGGCGTAGGGAGGAGCGACGTGCTGACGTTGCCGCGTACTGTGCTGGACCCGGAAGACACGGGCAGCGTCTAATTGAGCGGGCCGGCTTGTTGATTTTAATAGAGCGCTTATGAGAGAGCATACGTTTATTTTATTTTAATAAATAATTGTGCGTACGAATTACACTATGGAGGCATTCTTGTTTTTCACATGGGGGAGGAATATTGCCTAGAAAACTCCGGTACCATCTGTGACGTTTCTGTGGGAGCCACTCTCTAGATTCTTAGTGAATCCCTGTCTGTGAAAGGATTGCATGCCTGTGTAGATCTCCCTAAAAAGAGATCTTAAAATCTGGTAAGCGACGGTGTGAATAGAGGGGGAGGATCTCTTTCTTGGAGCGGTGCCGTCACTTTTCGGGTGTATATTTGCTATGTGATGTCACGAGGAATAGACTTTTAAGGATACAAGCACATTCGGAGGACTTTTCATTTTATTTGACCGGATGTCTGGGAATTTATTTATATAGCTATTGCTTAAACTATTCATTATTTTGGGGACTGTGTCATTTCACTGATTGGTCAAAATTATTTTTATTTGCATAATTTTGTGTGATAATTCATGTAAAAAAAATTTTTTAGCGCAGCTAACAGGTTTGGAATGGTATGCTAGTGATAATGTTATGCTAGTGCGGGTAACTCACATAATTTAGTTGCAGCAGTTAAAGGAGTGTTTATTATTTTTAGGACAGTGCAGTATCACAATACTACAATTTTTGATCTATATCCAGTCGGTGTCGGGACCTCCTCCTTTTGTTGTTTTGTTTGTATGTAGCTGTCCCCCTTTTGTCTGGCGATAGTATCTGCCCCAGAGGAAGGTGTTCCTGTGCGGAGGCGGGATGTTCCTGTGCGGAGGCGGGATGTTCCTGTGCGGAGGCGGCGTGGTGTTCGTGTGCGGAGGCGGGGTGGTGTTCGTGTGCGGAGGCGGCGTGACAGGAGGCGGTATGTTCCTGTGCGGAGGCGGGATGTTCCTGTGCGGAGGCGGCGTGGTGTTTGTGTGCGGAGGCGGCGTGGTGTTTGTGTGCGGAGGCGGCGTGGGGAGGCGGCGTGGTGTTTGTGTGCGGGGGCGGCGTGGAGGCGGCGTGGTGTTTGTGTGCGGAGGCGGCGTGGTGTTTGTGTGCGGGGGCGGCGTGGAGGCGGCGTGGTGTTTGTGTGCGGAGGCGGCGTGGTGTTTGTGTGCGGGGGCGGCGTGGTGTTTGTGTGCGGAGGCGGCGTGGTGTTTGTGTGCGGAGGCTGCGTGGTGTTTGTGTGCGGAGGCGGCGTGGTGTGTGGTGTTTGTGTGCGGAGGCGGCGTGGTGTTTGTGTGCGGAGGCGGCGTGGTGTTTGTGTGCGGGGGCGGCGTGGAGGCGGCGTGGTGTTTGTGTGCAGAGGCGGCGTGGTGTGTGGTGTTTGTGTGCAGAGGCGGCGTGGTGTGTGGTGTTTGTGTGCGGAGGCGGCGTGGTGTTTGTGTGCGGAGGCGGCGTGGTGTTTGTGTGCGGGGGCGGCGTGGAGGCGGCGTGGTGTTTGTGTGCAGAGGCGGCGTGGTGTGTGGTGTTTGTGTGCGGAGGCTGCGTGGTGTTTGTGTGCCGAGGCGGCGTGGTGTGTGGTGTTTGTGTGCGGAGGCGGCGTGGTGTTTGTGTGCGGAGGCGGCGTGGTGTTTGTGTGCGGAGGCGGCGTGGTGTGTGGTGTTTGTGTGCGGAGGCTGCGTGGTGTTTGTGTACGGAGGCGGCGTGGTGTGTGGTGTTTGTGTGCGGAGGAGGCGGCGTGGTGTTTGTGTGCGGGGGCGGCGTGGAGGCGGCGTGGTGTTTGTGTGCAGAGGCGGGGTGGTGTTCGTGTGCGGAGGCGGTGTGGTGTTTGTGTGCGGGGGCGGCGTGGTGTTTGTGTGCGGGGGCGGGGTGGTGTTTGTGTGCGGGGGCGGCGTGGTGTTTGTGTGCGGGGGCGGCGTGGTGTTTGTGTGCGGGGGCGGCGTGGTGTTTGTGTGCGGGGGCGGCGTGGAGGCGGCGTGGTGTTTGTGTGCGGAGGCGGCGTGGTGTTTGTGTGCGGGGGCGGCGTGGTGTTTGTGTGCGGAGGCGGCGTGGTGTTTGTGTGCGGAGGCGGCGTGGTGTTTGTGTGCGGAGGCGGTGTGGTGTTTGTGTGCGGGGGCGGCGTGGTGTTTGTGTGCGGAGGCGGCGTGGTGTTTGTGTGCGGAGGCGGCGTGGTGTTTGTGTGCGGGGGCGGCGTGGAGGCGGCGTGGTGTTTGTGTGAGGAGGCGGCGTGGTGTTTGTGTGCGGAGGCGGCGTGGTGTTTGTGTGCGGAGGCGGCGTGGTGTTTGTGTGCGGAGGCGGCGTGGTGTTTGTGTGCGGAGGCGGCGTGGTGTTTGTGTGCGGAGGCGGCGTGGTGTTTGTGTGCGGGGGCGGCGTGGTGTTTGTGTGCGGAGGCTGCGTGGTGTTTGTGTGCGGGGGCGGCGTGGTGTTTGTGTGCGGGGGCGGCGTGGTGTTTGTGTGCGGAGGCGGCATGGTGTTTGTGTGCGGAGGCTGCGTGGTGTTTGTGTGCGGAGGCGGCGTGGTGTGTGTGGTGTTTGTGTGCGGAGGCGGCGTGGTGTTTGTGTGCGGAGGCGGCGTGGTGTTTGTGTGCGGAGGCGGCGTGGTGTTTGTGTGCGGGGGCGGCGTGGAGGCGGCGTGGTGTTTGTGTGCAGAGGCGGGGTGGTGTTCGTGTGCGGAGGCGGCGTGGTGTTTGTGTGCGGAGGAGGCGGCGTGGTGTTTGTGTGCGGAGGAGGCGGCGTGGTGTTTGTGTGCGGAGGAGGCGGCGTGGTGTTTGTGTGCGGAGGAGGCGGCGTGGTGTTTGTGTGCGGAGGAGGCGGCGTGGTGTTTGTGTGCGGAGGCGGCGTGGTGTTTGTGTGCGGGGGCGGCGTGGAGGCAGCGTGGTGTTTGTGTGCGGAGGCGGCGTGGTGTTTGTGTGCGGAGGAGGCGGCGTGGTGTTTGTGTGCGGAGGAGGCGGCGTGGTGTTTGTGTGCGGAGGAGGCGGCGTGGTGTTTGTGTGCGGGGGCGGCGTGGTGTTTGTGTGCGGGGGCGGCGTGGTGTTTGTGTGCGGGGGCGGCGTGGAGGCGGCGTGGTGTTTGTGTGCGGAGGCGGCGTGGTGTTTGTGTGCGGGGGCGGCGTGGTGTTTGTGTGCGGAGGCTGCGTGGTGTTTGTGTGCGGAGGCGGCGTGGTGTTTGTGTGCGGGGGCGGCGTGGTGTTTGTGTGCGGAGGCGGCGTGGTGTTTGTGTGCGGAGGCTGCGTGGTGTTTGTGTGCGGAGGCGGCGTGGTGTGTGGTGTTTGTGTGCGGAGGCGGCGTGGTGTTTGTGTGCGGAGGCGGCGTGGTGTTTGTGTGCGGAGGCGGCGTGGTGTTTGTGTGCGGAGGCGGCGTGGTGTTTGTGTGCGGGGGCGGCGTGGAGGCAGCGTGGTGTTTGTGTGCAGAGGCGGGGTGGTGTTTGTGTGCGGGGGCGGCGTGGAGGCAGCGTGGTGTTTGTGTGCGGAGGCGGCGTGGTGTTTGTGTGCGGAGGAGGCGGCGTGGTGTTTGTGTGCGGAGGAGGCGGCGTGGTGTTTGTGTGCGGAGGCGGCGTGGTGTTTGTGTGCGGAGGAGGCGGCGTGGTGTTTGTGTGCGGGGGCGGCGTGGTGTTTGTGTGCGGGGGCGGCGTGGTGTTTGTGTGCGGGGGCGGCGTGGAGGCGGCGTGGTGTTTGTGTGCGGAGGCGGCGTGGTGTTTGTGTGCGGGGGCGGCGTGGTGTTTGTGTGCGGAGGCTGCGTGGTGTTTGTGTGCGGAGGCGGCGTGGTGTTTGTGTGCGGGGGCGGCGTGGTGTTTGTGTGCGGAGGCGGCGTGGTGTTTGTGTGCGGAGGCTGCGTGGTGTTTGTGTGCGGAGGCGGCGTGGTGTGTGGTGTTTGTGTGCGGAGGCGGCGTGGTGTTTGTGTGCGGAGGCGGCGTGGTGTTTGTGTGCGGAGGCGGCGTGGTGTTTGTGTGCGGAGGCGGCGTGGTGTTTGTGTGCGGGGGCGGCGTGGAGGCGGCGTGGTGTTTGTGTGCAGAGGCGGGGTGGTGTTTGTGTGCGGGGGCGGCGTGGAGGCAGCGTGGTGTTTGTGTGCGGAGGCGGCGTGGTGTTTGTGTGCGGAGGAGGCGGCGTGGTGTTTGTGTGCGGAGGAGGCGGCGTGGTGTTTGTGTGCGGAGGCGGCGTGGTGTTTGTGTGCGGAGGAGGCGGCGTGGTGTTTGTGTGCGGGGGCGGCGTGGTGTTTGTGTGCGGAGGCGGCGTGGTGTTTGTGTGCGGAGGCGGCGTGGTGTTTGTGTGCGGAGGCGGCGTGGTGTTTGTGTGCGGAGGAGGCGGCGTGGTGTTTGTGTGCGGAGGAGGCGGCGTGGTGTTTGTGTGCGGAGGCGGCGTGGTGTTTGTGTGCGGGGGCGGCGTGGTGTTTGTGTGCGGGGGCGGCGTGGTGTTTGTGTGCGGGGGCGGCGTGGTGTTTGTGTGCGGGGGCGGCGTGGTGTTTGTGTGCGGGGGCTGCGTGGTGTTTGTGTGCGGAGGCGGCGTGGTGTTTGTGTGCGGGGGCGGCGTGGAGGCGGCGTGGTGTTTGTGTGCAGAGGTGGCGTGGTGTGTGGTGTTTGTGTGCGGAGGCGGCGTGGTGTGTGGTGTTTGTGTGCGGAGGCGGCGTGGTGTTTGTGTGCGGAGGCGGCGTGGTGTTTGTGTGCGGGGGCGGCGTGGAGGCGGCGTGGTGTTTGTGTGCAGAGGCGGCGTGGTGTGTGGTGTTTGTGTGCGGAGGCTGCGTGGTGTTTGTGTGCGGAGGCTGCGTGGTGTTTGTGTGCGGAGGCGGCGTGGTGTGTGGTGTTTGTGTGCGGAGGCGGCGTGGTGTTTGTGTGCGGAGGCGGCGTGGTGTTTGTGTGCAGAGGCGGGGTGGTGTTTGTGTGCGGGGGCGGCGTGGAGGCGGCGTGGTGTTTGTGTGCGGAGGCGGCGTGGTGTTTGTGTGCGGGGGCGGCGTGGTGTTTGTGTGCGGAGGCGGCGTGGTGTTTGTGTGCGGAGGCGGCGTGGTGTTTGTGTGCGGAGGCGGCGTGGTGTTTGTGTGCGGAGGCGGCGTGGTGTTTGTGTGCGGAGGCGGCGTGGTGTTTGTGTGCGGAGGCTGCGTGGTGTTTGTGTGCGGAGGCGGCGTGGTGTGTGGTGTTTGTGTGCGGAGGCGGCGTGGTGTTTGTGTGCGGAGGCGGCGTGGTGTTTGTGTGCGGAGGCGGCGTGGTGTTTGTGTGCGGAGGCGGCGTGGTGTTTGTGTGCGGGGGCGGCGTGGTGTTTGTGTGCGGAGGCTGCGTGGTGTTTGTGTGCGGAGGCGGCGTGGTGTGTGGTGTTTGTGTGCGGAGGCGGCGTGGTGTTTGTGTGCGGAGGCGGCGTGGTGTTTGTGTGCAGAGGCGGGGTGGTGTTCGTGTGCGGAGGCGGCGTGGTGTTTGTGTGCGGAGGAGGCGGCGTGGTGTTTGTGTGCGGAGGAGGCGGCGTGGTGTTTGTGTGCGGAGGAGGCGGCGTGGTGTTTGTGTGCGGAGGAGGCGGCGTGGTGTTTGTGTGCGGAGGAGGCGGCGTGGTGTTTGTGTGCGGAGGCGGCGTGGTGTTTGTGTGCGGGGGCGGCGTGGAGGCAGCGTGGTGTTTGTGTGCGGAGGCGGCGTGGTGTTTGTGTGCGGAGGAGGCGGCGTGGTGTTTGTGTGCGGAGGCGGCGGCGTGGTGTTTGTGTGCGGAGGAGGCGGCGTGGTGTTTGTGTGCGGAGGAGGCGGCGTGGTGTTTGTGTGCGGAGGCGGCGTGGTGTTTGTGTGCGGAGGCGGCGTGGTGTTTGTGTGCGGAGGCGGTGTGGTGTTTGTGTGCGGGGGCGGCGTGGTGTTTGTGTGCGGGGGCGGCGTGGTGTTTGTGTGCGGGGGCGGCGTGGTGTTTGTGTGCGGGGGCGGCGTGGAGGCGGCGTGGTGTTTGTGTGCGGAGGCGGCGTGGTGTTTGTGTGCGGGGGCGGCGTGGTGTTTGTGTGCGGGGGCGGCGTGGTGTTTGTGTGCGGAGGCTGCGTGGTGTTTGTGTGCGGAGGCGGCGTGGTGTTTGTGTGCGGGGGCGGCGTGGTGTTTGTGTGCGGAGGCTGCGTGGTGTTTGTGTGCGGAGGCGGCGTGGTGTTTGTGTGCGGGGGCGGCGTGGTGTTTGTGTGCGGAGGCTGCGTGGTGTTTGTGTGCGGAGGCGGCGTGGTGTGTGGTGTTTGTGTGCGGAGGCGGCGTGGTGTTTGTGTGCGGAGGCGGCGTGGTGTTTGTGTGCGGAGGCGGCGTGGTGTTTGTGTGCGGAGGCGGCGTGGTGTTTGTGTGCGGGGGCGGCGTGGAGGCGGCGTGGTGTTTGTGTGCAGAGGCGGGGTGGTGTTTGTGTGCGGGGGCGGCGTGGAGGCAGCGTGGTGTTTGTGTGCGGAGGCGGCGTGGTGTTTGTGTGCGGAGGAGGCGGCGTGGTGTTTGTGTGCGGAGGAGGCGGCGTGGTGTTTGTGTGCGGAGGCGGCGTGGTGTTTGTGTGCGGAGGAGGCGGCGTGGTGTTTGTGTGCGGGGGCGGCGTGGTGTTTGTGTGCGGAGGCGGCGTGGTGTTTGTGTGCGGAGGCGGCGTGGTGTTTGTGTGCGGAGGCGGCGTGGTGTTTGTGTGCGGAGGAGGCGGCGTGGTGTTTGTGTGCGGAGGCGGCGTGGTGTTTGTGTGCGGGGGCGGCGTGGTGTTTGTGTGCGGGGGCGGCGTGGTGTTTGTGTGCGGGGGCGGCGTGGTGTTTGTGTGCGGGGGCGGCGTGGTGTTTGTGTGCGGGGGCTGCGTGGTGTTTGTGTGCGGAGGCGGCGTGGTGTTTGTGTGCGGGGGCGGCGTGGAGGCGGCGTGGTGTTTGTGTGCAGAGGTGGCGTGGTGTGTGGTGTTTGTGTGCGGAGGCGGCGTGGTGTGTGGTGTTTGTGTGCGGAGGCGGCGTGGTGTTTGTGTGCGGAGGCGGCGTGGTGTTTGTGTGCGGGGGCGGCGTGGAGGCGGCGTGGTGTTTGTGTGCAGAGGCGGCGTGGTGTGTGGTGTTTGTGTGCGGAGGCTGCGTGGTGTTTGTGTGCGGAGGCTGCGTGGTGTTTGTGTGCGGAGGCGGCGTGGTGTGTGGTGTTTGTGTGCGGAGGCGGCGTGGTGTTTGTGTGCGGAGGCGGCGTGGTGTTTGTGTGCAGAGGCGGGGTGGTGTTTGTGTGCGGGGGCGGCGTGGAGGCGGCGTGGTGTTTGTGTGCGGAGGCGGCGTGGTGTTTGTGTGCGGAGGCGGCGTGGTGTTTGTGTGCGGAGGCGGCGTGGTGTTTGTGTGCGGAGGCGGCGTGGTGTTTGTGTGCGGAGGCGGCGTGGTGTTTGTGTGCGGAGGCTGCGTGGTGTTTGTGTGCGGAGGCGGCGTGGTGTGTGGTGTTTGTGTGCGGAGGCGGCGTGGTGTTTGTGTGCGGAGGCGGCGTGGTGTTTGTGTGCGGAGGCGGCGTGGTGTTTGTGTGCGGGGGCGGCGTGGTGTTTGTGTGCGGAGGCTGCGTGGTGTTTGTGTGCGGAGGCGGCGTGGTGTGTGGTGTTTGTGTGCGGAGGCGGCGTGGTGTTTGTGTGCGGAGGCGGCGTGGTGTTTGTGTGCGGGGGCGGCGTGGAGGCGGCGTGGTGTTTGTGTGCAGAGGCGGGGTGGTGTTCGTGTGCGGAGGCGGCGTGGTGTTTGTGTGCGGAGGCGGCGTGGTGTTTGTGTGCGGAGGCGGCGTGGTGTTTGTGTGCGGGGGCGGCGTGGTGTTTGTGTGCGGGGGGCGGCGTGGTGTTTGTGTGCGGGGGCGGCGTGGTGTTTGTGTGCGGGGGCGGCGTGGTGTTTGTGTGCGGGGGCGGCGTGGTGTTTGTGTGCGGAGGCGGCGTGGTGTTTGTGTGCGGAGGCGGCGTGGTGTTTGTGTGCGGAGGCGGCGGCGTGGTGTTTGTGTGCGGAGGAGGCGGCGTGGTGTTTGTGTGCGGAGGCGGCGTGGTGTTTGTGTGCGGAGGCGGCGTGGTGTTTGTGTGCGGAGGCGGCGTGGTGTTTGTGTGCGGGGGCGGCGTGGTGTTTGTGTGCGGGGGGCGGCGTGGTGTTTGTGTGCGGGGGCGGCGTGGTGTTTGTGTGCGGGGGCGGCGTGGTGTTTGTGTGCGGGGGCGGCGTGGTGTTTGTGTGCGGAGGCGGCGTGGTGTTTGTGTGCGGAGGCGGCGTGGTGTTTGTGTGCGGAGGCGGCGGCGTGGTGTTTGTGTGCGGAGGAGGCGGCGTGGTGTTTGTGTGCGGAGGAGGCGGCGTGGTGTTTGTGTGTGGGGGCGGCGTGGTGTTTGTGTGCGGAGGCGGCGTGGTGTTTGTGTGCGGAGGCGGCGTGGTGTTTGTGTGCGGAGGCGGCGTGGTGTTTGTGTGCGGGGGCGGCGTGGTGTTTGTGTGCGGGGGCGGCGTGGTGTTTGTGTGCGGGGGCGGCGTGGTGTTTGTGTGCGGGGGCGGCGTGGTGTTTGTGTGCGGGGGCGGCGTGGTGTTTGTGTGCGGAGGCGGCGTGGTGTTTGTGTGCGGGGGCGGCGTGGTGTTTGTGTGCGGGGGCGGCGTGGTGTTTGTGTGCGGGGGCGGCGTGGTGTTTGTGTGCGGAGGTGGCGTGGTGTTTGTGTGCGGAGGCGGCGTGGTGTTTGTGTGCGGAGGCGGCGTGGTGTTTGTGTGCGGAGGCGGCGTGGTGTTTGTGTGCGGAGGCGGCGTGGTGTTTGTGTGCGGGGGCGGCGTGGTGTTTGTGTGCGGGGGGCGGCGTGGTGTTTGTGTGCGGGGGCGGCGTGGAGGCGGCGTGGTGTTTGTGTGCAGAGGCGGGGTAGTGTTCGTGTGCGGAGGCGGGGTGGTGTTCGTGTGCGGAGGCGGCGTGGTGTTTGTGTGCGGGGGCGGCGTGGTGTTTGTGTGCGGAGGCGGCGTGGTGTTTGTGTGCGGAGGAGGCGGCGTGGTGTTTGTGTGCAGAGGCGGGGTAGTGTTCGTGTGCGGAGGCGGGGTGGTGTTCGTGTGCGGAGGAGGCGTGGTGTTTGTGTGCGGAGGCGGCGTGGTGTTTGTGTGCGGAGGAGGCGGCGTGGTGTTTGTGTGCGGGGGCGGCGTGGTGTTTGTGTGCGGGGGCGGCGTGGTGTTTGTGTGCGGGGGCGGCGTGGTGTTTGTGTGCGGGGGCGGCGTGGTGTTTGTGTGCGGAGGCGGCGTGGTGTTTGTGTGCGGAGGCGGCGGCGTGGTGTTTGTGTGCGGAGGAGGCGGCGTGGTGTTTGTGTGCGGAGGAGGCGGCGTGGTGTTTGTGTGCGGGGGCGGCGTGGTGTTTGTGTGCGGAGGCGGCGTGGTGTTTGTGTGCGGAGGCGGCGTGGTGTTTGTGTGCGGAGGCGGCGTGGGAGGCGGCGTGGTGTTTGTGTGCGGAGGCGGCGTGGTGTTTGTGTGCGGAGGCGGCTGCAGGGGGGTTATTCCTTGCAAGGGGTCTATTCCCTGTTCGGGGGGGCGGGGGGATTCAAATGCGGAGGGGGGGGGGGGGGTGATGGCACTCCTCTCACTCTCATCACTGATTTTCATTTATGTCCGGTGACACACGCTCAGTGACAGATCAGATCCCGACTAATGACATCATTACCCCTCTAGCAGTTGCGGCCGACCGTTCACCTCGCTGTTCTGGGAGATATTATTGGGCTAATGGGGTGGATCCCGATTCCGTTCTTTAGGATTTTTATTAATTTAATTACATTTATTTAAAATGACATTTTTCAGAGAAGAAAGGAGATAACATTGAACATCCCCGGGTGTATATCGGGAAGTCGGGGGACATCGGGTGTATATCGGGAAGTCGGGGGACATCGGGTGTATATCGGGAAGTCGGGGGACATCGGGTGTATATCGGGAAGTCGGGGGACATTGGGTGTATATCGGGAAGTCGGGGGACATCGGGTGTATATCGGGAAGTCGGGGGACATCGGGTGTATATTGGGGAGTTATTACACATTTTGTTATCCGCTTCTTTTGTCTTAATAATCCAAATTCAGTTTATTTTATATCTAATCAGCTCATAATGATGAGGTGCAAGTTCTCCATTTCTTTCTGCCCACCCCCGGGCACAGCACTAGGGCCCTCAGTGCAGCCCCCTCCCCCCCCGGGCACAACACTAGGGCCCTCACTGCAGCCACTCCCCCCACCCCCGGGCACAGCACAGGGCCCATGCTCTTACCTCAGGCACAGCAATATCAACACCCCCATGCTGGACACAACACATGGCCCTCATTGCCATGTCATTCTACAAACCCTCTACCTTCCCCCTGGGCATGGCACATTGCCCTCACTGCAATCACACTTCCCCCCTGGCACAGGTTAATGCCCTGCTGCAGTCATTGTGATCCCCCAGGCAGAGCAATGTGTCCTCACTGCAGTTCTACCCCCGGGCACAGCACCATACCTTCACTGCAGTCGCACTTCCCCGGTGGGCATAGCACACTGCCCCTGACTGCAGTCACCCCCCTCGGGGCACATCACCCTCACTGCAGCGCCCCCCCAGCACATTCCCTGCAGTCCCTCTCCCCCGGGCACAGTAGGCATTGCTGGTTAATGGTGTCATTGTCTTCTCTCTGCAGGATCATGTCTCCGCAGCAGCTGAACCAAAGACCGTACAGCATGGTGAGTGAGGGCTCCACCGCGGTCACCACGTCCACAGCCGACACCAGGCCCCCTCCCAAGGTAAGTCCTCCCGATGTTCCTTAGAGTTGTAATGATCTGCAGAGGACATTTTCGGGGTCCCCTGTACCCCCATACACCTCTTTGTCCTTGAAGTCTCTGACATTTCACGTGTCAGCCAGGCAGCACAATCGGCAGTTCATGTTAAACGCTCTAATTTATCATCAATGATTCGGAACGCGCCGGCCGGATCGGCTGCAGATGGATGTCGTGGATTTTGTTTGCTTTCAGGAAATTTGCAATTCAAACGACAGCACAGTCCGAGGAAAGACTGAGTATCCGGGACTCCGGCATATGGGGGGGGGGGGGGGGGGGACTAAACAAATGAGACGTTTATTATTTGTATACAGTACATGAATTATTTGCTGCGATCTTCTTATGTGAGGAGGAAAATCTCACTTCAGTTTATAAATGTTTCACTTTTCTCAGAAATATTCCAAAGTTCACCCGACAGATCGACGACCCCAGAGAAGAGATTGTATACCCCGGGGGCCCCTTCACCTCCTCTGTGCCTGCTGGAGGGGTACATGATGGGGGTCGTGTTCCTCGGATCTGTATAGGAGTACATGATGGGGGTCGTGTTCCTCGGATCTGTATAGGAGTACATGATGGGGGTCGTGTTCCTCGGATCTGTATAGGAGTACATGATGGGGGTCGTGTTCCTCGGATCTGTATAGGAGTACATGATGGGGGTCGTGTTCCTTGGATCTGTATAGGAGTACATGATGGGGGTCGTGTTCCTTGGATCTGTATAGGAGTACATGATGGGGGTCGTGTTCCTCGGACCTGTATAGGAGTACATGATGGGGGTCGTGTTCCTCGGATCTGTATAGGAGTACATGATGGGGGTCGTGTTCCTCAGACCTGTATAGGAGTACATGATGGGGGTCGTGTTCCTTGGATCTGTATAGGAGTACATGATGGGGGTCGTGTTCCTCGGACCTGTATAGGAGTACATGATGGGGGTCGTGTTCCTCGGATCTGTATAGGAGTACATGATGGGGGTCGTGTTCCTCAGACCTGTATAGGAGTACATGATGGGGGTCGTGTTCCTTGGATCTGTATAGGAGTACATGATGGGGGTCGTGTTCCTCGGACCTGTATAGGAGTACATGATGGGGGTCGTGTTCCTCGGATCTGTATAGGAGTACATGATGGGGGTCGTGTTCCTCGGATCTGTATAGGGGTACATGATGGGGGTCGTGTTCCTTGGATCTGTATAGGAGTACACGATGGGGGTCGTGTTCCTCGGACCTGTATAGGAGTACACGATGGGGGTCGTGTTCCTCGGACCTGTATAGGAGTACATGATGGGGGTCGTGTTCCTCGGATCTGTATAGGAGTACATGATGGGGGTCGTGTTCCTCAGACCTGTATAGGAGTACATGATGGGGGTCGTGTTCCTCGGACCTGTATAGGAGTACATGATGGGGGTCGTGTTCCTCGGATCTGTATAGGAGTACATGATGGGGGTCGTGTTCCTCGGATCTGTATAGGGGTACATGATGGGGGTCAGGTTCCTCGGATCTGTATAGGAGTACATGATGGGGGTCGTGTTCCTCGGATCTGTATAGGAGTACATGATGGGGGTCGTGTTCCTTGGATCTGTATAGGAGTACATGATGGGGGTCGTGTTCCTCGGATCTGTATAGGAGTACATGATGGGGGTCGTGTTCCTCGGATCTGTATAGGAGTACATGATGGGGGTCGTGTTCCTTGGATCTGTATAGGAGTACATGATGGGGGTCGTGTTCCTCGGATCTGTATAGGAGTACATGATGGGGGTCGTGTTCCTTGGATCTGTATAGGAGTACATGATGGGGGTCGTGTTCCTTGGATCTGTATAGGAGTACATGATGGGGGTCGTGTTCCTTGGATCTGTATAGGAGTACATGATGGGGGTCGTGTTCCTCGGATCTGTATAGGAGTACATGATGGGGGTCGTGTTCCTTGGATCTGTATAGGAGTACATGATGGGGGTCGTGTTCCTTGGATCTGTATAGGAGTAAATGATGGGGGTCGTGTTCCTCGGATCTGTATAGGAGTACATGATGGGGGTCGTGTTCCTCGGATCTGTATAGGAGTACATGATGGGGGTCGTGTTCCTTGGATCTGTATAGGAGTACATGATGGGGGTCATGTTCCTCGGATCTGTATAGGAGTACATGATGGGGGTCCTGTTCCTCGGATCTGTATAGGAGTACATGATGGGGGTCCTGTTCCTCGGATCTGTATAGGAGTACATGATGGGGGTCGTGTTCCACGGATCTGTATAGGGGTACATGATGGGGGTCGTGTTCCACGGATCTGTATAGGGGTACATGATGGGGGTCGTGTTCCTTGGATCTGTATAGGAGTAAATGATGGGGGGCGTGTTCCTTGGATCTGTATAGGAGTACATGATGGGGGTCGTGTTCCTCGGATCTGTATAGGAGTACATGATGGGGGTCGTGTTCCTTGGATCTGTATAGGAGTACATGATGGGGGTCGTGTTCCTTGGATCTGTATAGGAGTACACGATGGGGGTTGTGTTCCTCGGATCTGTATAGGAGTACACGATGGGGGTTGTGTTCCTCGGATCTGTATAGGAGTACATGATGGGGGTCGTGTTCCTTGGATCTGTATAGGAGTACACGATGGGGGTCGTGTTCCACGGATCTGTATAGGAGTACATGATGGGGGTTGTGTTCCTTGGATCTGTATAGGAGTACATGATGGGGGTCGTGTTCCTTGGATCTGTATAGGAGTACATGATGGGGGTCGTGTTCCTTGGATCTGTATAGGAGTACATGATGGGGGTCGTGTTCCTCGGACCTGTATAGGAGTACATGATGGGGGTCGTGTTCCTCGGACCTGTATAGGAGTACATGATGGGGGTCGTGTTCCTCGGATCTGTATAGGAGTACATGATGGGGGTCGTGTTCCTCGGATCTGTATAGGAGTACATGATGGGGGTCAGGTTCCTCAGACCTGTATAGGAGTACATGATGGGGGTCGTGTTCCTCGGATCTGTATAGGAGTACATGATGGGGGTCGTGTTCCTCGGACCTGTATAGGAGTACATGATGGGGGTCGTGTTCCTCGGATCTGTATAGGAGTACATGATGGGGGTCGTGTTCCTCAGACCTGTATAGGAGTACATGATGGGGGTCGTGTTCCTTGGATCTGTATAGGAGTACATGATGGGGGTCGTGTTCCTCGGACCTGTATAGGAGTACATGATGGGGGTCGTGTTCCTCGGATCTGTATAGGAGTACATGATGGGGGTCGTGTTCCTCGGATCTGTATAGGGGTACATGATGGGGGTCGTGTTCCTCGGATCTGTATAGGAGTACACGATGGGGGTCGTGTTCCTTGGATCTGTATAGGAGTACACGATGGGGGTCGTGTTCCTCGGACCTGTATAGGAGTACATGATGGGGGTCGTGTTCCTCGGATCTGTATAGGAGTACATGATGGGGGTCGTGTTCCTCGGACCTGTATAGGAGTACATGATGGGGGTCGTGTTCCTCGGACCTGTATAGGAGTACATGATGGGGGTCGTGTTCCTCGGATCTGTATAGGAGTACATGATGGGGGTCGTGTTCCTCGGATCTGTATAGGGGTACATGATGGGGGTCAGGTTCCTTGGATCTGTATAGGAGTACATGATGGGGGTCGTGTTCCTCGGATCTGTATAGGAGTACATGATGGGGGTCGTGTTCCTCGGATCTGTATAGGAGTACATGATGGGGGTCGTGTTCCTCGGATCTGTATAGGAGTACATGATGGGGGTCATGTTCCTTGGATCTGTATAGGAGTACATGATGGGGGTCGTGTTCCTCGGATCTGTATAGGAGTACATGATGGGGGTCGTGTTCCTCGGATCTGTATAGGAGTACATGATGGGGGTCGTGTTCCTTGGATCTGTATAGGAGTACATGATGGGGGTCGTGTTCCTTGGATCTGTATAGGAGTACATGATGGGGGTCGTGTTCCTCGGATCTGTATAGGAGTACATGATGGGGGTCGTGTTCCTCGGATCTGTATAGGAGTACATGATGGGGGTCGTGTTCCTTGGATCTGTATAGGAGTACATGATGGGGGTCGCGTTCCTCGGATCTGTATAGGAGTACATGATGGGGGTCGTGTTCCTCGGATCTGTATAGGAGTACATGATGGGGGTCGTGTTCCTTGGATCTGTATAGGAGTACATGATGGGGGTCGTGTTCCTTGGATCTGTATAGGAGTACATGATGGGGGTCGTGTTCCTCGGATCTGTATAGGAGTACATGATGGGGGTCCTGTTCCTCGGATCTGTATAGGAGTACATGATGGGGGTTGTGTTCCACGGATCTGTATAGGGGTACATGATGGGGGTCGTGTTCCACGGATCTGTATAGGGGTACATGATGGGGGTCGTGTTCCTTGGATCTGTATAGGAGTACACGATGGGGGGCGTGTTCCTCGGATCTGTATAGGAGTACACGATGGGGGTCGTGTTCCTCGGATCTGTATAGGAGTACATGATGGGGGTCGTGTTCCTTGGATCTGTATAGGAGTACATGATGGGGGTCGTGTTCCTTGGATCTGTATAGGAGTACATGATGGGGGTCGTGTTCCTTGGATCTGTATAGGAGTACACGATGGGGGTTGTGTTCCTCGGATCTGTATAGGAGTACATGATGGGGGTCGTGTTCCTTGGATCTGTATAGGAGTACACGATGGGGGTCGTGTTCCACGGATCTGTATAGGAGTACATGATTGGGGTTGTGTTCCTTGGATCTGTATAGGAGTACATGATGGGGGTCGTGTTCCTTGGATCTGTATAGGAGTACATGATGGGGGTCGTGTTCCTTGGATCTGTATAGGAGTAAATGATGGGGGTCGTGTTCCTTGGATCTGTATAGGAGTACATGATGGGGGTTGTGTTCCTCGGATCTGTATAGGAGTACATGATGGGGGTCGTGTTCCTTGGATCTGTATAGGAGTACACGATGGGGGTCGTGTTCCAGGGATCTGTATAGGAGTACATGATGGGGGTTGTGTTCCTTGGATCTGTATAGGAGTACATGATGGGGGTCGTGTTCCTTGGATCTGTATAGGAGTACATGATGGGGGTCGTGTTCCTTGGATCTGTATAGGAGTAAATGATGGGGGTCGTGTTCCTTGGATCTGTATAGGAGTACACGATGGGGGTCGTGTTCCACGGATCTGTATAGGGGTACATGATGGGGGTCGTGTTCCTGGGATACAGTATATCAAGATTAAAGTTTTTTTTTTTTTTGACTAACTCCATCAGTCACATAACTTACCTGTATTGAAGTGAATCTCACATCCTGTTGATTGCTCCGCAGTGTAAAGTCTTCTCTCCAGTGTTGCCGGTCCTCTTCACTGCACTGACCGTCTGGCATTGCAGGGGTTAATTGCCTTGGGTTTAAACATGACAGTATAATAAAGAACGGCCGCCCACCCTCCTTCCTGTCCTCTTCTCCATTTATAAAAGTCCTTGTATTGTTTTCACTGAATGCAGCACATTGTGTGAATGAAGGAGGGGCAGATGAATGACAGGATCTCCTCCCTCATTTACACAACGTGTCACAGTCGGAGGGGCGGAGGGGCGGAGGGGCGGGTGGCCGTCGGGACCTTCTTCCATATAAAAAGGATGAAGTGTTAGACCCAAATGGCTGGAAGTTCAGTGCAGTGAAGAGGACCGGGCATCATTGGAAAGAAGATTTCTACACAGGGTGGGGGAGGGGATACACTCCATTTCAGGTGATGTGACTGAAGCTTCAGCCAATGAAAAATGTTTTACCTAAACTTTAGCTTCACGCTCCAACTTTGAGGCCGCTCTCTGTCACTCGGGGGGGGGGCCTGGGGGGCCTCGGAGGAATCTGAAGAGTATAGAAAAGGATGAGAGCGCCACAAGTAAATATCTCATTTTTTACAACATCAGAAGATGTATCCAACGCATTTCGGGGGCTCCATACTCCCCTTCATCAGAGCTGAGAAACGAGAGGACACAAAATATTGTAAATAATACAAAGATCTAAAATGACAAATCTGCCCCTATAGAAGAGCGGTGAACGTTACTTTATTATATATAATGTATATTTTGCCTTCCATTGGCTCCAGCTTCCTCCAACATGACTTTTATTTCTAAACAAATCTCTCTGGAAGCAAATAGAAAATTGAAGAATAGTAATGAGAAGCGGAGAGAAGAAAAATAAGATTGTCAGCTTCAGGGGCACAGGTGGTGGGAGAATGGGGGGCGGGGCAGACAGGAGGCGGACACTCCCCTCCAGGTGTGGCTTGTGGAAGGATGCACAACGCGTTGTGTGGTGTGATCTGCACTTTGTCAGGGTCGGGGGGGGGGGATGGGTCTGATCCTCCATCAGATTCAGTTCTCTTCACCTCGATACAAAATCTGTTCCATCTGCTCCGATCACTGCAATCCCGCATTCCCCGATTGTTCGCAGTGTGCGTATTGTTGGCGATAATGTTCGCTTCCATTGACAGCTCCCTCATTGTTGGTGCCGCCAGCTTCTATTACCCCGGGAACATTACACTGCCCATTGTTCTCCTGGCATTGCTGTCCATTGTTAGCCCATGAATGTGATCCGTCCAGGAGACGAGAGATCTTCAACAATCTTCCCTCCCGTCTCTCCAGGTTCTGAAGTCCAACAGTAAAGCGTACAGCTTCGGGAAGAGAGATCAGTCCATCAAGAGGAACCCCAATGTCCCGGTCCTGGTGAGAGGATGGCTCTACAAACAGGTGAGTCCCGACCACCCCACCCCCGACACAACATGTAGGATACTGTGTGTGACAAAGTGTCAGATAGTCATAGAGAGCAGGGGGGCATCTATAGGATATATATACTATATATATGTCTCTGATCCCCTCTATAGAATATATATACTGTATGTATGTCTCTGGTCCCCTCTATAGGATATATATTCTATATACTGTATGTATGTCTCTGATCCCCTCTATAGGATATATACTGTATGTATGTCTCTGATCCCCTCTATAGGATATATACTGTATATATGTCTCTGATCCCCTCTATAGGATATATACTGTATATATGTCTCTTATCCCCTCTATAGGATATATATACTATATATATGTCTCTGATCCCCTCTATAGGATATATATTCTATATACTGTATATATGTCTCTGATCCCCTCTATAGGATATATACTGTATATATGTCTCTTATCCCCTCTATAGGATATATATACTATATATATGTCTCTGATCCCCTCTATAGGATATATATTCTATATACTGTATATATGTCTCTGATCCCCTCTATAGGATATATACTGTATATATGTCTCTTATCCCCTCTATAGGATATATATTCTATATACTGTATATATGTCTCTGATCCCCTCTATAGGATATATACTGTATATATGTCTCTTATCCCCTCTATAGGATATATATTCTATATACTGTATATATGTCTCTGATCCCCTCTATAGGATATATACTGTATATATGTCTCTTATCCCCTCTATAGGATATATATTCTATATACTGTATATATGTCTCTGATCCCCTCTATAGAATATATACTGTATATATGTCTCTTATCCCCTCTATAGGATATATACTGTATATATGTCTCTTATCCCCTCTATAGGATATATATTCTATATACTGTATATATGTCTCTGATCCCCTCTATAGAATATATACTGTATATATGTCTCTGATCCCCTCTATAGGATTTATACTGTATATATGTCTCTTATCCCCTCTATAGGATATATATTCTATATACTGTATATATGTCTCTGATCCCCTCTATAGGATATATACTGTATATATGTCTCTTATCCCCTCTATAGGATATATATTCTATATACTGTATGTATGTCTCTGATCCCCTCTATAGGATATATATTCTATATACTGTATGTCTCGGATCCCCTCTATAGGCTATATACTGTATATATGCCTCTGATCTCCTCTATAGGATATATAATCTTTATACTGTATATACATCTCTGTGCTGATCCCCCTATAGGATATATATTCTATATACTGTATATATTACTCTGGCTGACTCTGTGCTCATCTCCTTTATAGGACAGCTCTGGGATGAAGCTGTGGAAGAGGAGATGGTTCCTTCTATCGGACTATTGCTTATTTTACTACAAAGGTGAGAGGTCAGGAGTCGCCCCATTACATTCCCTTCTATGGCTCCGTATATTGGGAGGGGGGGGGGGGGTTCAGTAGTCATCCTATACATTATCTTCTATGGCTCTGCACAATCTAGGGGGATGTCGCCTTATAAATCCCCTTTTGCACTTCCTGGGTAGGGGGTCTGACCCCCATAACATTCCCTTTTATGACTGCACATTTTTGGGATGGGAGTCAGGGGGTCACTCTCTCAATTTGTGCTGAAATATCGGGGAGTGGGGTTGTGGGTTGAGGGTCATCCTACTACACCTCCTCCTATAGCTCTGCACATTCTGGGATTGGGCGGGTCAAGGGTATCCCCCCATTACATTCCCTTTTCTGGCTCTGCACACTTTGAGGGGGAGAGTCAGGGCAAGCCCCGTGAATCCTTTTATGGCTCTGCACATTTTTGGGAAGGGGGGGTGTCAGGGGTCACTCCCTCTGGCTCTGGAACATTAGGGAGTCAAGTGGAGGGTCACCCATTACACCTCTTTCTATGGCTCTGCACATTCTGGGGGTCAGGGTTCACCCCCATTACAGCCCCTGCTATGTCTGTACACATTATGGGGGTTTAGAGATCAGAGGTCAACCCCCTTACACCACCTCCTATGGCTCAGTACATTCTGGGAGTGGGGAGTCGGGTGTCATCCCATTAGATCCATTTATTTGCCTCTGCATATTCTAGGGGTGGGGGGATCAAAGGTCGCCAGCGGGATTCAGGGGTCACTCTCATTACTTCCCCTTTTATGGCTCAGCACATTCTGCATTCTGGGGAAAGGGGGGGGGGGGGGTCAGTGGTCACCCATTTACATCTCTGTCTTTGCACATTCTGGGCAGGGGTAACCCCATTACATCACCTTCTATGGCTCTGCACATTCTGCGGTAAGGAGGGGGGATTCTACCTTTTCTACCTTTTCACCCCACAGGTATCTGGCAGAGTTTGGTATATTATATTTCCTCTCTGTGAAATTCTTTGCCTTGGTGTCACATTCTGTCTTCCCTCCACCCCCAATGTATGTTACACGGGAGTATAAACACGAAGTACAACGCTCTGCTTGGTGCGGGGACTGCGGCAGGTTACAGTGTGGTGCAGGGTGTAGCAGTGGTGCAGAGTATAGAGGTGTGTGGGGGGAGGGGTGTGCGGGGTATATGGGGTATAGCGGTGTGAATTGCTGGGATGGTGGGAAATGGAGAGGTATGGTCAGGAAATGTGCCCAGCCCCCGTTCTGTCCATTATCGGTACGGATCCGCCATTTGATCCCGGAACGAGCGCTCTGATTCTCCGATTTCTTCTCGCAGATAGTAAGGAAGAGTCCATACTGGGAAGTATTCCGCTTCCAGGATACATCATCTCCCCCGCGGGGCCCGAGGATCGCATCAACCGCAAGTACTCCTTCAAGGTAACCTTCCCGTTCCTTCTCTGTGTCCCCGCAGGACCCCCGTCCACTCCGCCCCTCACCCCTCCTCTTCTCATTTCCCTCCCCAACTTCTCCCATCCTCCTCTGGAATTGTCTTCTATGTGACATCACTTCCCGACCTCCCACTCTGCATAGTGGAAGTTGTAATAAAGATATTATTGGGCTCCGCCCCTTATTGTCTCCCTCCCCCCTCTCCTCCAACCCACTACCAGCAAAACCTATAGGAGTATCGACTCCCTGAAAGTCATTATTTGCATAACACTGAAAACACCACGCCCACATGATGCTGGGAACCTCCTCATAATGGGCACAGCGGGTGTACAGACCCGGGAACTCAGCACAGGGATGGTGGGAACCCCTCATAATGGGCACAGCGGGTGTACAGACCCGGGAACTCAGCACAGGGATGGTGAGAACCCCTCATAATGGGCACAGCGGGTGTGCAGACCCGGGAACTCAGCACAGGGATGGTGGGAACCCCTCATAATGGGCACAGCGGGTGTACAGACCCGGGAACTCAGCACAGGGATGGTGAGAACCCCTCATAATGGGCACAGCGGGTGTATAGACCCCGGAACTGAGCACAGGGATGGTGGGAACCCCTCATAATGGGCACAGCGGGTGTACAGACCTGGGAACTCAGCACAGGGATGGGGGAACCCCTCATAATGGGCACAGCGGGTGTACAGACCCGGGAACTCAGCACAGGGATGGTGAGAACCCCTCATAATGGGCACAGCGGGTGTACAGACCCGGGAACTCAGCACAGGGATGGTGAGAACCCCTCATAATGGGCACAGCGGGTGTACAGACCTGGGAACTCAGCACAGGGATGGGGGAACCCCTCATAATGGGCACAGCGGGTGTACAGACCCGGGAACTCAGCACAGGGATGGTGAGAACCCCTCATAATGGGCACAGCGGGTGTAAAGACCCGGGAACTCAGCACAGGGATGGTGGGAACCCCTCATAATGGGCACAGCGGGTGTACAGACCCGGGAACTCAGCACAGGGATGGTGGGAACCCCTCATAATGGGCACAGCGGGTGTACAGACCCGGGAACTCAGCACAGGGATGGTGGGAACCCCTCATAATGGGCACAGCGGGTGTACAGACCCGGGAACTCAGCACAGGGATGGTGGGAACCCCTCATAATGGGCACAGCGGGTGTACAGACCCGGGAACTCAGCACAGGGATGGTGGGAACCCCTCATAATGGGCACAGCGGGTGTACAGACCCGGGAACTCAGCACAAGGATGGTGAGAACCCCTCATAATGGGCACAGCGGGTGTACAGACCCGGGAACTCAGCACAGGGATGGTGGGAACCCCTCATAATGGGCACAGCGGGTGTACAGACCCGGGAACTCAGCACAGGGATGGTAGGAACCCCTCATAATGGGCACAGCGGGTGTACAGACCCGGGAACTCAGCACAGGGATGGTGGGAACCCCTCATAATGTGCACAGCGGGTGTACAGACCCGGGAACTCGGCACAGGGATGGTGGGAACCCCTCATAATGGGCACAGCGGGTGTACAGACCCGGGAACTCAGCACAGGGATGGTGGGAACCCCTCATAATGGGCACAGCGGGTGTACAGACCCGGGAACTCGGCACAGGGATGGTGGGAACCCCTCATAATGGGCACAGCGGGTGTACAGACCCGGGAACTCGGCACAGGGATGGCGGGAACCCCTCATAATGGGCACAGCGGGTGAACAGACCCGGGAACTCGGCACAGGGATGGTGGGAACCCCTCAT
Organism: Lithobates pipiens; assembly: GCF_037356315.1. NCBI lineage: Eukaryota > Metazoa > Chordata > Amphibia > Anura > Ranidae > Lithobates > Lithobates pipiens. The sequence goes on along the minus strand of NW_027507786.1, from coordinate 22,931,087 downwards.
AATGGGCACAGCGGGTGTACAGACCCGGGAACTCATCAGTAGAATTCCAAAAAGATAATTTTTATCCACCTGAAATATCACTTTTGGGGTTCGGCCCCCCTTTATATACAGTATGTGTATTGCCCCATGGTGGTAGATTGTGGTGAATAGACAGCGGTGGGGGAGGGTTGGCGCTCATTACGGATCAGACGGTTACACTGTAACAAATAGAAATGTGTGTTGCGGGTTGAATAGACGAGGGGCTGAGATCACTGCGAGAATTGCTGATCCCACCACAGCCCTTCACTGCCTGTCAGGTCACGTTAGTGATGAGTCCATCCCAGAGCAGCGCTGCCAATCCCACCGCATAGAGCCAGCCGCCCGGAGCCTTCCAGAGATGGGGTGAGAGAACCCTTCACCCCGAGAGTCCCATCCTCTACTGTCTGCATGGAGTGTGTTATCGTCTATAGTGCCATCTACATGGAGTGCGTTTTCATCTCTTTTGTCATCTACATGGAATATGTTCTCGTCTTTGGTGTCAGGTACATGGAGGGTGTTGTGGTGCCAGGTACATGGAGTGTGTTGTGATCTCTGGTGTCAGGTACATGGAGTGTGTTGTGATCTCTGGTGTCAGGTACATGGAGGGTGTTGTGATCTCTGGTGTCAGGTACATGGAGGGTGTTGTGGTGTCCGGTGCCAGGTACATGGAGGGTGTTGTGGTGTCCGGTGCCAGGTACATGGAGGGTGTTGTGGTGTCCGGTGCCAGGTACATGGAGGGTGTTGTGGTGTCCGGTGCCAGGTACATGGAGGGTGTTGTGGTGTCCGGTGCCAGGTACATGGAGGGTGTTGTGGTGTCCGGTGCCAGGTACATGGAGGGTGTTGTGGTGTCCGGTGCCAGGTACATGGAGGGTGTTGTGGTGTCCAGTGCCAGGTACATGGAGGGTGTTGTGGTGTCAGGTACATGGAGGGTGTTGTGGTCTCTGGTGTCAGGTACATGGAGGGTGTTGTGGTCTGTGATTTGAGATCGCCCCCATGGTTCTGCCCTCTGATGGGAGGTCTCTGGATATAATGTGATTGGTCGGGGGAGGGTCTGTACTCTGATGGGAGGTCTCTGGATATAATGTGATTGGTCGGGGGAGGGTCTGTCCTCTCATGGGAGGTCTCTGGATATAATGTGATTGGTCGGGGGAGGGTCTGTCCTCTCATGGGAGGTCTCTGGATATAATGTGATTGGTCGGGGGAGGGTCTGTATTCTGATGGGAAGTCTCTGGATATAATGTGATTGGTCGGGGGAGGGTCTGTATTCTGATGGGAAGTCTCTGGATATAATGTGATTGGTCAGGGGAGGGTCTGTCCTCTGATGGGAGGTCTCTGGATATAATGTGATTGGTCAGGGGAGGGTCTGTCCTCTGATGGGAGGTCTCTGGATATAATGTGATTGGTCGGGGGAGGGTCTGTCCTCTGATGGGAGGTCTCTGGATATAATGTGATTGGTCGGGGGAGGGTCTGTCCTCTCATGGGAGGTCTCTGGATATAATGTGATTGGTCGGGGGAGGGTCTGTCCTCTGATGGGAGGTCTCTGGATATAATGTGATTGGTCGGGGGAGGGTCTGTCCTCTGATGGGAGGTCTCTGGATATAATGTGATTGGTCGGGGGAGGGTCTGTCCTCTGATGGGAGGTCTCTGGATATAATGTGATTGGTCGGGGGAGGGTCTGTCCTCTCATGGGAGGTCTCTGGATATAATGTGATTGGTTGGGGGAGGGTCTGTCCTCTGATGGGAGGTCTCTGGATATAATGTGATTGGTCGGGGGAGGGTCTGTCCTCTGATGGGAAGTCTCTGGATATAATGTGATTGGTCGGGGGAGGGTCTGTCCTCTCATGGGAGGTCTCTGGATATAATGTGATTGGTTGGGGGAGGGTCTGTCCTCTGATGGGAGGTCTCTGGATATAATGTGATTGGTCGGGGGAGGGTCTGTCCTCTGATGGGAAGTCTCTGGATATAATGTGATTGGTCGGGGGAGGGTCTGTCCTCTGATGGGAGGTCTCTGGATATAATGTGATTGGTCGGGGGAGGGTCTGTCCTCTGATGGGAGGTCTCTGGATATAATGTGATTGGTCGGGGGAGGGTCTGTCCTCTGAAGGGAAGTCTCTGGATATAATGTGATTGGTCGGGGGAGGGTCTGTCCTCTGATGGGAGGTCTCTGGATATAATGTGATTGGTCGGGGGAGGGTCTGTCCTCTGATGGGAGGTCTCTGGATATAATGTGATTGGTCGGGGGAGGGTCTGTCCTCTGAAGGGAAGTCTCTGGATATAATGTGATTGGTCGGGGGAGGGTCTGTCCTCTGATGGGAGGTCTCTGGATATAATGTGATTGGTCGGGGGGAGGGTCTGTCCTCTGATGGGAGGTCTCTGGATATAATGTGATTGGTCGGGGGAGGGTCTGTCCTCTGATGGGAGGTCTCTGGATATAATGTGATTGGTCGGGGGAGGGTCTGTCCTCTGATGGGAGGTCTCTGGATATAATGTGATTGGTCGGGGGAGGGTCTGTCCTCTGATGGGAAGTCTCTGGATATAATGTGATTGGTCGGGGGAGGGTCTGTCCTCTGATGGGAGGTCTCTGGATATAATGTGATTGGTCGGGGGAGGGTCTGTCCTCTGATGGGAGGTCTCTGGATATAACGTGATTGGTCGGGGGAGGGTCTGTCCTCTGATGGGAGGTCTCTGGATATAATGTGATTGGTCGGGGGAGGGTCTGACCTCTGATGGGAGGTCTCTGGATAGTGGATATAATGTGATTGGTCGGGGGAGGGTCTGTCCTCTGATGGGAGGTCTCTGGATATAATGTGATTGGTCGGGGAGGGTCTGTCCTCTGATGGGAGGTCTCTGGATATAATGTGATTGGTCAAGGGAGGGTCTGTCCTCTGATGGGAGGTCTCTGGATATAATGTGATTGGTCGGGGGAGGGTCTGTCCTCTGATGGGAGGTCTCTGGATATAATGTGATTGGTCGGGGGAGGGTCTGTCCTCTGATGGGAGGTCTCTGGATATAATGTGATTGGTTGGGGGAGGGTCTGTCCTCTGATGGGAAGTCTCTGAATATAATGTGATTGGTCGGGGGAGGGTCTGTCCTCTGATGGGAGGTCTCTGGATATAATGTGATTGGTCGGGGGAGGGTCTGTCCTCTGATGGGAGGTCTCTGGATATAATGTGATTGGTCGGGGGAGGGTCTGTCCTCTGATGGGAGGTCTCTGGATATAATGTGATTGGTTGGGGGAGGGTCTGTCCTCTGATGGGAAGTCTCTGGATATAATGTGATTGGTCGGGGGAGGGTCTGTCCTCTGATGGGAGGTCTCTGGATATAATGTGATTGGTCGGGGGAGGGTCTGTCCTTTGATGGGAGGTCTCTGGATATAATGTGATTGGTCGGGGGAGGGTCTGTCCTCTGATGGGAGGTCTCTGGATATAATGTGATTGGTCGGGGGAGGGTCTGTCCTCTGATGGGAGGTCTCTGGATATAATGTGATTGGTCGGGGGAGGGTCTGTCCTCTGATGGGAGGTCTCTGGATATAATGTGATTGGTCGGGGGAGGGTCTGTCCTCTGATGGGAGGTCTCTGGATATAATGTGATTGGTCGGGGGAGGGTCTGTCCTTTGATGGGAGGTCTCTGGATATAATGTGATTGGTCGGGGGAGGGTCTGTCCTCTGATGGGAGGTCTCTGGATATAATGTGATTGGTCGGGGGAGGGTCTGTCCTCTGATGGGAGGTCTCTGGATATAATGTGATTGGTTGATGTGACATGTGAGGCAGATCATCGCTCGGTCCGCTCTGGCGCTCTTATTTGGCTGACTAGAAGATTGGAAATCTCCTCCGTATTGTCGGGGCATTCACATACAGATTAGAATTGATCAGATTTGGAATATTCTACAAATATATGGAGTACAGATCGGCTCTGCCGTCCCTCCAGATCTGCCCATCTATGGGGGGGCTCAGATCCACCTCCCGGGATTTTAGGGATAGAGAATATCGCAATGTTACCACTTAAAGGATCAGTCCACCCAAAGATGATATTTTGGTGATAGGCGGAGTCATCCCTGGGCTTAAGGACCCAGCTGGAGGTCCGCTAATTGCATATCCCTGACATAGAAGATGTCAGGGATATGCAATTAGCGGACCTCCAGCTGTTGCAGAACTACAAGTCCCATGAGGCACAGCAAGACTCTGACAGCCACAAGCATGACACCCAGAGGCAGAGGCATGATGGGACTTGTAGTTTTGCAACAGCTGGAAGTCCACTAATTGCATGTATGTCCTCCATACTCCAATACTGAAGTCTGTTCCCTCCTCCTATTGGTTGATCCTGCACACCTGTCTCAGTTCCCCCCTTCTATTGGATGTTCTTGCACACCTGTCTCAGTTCCCTCCTCCTATTGGTTGTTCCTGCACACCTGTTTCTGTTCCCTCCTATTGGTTGTTCCTGCACACCTGTTTCTGTTCCCACCCCCTATTGGTTGTTCCTGCACACCTGTTTTCGCCCCCCTATTGGATGTTCCTGCATACCTGTTTCTGTTCCCACCCCCCTATTGGATGTTCCTGCACACCTGTCTCAGTTCCTTCCTCCTATTGGATATTCTTGTACACCTGTCTCAATTCCCTCCTCCTATTGGTTGTTCCTGCACACCTGTTTCTGTTCCCACCCCCCTATTGGTTGTTCCTGCACACCTGTTTCTGTTCCCACCCCCCTATTGGTTGTTCCTGCACACCTGTTTCTGTTCCTGTCCCCCTATTGGTTGTTCCTGCACACCTGTTTGTGTTCCCTGCTCCTGTTGGATGTTGCTGCACTCCTCTATCTGTGAATGGAGTCGGGTTGTTGGTGATGGAGATGAGCTCCGTCTTGTACACTCTGGGACTTCTCTCTGTACATCTGTAGGGTGATCTCTTTGGTGGATGGTGTGAGGGGGGTGGAGGGTGTTGTGTCCCGGCGCAGAATGAATATTTGCTGATGTCGGCGGTGTGTTCTTGTCTCAGGCGGTACACAATAGCATGCGTGCCTACATCCAGCACCGAGAGCATGAGAACCTGGGGATGAGGACGTACTTCTTCAGTGCTGACACCCAAGAGGACATGAATGGCTGGATCCGGGCGATGAACCAAGCGACTCTCGTCCAGAGCACCCCCGACAAGAGGCAAGTGCGGTGTGCACAGGGGCGCGCTCCTAGAAAGTCTATGCAATGTTTTCCAACGTACAGGTCCCTGGGGGGAGGGGAGTGTACTTCTACATTACTGGGGGGGGGATTCCAGGGATCAGATCTCTACATTGAAGGTTATAGTCTGGAGGGGCATTCTGGGAGATGAGATCTCTACATGGGGGGTTATAGACTGGAGGGGGATTCTGGGAGATCAGATATCTACATGGGGGGGGGCGGTTATAGGCTGCAGGGGGATTCTGGGAGATCAGATCTCTACATGGGGGGGGGGGGGGGGTTATAGGCTGCAGGGGGATTCTGGGAGATCAGATCTCTACATGGGGGGGTTATAGTCTGGAGGGGGATTCTGGGAGATCAGATCTCTACATGGGGGGGTTATAGACTGGAGGGGGATTCTGGGAGATCAGATCTCTACATGGGGGGGTTATAGACTGGAGGGGGATTCTGGGAGATCAGATCTCTACATGGGGAGTTATAGGCTGGAGGGGGATTCTGGGGAGACCAGATCTCTACATTGGGCGTTTGTCTGGAGGAGGATTTTGGGGGGGATCAGATCTCTACATTGGGGATTCCAGGGAGGCCAGATATTTACATTGGGGGTTATATATAGTCTGGAGTGGGATGCTGGGCAGATCAGACCTCTACTTTGGGGGTTCTAGTCTGTAGAGGGGGATTCTGAGGAGACCAGACCTCTACAATGGGGGTTTTAGTCTGGACGGGGATTCTGGGGAGACCAGATCTTTACATTGATAGTTATGGTCTGGAGGGGGATTCCAGGGGTGACCAGACCTCTACAATTGGGGTTCTAGGCTGCAGAGGGGGATTCCAGGGACCCCAGATCACTACACTGAAGGTTATAGTCTGGAGGGGGATTCTGGGGAGACCAGATCACTACATCGTGGGTTTATAATACCCTTGTTATAGAAGTTGAGGGGTAAAGTTCTTATCTTTATTGTTTTAGAATTTGTATCGAATTATTTTCTTTGGCAAATAGACTTGTCCTTAAATCATTGATAACTTCCATTATTGGCAATCCTCCCTCTGATGTGGCCTACAGGGCTTGAGTAACTCTGACTTGCTGTGACTTGTAGTCCCCAACATTGAGGACATACCATGGTGAGACTTTTAGTCCCCAACATTGAGGAGATATCATGGTGAGACTTTTAGTCCCCAACATTGAGGAGATACCATGGCGAGACTTGTAGTCCCCAACATTGAGGAGATACCATGGTGAGACTTGTAGTCCCCAACATTGAGGAGATACCATGGTGAGACTTGTTGTCCCCAACATTGAGGAGATACCATGGCTAAGACTTGTAGTCCCCAACATTGAGGAGATACCATGGCGAGACTTGTAGTCCCCAACATTGAGGAGAGACCATGGCGAGACTTGTAGTCCCCAACATTGAGGAGAGACCATGGCGAGACTTGTAGTTCCCAACATTGAGGAGATACCATGGTGAGACTTGTAGTCCCCAACATTGAGGAGATGCCATGGTGAGACTTGAAGTCCCCAACATTGAGGAGATACCATGGTGAGACTTGTAGTCCCCAACATTGAGGAGATACCATGGTGAGACTTGTAGTCCCCAACATTGAGGAGAGACCATGGCGAGACTTGTAGTTCCCAACATTGAGGAGATACCATGGTGAGACTTGTAGTCCCCAACATTGAGGAGATACCATGGCGAGACTTGTAGTCCCCAACATTGAGGAGATACCATGGCGAGACTTGTAGTCCCCAACATTGAGGAGATACCATGGCGAGACTTGTAGTCCCCAACATTCCAACATTGAGGAGATACCATGGTGAAGACTTGTAGTTCCCAACATTGAGGAGATACCATGGTGAGACTTGTAGTCCCCAACATTCCAACATTGAGGAGATACCATGGTGAAGACTTGTAGTTCCCAACATTGAGGAGATACCATGGTGAGACTTGTAGTCCCCAACATTGAGGAGATACCATGGTGAGACTTGTAGTCCCCAACATTGAGGAGATACCATGGCGAGACTTGTAGTCCCCAACATTGAGGAGATACCATGGCGAGACTTGTAGTCCCCAACATTGAGGAGATACCATGGCGAGACTTGTAGTCCCCAACATTGAGGAGATACCATGGTGAGACTTGTAGTCCCCAACATTGAGGAGATACCATGGTGAGACTTGTAGTCCCCAACATTGAGGAGATACCATGGTGAGACTTGTAGCTCCAACATTGAGGAGATACCATGGCTAAGACTTGTAGTCCCCAACATTGAGGAGATACCATGGCGAGACTTGTAGTCCCCAACATTGAGGAGAGACCATGGTGAGACTTGTAGTCCCCAACATTGAGGAGATACCATGGTGAGACTTGTAGTCCCCAACATTGAGGAGATACCATGGTGAGACTTGTAGCTCCAACATTGAGGAGATACCATGGCTAAGACTTGTAGTCCCCAACATTGAGGAGATACCATGGTGAGACTTGTTGTCCCCAACATTGAGGAGATACCATGGCTAAGACTTGTAGTCCCCAACATTGAGGAGATACCATGGCGAGACTTGTAGTCCCCAACATTGAGGAGAGACCATGGCGAGACTTGTAGTCCCCAACATTGAGGAGAGACCATGGCGAGACTTGTAGTTCCCAACATTGAGGAGATACCATGGTGAGACTTGTAGTCCCCAACATTGAGGAGATGCCATGGTGAGACTTGAAGTCCCCAACATTGAGGAGATACCATGGTGAGACTTGTAGTCCCCAACATTGAGGACATACCATGGTGAGACTTTTAGTCCCCAACATTGAGGAGATATCATGGTGAGACTTTTAGTCCCCAACATTGAGGAGATACCATGGCGAGACTTGTAGTCCCCAACATTGAGGAGATACCATGGTGAGACTTGTAGTCCCCAACATTGAGGAGATACCATGGTGAGACTTGTTGTCCCCAACATTGAGGAGATACCATGGCTAAGACTTGTAGTCCCCAACATTGAGGAGATACCATGGCGAGACTTGTAGTCCCCAACATTGAGGAGAGACCATGGCGAGACTTGTAGTCCCCAACATTGAGGAGAGACCATGGCGAGACTTGTAGTTCCCAACATTGAGGAGATACCATGGTGAGACTTGTAGTCCCCAACATTGAGGAGATGCCATGGTGAGACTTGAAGTCCCCAACATTGAGGAGATACCATGGTGAGACTTGTAGTCCCCAACATTGAGGAGATACCATGGTGAGACTTGTAGTCCCCAACATTGAGGAGAGACCATGGCGAGACTTGTAGTTCCCAACATTGAGGAGATACCATGGTGAGACTTGTAGTCCCCAACATTGAGGAGATACCATGGCGAGACTTGTAGTCCCCAACATTGAGGAGATACCATGGCGAGACTTGTAGTCCCCAACATTGAGGAGATACCATGGTGAGACTTTTAGTCCCCAACATTGAGGAGATATCATGGTGAGACTTTTAGTCCCCAACATTGAGGAGATACCATGGCGAGACTTGTAGTCCCCAACATTGAGGAGATACCATGGTGAGACTTGTAGTCCCCAACATTGAGGAGATACCATGGTGAGACTTGTTGTCCCCAACATTGAGGAGATACCATGGCTAAGACTTGTAGTCCCCAACATTGAGGAGATACCATGGCGAGACTTGTAGTCCCCAACATTGAGGAGAGACCATGGCGAGACTTGTAGTCCCCAACATTGAGGAGAGACCATGGCGAGACTTGTAGTTCCCAACATTGAGGAGATACCATGGTGAGACTTGTAGTCCCCAACATTGAGGAGATGCCATGGTGAGACTTGAAGTCCCCAACATTGAGGAGATACCATGGTGAGACTTGTAGTCCCCAACATTGAGGAGATACCATGGTGAGACTTGTAGTCCCCAACATTGAGGAGAGACCATGGCGAGACTTGTAGTTCCCAACATTGAGGAGATACCATGGTGAGACTTGTAGTCCCCAACATTGAGGAGATACCATGGCGAGACTTGTAGTCCCCAACATTGAGGAGATACCATGGCGAGACTTGTAGTCCCCAACATTGAGGAGATACCATGGCGAGACTTGTAGTCCCCAACATTCCAACATTGAGGAGATACCATGGTGAAGACTTGTAGTTCCCAACATTGAGGAGATACCATGGTGAGACTTGTAGTCCCCAACATTCCAACATTGAGGAGATACCATGGTGAAGACTTGTAGTTCCCAACATTGAGGAGATACCATGGTGAGACTTGTAGTCCCCAACATTGAGGAGATACCATGGTGAGACTTGTAGTCCCCAACATTGAGGAGATACCATGGCGAGACTTGTAGTCCCCAACATTGAGGAGATACCATGGCGAGACTTGTAGTCCCCAACATTGAGGAGATACCATGGCGAGACTTGTAGTCCCCAACATTGAGGAGATACCATGGTGAGACTTGTAGTCCCCAACATTGAGGAGATACCATGGTGAGACTTGTAGTCCCCAACATTGAGGAGATACCATGGTGAGACTTGTAGCTCCAACATTGAGGAGATACCATGGCTAAGACTTGTAGTCCCCAACATTGAGGAGATACCATGGCGAGACTTGTAGTCCCCAACATTGAGGAGAGACCATGGTGAGACTTGTAGTCCCCAACATTGAGGAGATACCATGGTGAGACTTGTAGTCCCCAACATTGAGGAGATACCATGGTGAGACTTGTAGCTCCAACATTGAGGAGATACCATGGCTAAGACTTGTAGTCCCCAACATTGAGGAGATACCATGGTGAGACTTGTAGTCCCCAACATTGAGGAGATACCATGGTGAGACTTGTAGTTCCCAACATTGAGGAGATACCATGGCGAGACTTGTAGTCCCCAACATTGAGGAGATACCATGGTGAGACTTGTAGCTCCAACATTGAGGAGATACCATGGTGAGACTTGTAGTCCCCAACATTGAGGAGATACCATGGCGAGACTTGTAGTCCCCAACATTGAGGAGATACCATGGCGAGACTTGTAGTCCCCAACATTGAGGAGATACCATGGTGAGACTTGTAGTTCCCAACATTGAGGAGATACCATGGTGAGACTTGTAGTTCCCAACATTGAGGAGATACCATGGCGAGACTTGTAGTTCCCAACATTGAGGAGATACCATGGCGAGACTTGTAGTCCCCAACATTGAGGAGATACCATGGTGAGACTTGTAGTCCCCAACATTGAGGAGATACCATGGTGAGACTTGTAGTCCCCAACATTGAGGAGATACCATGGCGAGACTTGTAGTCCCCAACATTGAGGAGATACCATGGCGAGACTTGTAGTCCCCAACATTGAGGAGATACCATGGTGAGACTTGTAGTCCCCAACATTGAGGAGATATCATGGTGAGACTTGTAGTCCCCAACATTGAGGAGATATCATGGTGAGACTTGTAGTCCCCAACATTGAGGAGATACCATGGTGAGACTTGTAGTCCCCAACAGTGAGGAGATACCATGGCGAGACTTGTAGTCCCCAACATTGAGGAGATACCATGGTGAGACTTGTAGTCCCCAACATTGAGGAGATACCATGGCGAGACTTGTAGTCCCCAACATTGAGGAGATACCATGGTGAGACTTGTAGCTCCAACATTGAGGAGATACCATGGTGAGACTTGTAACTCCAACATTGAGGAGATACCATGGTGAGACTTGTAGTCCCCAACATTGAGGAGATATCATGGTGAGACTTGTAGTCCCCAACATTGAGGAGATACCATGGTGAGACTTGTAGTCCCCAACATTGAGGAGATACCATGGTGAGACTTGTAGTCCCCAACAGTGAGGAGATACCATGGTGAGACTTGTAGTCCCCAACATTGAGGAGATACCATGGTGAGACTTGTAGTCCCCAACATTGAGGAGATACCATGGTGAGACTTGTAGTCCCCAACATTGAGGAGATACCATGGTGAGACTTGTAGTTCCCAACATTGAGGAGATACCATGGTGAGACTTGTAGTCCCCAACATTGAGGAGATACCATGGTGAGACTTGTAGTCCCCAACATTGAGGAGATACCATGGCGAGACTTGTAGTCCCCAACATTGAGGAGATACCATGGTGAGACTTGTAGCTCCAACATTGAGGAGATACCATGGTGAGACTTGTAACTCCAACATTGAGGAGATACCATGGCGAGACTTGTAGTCCCCAACATTGAGGAGATACCATGGTGAGACTTGTAGCTCCAACATTGAGGAGATACCATGGTGAGACTTGTAGTCCCCAACATTGAGGAGATACCATGGCGAGACTTGTAGTCCCCAACATTGAGGAGATACCATGGTGAGACTTGTAACTCCAACATTGAGGAGATACCATGGTGAGACTTGTAGTCCCCAACATTGAGGAGATATCATGGTGAGACTTGTAGTCCCCAACATTGAGGAGATACCATGGTGAGACTTGTAGTCCCCAACATTGAGGAGATACCATGGTGAGACTTGTAGTCCCCAACATTGAGGAGATACCATGGTGAGACTTGTAGTCCCCAACAGTGAGGAGATACCATGGTGAGACTTGTAGTCCCCAACATTGAGGAGATATCATGGTGAGACTTGTAGTCCCCAACATTGAGGAGATACCATGGTGAGACTTGTAGTCCCCAACATTGAGGAGATACCATGGTGAGATTTGTAGTCCCCAACATTGAGGAGATACCATGGTGAGATTTGTAGTCCCCAACAGTGAGGAGATACCATGGTGAGACTTGTAGTCCCCAACATTGAGGAGATACCATGGCGAGACTTGTAGTCCCCAACATTGAGGAGATACCATGGCGAGACTTGTAGTCCCCAACATTGAGGAGATACCATGGTGAGACTTGTAGTCCCCAACATTGAGGAGATACCATGGTGAGACTTGTAGTCCCCAACATTGAGGAGATACCATGGCGAGACTTGTAGTCCCCAACATTGAGGAGATACCATGGTGAGACTTGTAGTCCCCAACATTGAGGAGATACCATGGTGAGACTTGTAGTTCCCAACATTGAGGAGATACCATGGTGAGACTTGTAACTCCAACATTGAGGAGATACCATGGTGAGACTTGTAGTCCCCAACATTGAGGAGATACCATGGTGAGACTTGTAGTTCCCAACATTGAGGAGATACCATGGTGAGACTTGTAACTCCAACATTGAGGAGATACCATGGTGAGACTTGTAGTCCCCAACATTGAGGAGATACCATGGTGAGACTTGTAACTCCAACATTGAGGAGATACCATGGTGAGACTTGTAGTCCCCAACATTGAGGAGATACCATGGTGAGACTTGTAGTCCCCAACATTGAGGAGATACCATGGTGAGACTTGTAGTCCCCAACAGTGAGGAGATACCATGGTGAGACTTGTAGTCCCCAACATTGAGGAGATACCATGGCGAAGACTTGTAGTCCCCAACATTGAGGAGATGCCATGGTGAGACTTGTAGTCCCCAACATTGAGGAGATACCATGGTGAGACTTGTAGTCCCCAACATTGAGGAGATACCATGGCGAGACTTGTAGTCCCCAACATTGAGGAGATGCCATGGTGAGACTTGTAGCTCCAACATTGAGGAGATACCATGGCGAGACTTGTAGTCCCCAACATTGAGGAGATACCATGGTGAGACTTGTAGTCCCCAACATTGAGGAGATACCATGGCGAGACTTGTAGTCCCCAACATTGAGGAGATACCATGGTGAGACTTGTAGTCCCCAACATTGAGGAGATACCATGGCGAGACTTGTAGTCCCCAACATTGAGGAGATACCATGGTGAGACTTGTAGTCCCCAACATTGAGGAGATACCATGGTGAGACTTGTAGTCCCCAACATTGAGGAGATACCATGGCGAGACTTGTAGTCCCCAACATTGAGGAGATACCATGGTGAGACTTGTAGTCCCCAACATTGAGGAGATATCATGGTGAGACTTGTAGTCCCCAACATTGAGGAGATATCATGGTGAGACTTGTAGTCCCCAACATTGAGGAGATACCATGGTGAGACTTGTAGTCCCCAACAGTGAGGAGATACCATGGCGAGACTTGTAGTCCCCAACATTGAGGAGATACCATGGTGAGACTTGTAGTCCCCAACATTGAGGAGATACCATGGCGAGACTTGTAGTCCCCAACATTGAGGAGATACCATGGTGAGACTTGTAGCTCCAACATTGAGGAGATACCATGGTGAGACTTGTAACTCCAACATTGAGGAGATACCATGGTGAGACTTGTAGTCCCCAACATTGAGGAGATATCATGGTGAGACTTGTAGTCCCCAACATTGAGGAGATACCATGGTGAGACTTGTAGTCCCCAACATTGAGGAGATACCATGGTGAGACTTGTAGTCCCCAACAGTGAGGAGATACCATGGTGAGACTTGTAGTCCCCAACATTGAGGAGATACCATGGTGAGACTTGTAGTCCCCAACATTGAGGAGATACCATGGTGAGACTTGTAGTCCCCAACATTGAGGAGATACCATGGTGAGACTTGTAGCTCCAACATTGAGGAGATACCATGGTGAGACTTGTAACTCCAACATTGAGGAGATACCATGGCGAGACTTGTAGTCCCCAACATTGAGGAGATACCATGGTGAGACTTGTAGCTCCAACATTGAGGAGATACCATGGTGAGACTTGTAGTCCCCAACATTGAGGAGATACCATGGCGAGACTTGTAGTCCCCAACATTGAGGAGATACCATGGTGAGACTTGTAACTCCAACATTGAGGAGATACCATGGTGAGACTTGTAGTCCCCAACATTGAGGAGATATCATGGTGAGACTTGTAGTCCCCAACATTGAGGAGATACCATGGTGAGACTTGTAGTCCCCAACATTGAGGAGATACCATGGTGAGACTTGTAGTCCCCAACATTGAGGAGATACCATGGTGAGACTTGTAGTCCCCAACAGTGAGGAGATACCATGGTGAGACTTGTAGTCCCCAACATTGAGGAGATATCATGGTGAGACTTGTAGTCCCCAACATTGAGGAGATACCATGGTGAGACTTGTAGTCCCCAACATTGAGGAGATACCATGGTGAGATTTGTAGTCCCCAACATTGAGGAGATACCATGGTGAGACTTGTAGTCCCCAACATTGAGGAGATACCATGGTGAGACTTGTAGTCCCCAACATTGAGGAGATACCATGGCGAGACTTGTAGTCCCCAACATTGAGGAGATACCATGGTGAGACTTGTAGTCCCCAACATTGAGGAGATACCATGGTGAGACTTGTAGTTCCCAACATTGAGGAGATACCATGGTGAGACTTGTAACTCCAACATTGAGGAGATACCATGGTGAGACTTGTAGTCCCCAACATTGAGGAGATACCATGGTGAGACTTGTAGTTCCCAACATTGAGGAGATACCATGGTGAGACTTGTAACTCCAACATTGAGGAGATACCATGGTGAGACTTGTAGTCCCCAACATTGAGGAGATACCATGGTGAGACTTGTAACTCCAACATTGAGGAGATACCATGGTGAGACTTGTAGTCCCCAACATTGAGGAGATACCATGGTGAGACTTGTAGTCCCCAACATTGAGGAGATACCATGGTGAGACTTGTAGTCCCCAACAGTGAGGAGATACCATGGTGAGACTTGTAGTCCCCAACATTGAGGAGATACCATGGCGAAGACTTGTAGTCCCCAACATTGAGGAGATGCCATGGTGAGACTTGTAGTCCCCAACATTGAGGAGATACCATGGTGAGACTTGTAGTTCCCAACATTGAGGAGATACCATGGTGAGACTTGTAGTCCCCAACATTGAGGAGATACCATGGTGAGACTTGTAGTCCCCAACATTGAGGAGATACCATGGCGAGACTTGTAGTCCCCAACATTGAGGAGATGCCATGGTGAGACTTGTAGCTCCAACATTGAGGAGATACCATGGCGAGACTTGTAGTCCCCAACATTGAGGAGATACCATGGTGAGACTTGTAGTCCCCAACATTGAGGAGATACCATGGCGAGACTTGTAGTCCCCAACATTGAGGAGATACCATGGTGAGACTTGTAGTCCCCAACATTGAGGAGATACCATGGCGAGACTTGTAGTCCCCAACATTGAGGAGATACCATGGTGAGACTTGTAGTCCCCAACATTGAGGAGATACCATGGCGAGACTTGTAGTCCCCAATAGCAGGGATGCTGCACACTGCCTTTGAAACGCATTTAGCTCTGCAGCAGATGGACACGGTTGTCTTGAAGGTGAATGATTTATAATTTATTGATAATATTAAAGTGAAATTGCCGCAGTATGAGAACCGCTATTGCTGATCTCTAAGGAGGGAAATCTGATTGAATGAGTAGTTTGGCATTTTATGACCCCCCACATTCTCCCTGTCTGCCCCCCGGTGATTGTCCGGCGGTATTCGGGAATGTGGAGAATTATCGTGTCCTCCTATAGGACTCCTGATATCACATGGTGTCCTAAGGATTCCGCTTTATCTCCTGCAGTGTCTCCCTCCCCCGATCTGCGGATTGCGTCTCGATTTTCTGATTATTCCTCATTTACTGACGCTGGCTGTTAATTGACATTGTGCCGTGTCTTTTATTGATTGGCTTGAGAGATGCTGCAGATCCGGGGCCACCCGGGAACGCTGTGGAGAGTGCAGGGTCTCTAACCCAGCCGCGGAGTCTGCAGAATCCCAGATTGTCAGCTGAGGATTCATTCTGTGACGGGGGATGAGAGTCCTGAGCTCAGCACTATCTTCATCCAAAGTCCGCATTGACTCTGGAGAGGGACCGCCATGACTCACCGCGCCGGGAGAGAGACGGGATAGACGGGAGGGGGTGGAGGTGATGACTTTTCTCTCAGGGTCTCCTGATTCCTCAATTATTGTCCCATCAAAAAAAAAAAATGTTCTGTCTAATAGAAATGTGTTTTCATGTTTTAGGGAGATTGTTGACGTGGAATGGCCGGCGGTCCCGGTGAACAACCACATCGAGTCCTTTAATGAGTTTCCTCAGCCGGAGACGGTCCAGATGAGGAGCAGCTACTCCAAACCCAAAGAGCTTCCGGCAACCAGGAACGAGGAGCCGCGGCGCAACTCCGAAGTGAAGGACCAGTACCGTGACATGGGATTCCAAGATGACTATCGAGAAGAAGGGGAGAGAGAGCCCTACTCGGTGGTGGGGGAGAAGGAGCGCTTTCGGGAGATGGCGGACAAAGAGCGCTTTCGGGAGACAGGGGACAAAGACCGCTTTCGGGAGACACGGGAGACGGCGGACAAAGAGCGCTTTCGGGAGACGGCGGACAAAGAGCGCTTTCGGGAGACGGCGGACAAAGAGCGCTTTCGGGAGACGGCGGACAAAGAGCGCTTTCGGGAGACGGCGGACAAAGAGCGCTTTCGGGAGACGGCGGACAAAGATCGCTTTCGGGAGACGGCGGACAAAGAGCGCTTTCGGGAGACGGCGGACAAAGATCGCTATAAGCAGGTGGCAGATAAGGACCTCTATCGGAATGGCGGAGATAATAAGCGCCAGCGGGAGCCGGATAAGGAACCTAATCGGACGGGTGGAGACAAAGAGCGCCAGCGGGAGGGCGGGGATAAGGACCGCTTCAAGGAGCGGATAGACAAGGATTACTACTACCGGGATCTGGAGGAACAGGAGCGTTTCCGGAATGGCCCTGACCGCGAGAGCTTCGTCGCCCACAAAAACACAATCAACGCCAATGGAGGGAAAGCACAGAATTCTTTTCTCTACAGCGACCGGCAGTCCGCCTTCACCGATTTCACCAAGCGGTACCGGTATGCGCCCCCACAGACGCCTCAACCGCAGACCCTGGAGAGGAACGGGACCTTGCCGGCTTCCTTCCGGACCAACACCACCAGTCCCATGGAGCAGAACGGAGCCGACACCTACAAGAGGGGCTTCGTGTCTAGAGCCGAGCCGGAGAAACCTGTGCAGCGGCGCAGCGTGATGGGCCAGGTGGAGCAGTGGGTGAAGATCCAGAAGGCAGACGGCAAGAGGTAAGATTTATCCTATAAATGCCAAAAATGAGTGGTCCACCTTGTGCTAGAGAGCCTGCTTCTGAAAATCCTGCCTGCCTGGCTGTCACACTGTATTTTTTGTATTTTCTTACCTACTGGGTAACTGTATACAGATGAGGAGCTCTAAAAGGACTAAAGCCAGAGAGAGCCATGGCTGGCCCAAGACATTGTTCTGCCTGGGTCCAAAAATAAAATGCTGCAGAACGCAGGGTTCAGGAGTGTGTTACCGTCAGAATGCAGGGATCAGGAGTGCGTTGGGCTTAGAATGCAGGGATCGGGAGTGCGTTGGGCTAAGAATGCAGGGATCAGGAGTGCGTTGGGCTAAGAATGCAGGGATCGGGAGTGCGTTGGGCTAAGAATGCAGGGATCAGGAAAGCGTTGGGCTAAGAATGCAAGGATCAGGAGTGCGTTGGGCTAAGAATGCAGGGATCAGGAGTGCGTTGGGCTAAGAATGCAGGGATCAGGAAAGCGTTGGGCTAAGAATGCAAGGATCAGGAGTGCGTTGAGCTAAGAATGCAGGGATCAGGAGTGTGCGTTGGGCTTAGAATGCAGGGATCAGGAGTGTGCGTTGGGCTTAGAATGCAGGGATCAGGAGTGCGTTGGGCTTAGAATGCAGGGATCAGGAGTGCGTCGGGCTAAGAATGCAGGGATCAGGAGTGCGTTGGGCAAAGAATGCAGGGATCAGGAAAGCGTTGGGCTAAGAATGCAGGGATCAGGAGTGTGCGTTGGGCTTAGAATGCAGGGATCAGGAGTGTGCGTTGGGCTTAGAATGCAGGGATCAGGAGTGCGTTGGGCTAAGAATGCAGGGATCAGGAGTGCGTTGGGCTAAGAATGCAGGGATCAGGAGTGCGTTGGGCAAAGAATGCAGGGATCAGGAGTGCGTTGGGCTAAGAATGCAGGGATCAGGAGTGCGTTGGGCTAAGAATGCAGGGATCAGGAAAGCGTTGGGCTAAGAATGCAGGGATCAGGAGTGTGTTGGGCTAAGAATGCAGGGATCAGGAAAGCGTTGGGCTAAGAATGCAGGGATCAGGAGTGCGTTGGGCTAAGAATGCAGGGATCAGGAAAGCGTTGGGCTAAGAATGCAAGGATCAGGAGTGCGTTGAGCTAAGAATGCAGGGATCAGGAGTGTGCGTTGGGCTTAGAATGCAGGGATCAGGAGTGCGTTGGGCTTAGAATGCAGGGATCAGGAGTGCGTCGGGCTAAGAATGCAGGGATCAGGAGTGCGTTGGGCAAAGAATGCAGGGATCAGGAAAGCGTTGGGCTAAGAATGCAGGGATCAGGAGTGTGCGTTGGGCTTAGAATGCAGGGATCAGGAGTGCGTTGGGCTAAGAATGCAGGGATCAGGAGTGCGTTGGGCTAAGAATGCAGGGATCAGGAGTGCGTTGGGCAAAGAATGCAGGGATCAGGAGTGTGCGTTGGGCTTAGAATGCAGGGATCAGGAGTGCGTTGGGCTTAGAATGCAGGGATCGGGAGTGCGTTGGGCTAAGAATGCAGGGATCGGGAGTGCGTTGGGCTAAGAATGCAGGGATCAGGAAAGCGTTGGGCTAAGAATGCAAGGATCAGGAGTGCGTTGGGCTAAGAATGCAGGGATCAGGAGTGCGTTGGGCTAAGAATGCAGGGATCAGGAAAGCGTTGGGCTAAGAATGCAAGGATCAGGAGTGCGTTGAGCTAAGAATGCAGGGATCAGGAGTGTGCGTTGGGCTTAGAATGCAGGGATCAGGAGTGTGCGTTGGGCTTAGAATGCAGGGATCAGGAGTGCGTTGGGCTAAGAATGCAGGGATCAGGAGTGCGTCGGGCTAAGAATGCAGGGATCAGGAGTGCGTCGGGCAAAGAATGCAGGGATCAGGAAAGCGTTGGGCTAAGAATGCAGGGATCAGGAGTGTGCGTTGGGCTTAGAATGCAGGGATCAGGAGTGTGCGTTGGGCTTAGAATGCAGGGATCAGGAGTGTGCGTTGGGCTTAGAATGCAGGGATCAGGAGTGCGTTGGGCTAAGAATGCAGGGATCAGGAGTGCGTTGGGCTAAGAATGCAGGGATCAGGAGTGCGTTGGGCTAAGAATGCAGGGATCAGGAAAGCGTTGGGCTAAGAATGCAAGGATCAGGAGTGCGTTGAGCTAAGAATGCAGGGATCAGGAGTGTGCGTTGGGCTTAGAATGCAGGGATCAGGAGTGCGTTGGGCTAAGAATGCAGGGATCAGGAGTGCGTTGGGCTTAGAATGCAGGGATCAGGAGTGCGTCGGGCTAAGAATGCAGGGATCAGGAGTGCGTTGGGCTAAGAATGCAGGGATCAGGAAAGCGTTGGGCTAAGAATGCAAGGATCAGGAGTGCGTTGGGCTAAGAATGCAGGGATCAGGAGTGCGTTGGGCTAAGAATGCAGGGATCAGGAAAGCGTTGGGCTAAGAATGCAAGGATCAGGAGTGCGTTGAGCTAAGAATGCAGGGATCAGGAGTGTGCGTTGGGCTTAGAATGCAGGGATCAGGAGTGCGTCGGGCTAAGAATGCAGGGATCAGGAGTGCGTTGGGCAAAGAATGCAGGGATCAGGAAAGCGTTGGGCTAAGAATGCAGGGATCAGGAGTGTGCGTTGGGCTTAGAATGCAGGGATCAGGAGTGCGTTGGGCTAAGAATGCAGGGATCAGGAGTGCGTTGGGCTAAGAATGCAGGGATCAGGAGTGCGTTGGGCAAAGAATGCAGGGATCAGGAGTGTGCGTTGGGCTTAGAATGCAGGGATCAGGAGTGCGTTGGGCTAAGAATGCAGGGATCAGGAGTGCGTTGGGCTAAGAATGCAGGGATCAGGAGTGCGTTGGGCTTAGAATGCAGGGATCGGGAGTGCGTTGGGCTAAGAATGCAGGGATCGGGAGTGCGTTGGGCTAAGAATGCAGGGATCAGGAAAGCGTTGGGCTAAGAATGCAAGGATCAGGAGTGCGTTGGGCTAAGAATGCAGGGATCAGGAGTGCGTTGGGCTAAGAATGCAGGGATCAGGAAAGCGTTGGGCTAAGAATGCAAGGATCAGGAGTGCGTTGAGCTAAGAATGCAGGGATCAGGAGTGTGCGTTGGGCTTAGAATGCAGGGATCAGGAGTGTGCGTTGGGCTTAGAATGCAGGGATCAGGAGTGCGTTGGGCTAAGAATGCAGGGATCAGGAGTGCGTTGGGAAAAGAATGCAGGGATCAGGAGTGCGTTGGGCTAAGAATGCAGGGATCAGGAGTGCGTCGGGCTAAGAATGCAGGGATCAGGAGTGCGTCGGGCAAAGAATGCAGGGATCAGGAAAGCGTTGGGCTAAGAATGCAGGGATCAGGAGTGTGCGTTGGGCTTAGAATGCAGGGATCAGGAGTGTGCGTTGGGCTTAGAATGCAGGGATCAGGAGTGCGTTGGGCTAAGAATGCAGGGATCAGGAGTGCGTTGGGCTAAGAATGCAGGGATCAGGAGTGCGTTGGGCTAAGAATGCAGGGATCAGGAAAGCGTTGGGCTAAGAATGCAAGGATCAGGAGTGCGTTGAGCTAAGAATGCAGGGATCAGGAGTGTGCGTTGGGCTAAGAATGCAGGGATCAGGAGTGCGTTGGGCTAAGAATGCAGGGATCAGGAGTGCGTTGGGCTTAGAATGCAGGGATCAGGAGTGCGTCGGGCTAAGAATGCAGGGATCAGGAGTGCGTCGGGCAAAGAATGCAGGGATCAGGAAAGCGTTGGGCTAAGAATGCAGGGATCAGGAGTGTGCGTTGGGCTTAGAATGCAGGGATCAGGAGTGTGCGTTGGGCTTAGAATGCAGGGATCAGGAGTGCGTTGGGCTAAGAATGCAGGGATCAGGAGTGCGTTGGGCTAAGAATGCAGGGATCAGGAGTGCGTTGGGCTAAGAATGCAGGGATCAGGAAAGCGTTGGGCTAAGAATGCAAGGATCAGGAGTGCGTTGAGCTAAGAATGCAGGGATCAGGAGTGTGCGTTGGGCTTAGAATGCAGGGATCAGGAGTGCGTTGGGCTAAGAATGCAGGGATCAGGAGTGCGTTGGGCTTAGAATGCAGGGATCAGGAGTGCGTCGGGCTAAGAATGCAGGGATCAGGAGTGCGTTGGGCTAAGAATGCAGGGATCAGGAGTGTGCGTTGGGCTAAGAATGCAGGGATCAGGAGTGCGTTGGGCTAAGAATGCAGGGATCAGGAGTGCGTTGGGCTTAGAATGCAGGGATCAGGAGTGCGTCGGGCTAAGAATGCAGGGATCAGGAGTGCGTCGGGCAAAGAATGCAGGGATCAGGAAAGCGTTGGGCTAAGAATGCAGGGATCAGGAGTGTGCGTTGGGCTTAGAATGCAGGGATCAGGAGTGTGCGTTGGGCTAAGAATGCAGGGATCAGGAGTGCGTTGGGCTAAGAATGCAGGGATCAGGAGTGCGTTGGGCTAAGAATGCAGGGATCAGGAGTGCGTTGGGCTAAGAATGCAGGAATCAGGAGTGCGTTGGGCTAAGAATGCAGGGATCAGGAGTGCGTTGGGCTAAGAATGCAGGGATCAGGAGTGCGTTGGGCTTAGAATGCAGGGATCAGGAAAGCGTTGGGCTAAGAATGCAGGGATCAGTAGTGCGTTGGGCTAAGAATGCAGGGATCAGGAGTGCGTTGGGCTAAGAATGCAGGGATCAGGAGTGCGTTGGGCTAAGAATGCAGGGATCAGGAGTGCGTCGGGGTAAGAATGCAGGGATCAGGAAAGCGTTGGGCTAAGAATGCAGGGATCAGGAGTGCGTTGGGCTAAGAATGCAGGGATCAGGAGTGCGTTGGGCTAAGAATGCAGGGATCAGGAGTGCGTCGGGGTAAGAATGCAGGGATCAGGAAAGCGTTGGGCTAAGAATGCAGGGATCAGGAGTGCGTTGGGCTTAGAATGCAGGGATCAGGAGTGCGTCGGGCTAAGAATGCAGGGATCAGGAGTGCGTCGGGCAAAGAATGCAGGGATCAGGAAAGCGTTGGGCTAAGAATGCAGGGATCAGGAGTGTGCGTTGGGCTTAGAATGCAGGGATCAGGAGTGTGCGTTGGGCTAAGAATGCAGGGATCAGGAGTGCGTTGGGCTAAGAATGCAGGGATCAGGAGTGCGTTGGGCTAAGAATGCAGGAATCAGGAGTGCGTTGGGCTAAGAATGCAGGGATCAGGAGTGCGTTGGGCTAAGAATGCAGGGATCAGGAGTGCGTTGGGCTAAGAATGCAGGGATCAGGAGTGCGTTGGGCTAAGAATGCAGGGATCAGGAGTGCGTCGGGGTAAGAATGCAGGGATCAGGAAAGCGTTGGGCTAAGAATGCAGGGATCAGGAGTGCGTTGGGCTAAGAATGCAGGGATCAGGAGTGCGTTGGGCTAAGAATGCAGGGATCAGGAGTGCGTTGGGCTAAGAATGCAGGGATCAGGAGTGCGTTGGGCTTAGAATGCAGGGATCAGGAAAGCGTTGGGCTAAGAATGCAGGGATCAGTAGTGCGTTGGGCTAAGAATGCAGGGATCAGGAGTGCGTTGGGCTAAGAATGCAGGGATCAGGAGTGCGTTGGGCTAAGAATGCAGGGATCAGGAGTGCGTCGGGGTAAGAATGCAGGGATCAGGAAAGCGTTGGGCTAAGAATGCAGGGATCAGGAGTGCGTTGGGCTAAGAATGCAGGGATCAGGAGTGCGTTGGGCTAAGAATGCAGGGATCAGGAGTGCGTCGGGGTAAGAATGCAGGGATCAGGAAAGCGTTGGGCTAAGAATGCAGGGATCAGGAGTGCGTTGGGCTTAGAATGCAGGGATCAGGAGTGCGTCGGGCTTAGAATGCAGGGATCAGGAGTGCGTCGGGCTAAGAATGCAGGGATCAGGAGTGCGTCGGGCAAAGAATGCAGGGATCAGGAAAGCGTTGGGCTAAGAATGCAGGGATCAGGAGTGTGCGTTGGGCTTAGAATGCAGGGATCAGGAGTGTGCGTTGGGCTAAGAATGCAGGGATCAGGAGTGCGTTGGGCTAAGAATGCAGGGATCAGGAGTGCGTTGGGCTAAGAATGCAGGAATCAGGAGTGCGTTGGGCTAAGAATGCAGGGATCAGGAGTGCGTTGGGCTAAGAATGCAGGGATCAGGAGTGCGTTGGGCTAAGAATGCAGGGATCAGGAGTGCGTTGGGCTAAGAATGCAGGGATCAGGAGTGCGTCGGGGTAAGAATGCAGGGATCAGGAAAGCGTTGGGCTAAGAATGCAGGGATCAGGAGTGCGTTGGGCTAAGAATGCAGGGATCAGGAGTGCGTTGGGCTAAGAATGCAGGGATCAGGAGTGCGTTGGGCTAAGAATGCAGGGATCAGGAGTGCGTTGGGCTTAGAATGCAGGGATCAGGAAAGCGTTGGGCTAAGAATGCAGGGATCAGTAGTGCGTTGGGCTAAGAATGCAGGGATCAGGAGTGCGTTGGGCTAAGAATGCAGGGATCAGGAGTGCGTTGGGCTAAGAATGCAGGGATCAGGAGTGCGTCGGGGTAAGAATGCAGGGATCAGGAAAGCGTTGGGCTAAGAATGCAGGGATCAGGAGTGCGTTGGGCTTAGAATGCAGGGATCAGGAGTGCGTCGGGCTAAGAATGCAGGGATCAGGAGTGCGTCGGGCAAAGAATGCAGGGATCAGGAGTGTGCGTTGGGCTTAGAATGCAGGGATCAGGAGTGTGCGTTGGGCTAAGAATGCAGGGATCAGGAGTGCGTTGGGCTAAGAATGCAGGGATCAGGAGTGCGTTGGGCTAAGAATGCAGGAATCAGGAGTGCGTTGGGCTAAGAATGCAGGGATCAGGAGTGCGTTGGGCTAAGAATGCAGGGATCAGGAGTGCGTTGGGCTAAGAATGCAGGGATCAGGAGTGCGTTGGGCTAAGAATGCAGGGATCAGGAGTGCGTTGGGCTAAGAATGCAGGGATCAGGAGTGCGTCGGGGTAAGAATGCAGGGATCAGGAAAGCGTTGGGCTAAGAATGCAGGGATCAGGAGTGCGTTGGGCTAAGAATGCAGGGATCAGGAGTGCGTTGGGCTAAGAATGCAGGGATCAGGAGTGCGTCGGGGTAAGAATGCAGGGATCAGTGGTTAGGCAATAAGTGTCCTGTGTCCCTTTCACATCACCCCCCCCCCCCCCTCCCCCAATTTCCCTCCTATAGCAATGCCCTACGTCACAGCTGAGAGCAGAAGGAGGCACAGTTCTGGGCAGAGGCTGGGAGCGGGAGCCAGCAGAGTGACTTTCCACATTAGCAAGCTGGTGATTGGTTGTTTAGGACCCCCTTGTGTCCCACCAACCAATCGCCTGCGGTTTAACGTCAAAAGTTAATTTGGGCTCCTCCTCCCATCCTCTGTCCTAAGCTAAGCTGCCTCCTGCTCTCCGCTGTTCACTGATGACAGCCGCGGAGGGGGAAATGGGAGAGGGCGGGACAGGCCTGGAGGGTGGGGTAAGAAGGGCCGGTGTCCTATCAAACATGGTCCCTCATTGGATAGTGTCCGCTGTGTAGTGCGCATGCACAGTACATAGCACACAGATTCCGAAAATAGCCGAAGATTAACAGCGCCTGCGCCATGAGTCCAGGTTCTCTCCCCACCATCCAAGTGTACATCGAGTTAGAATAAAAAAGAGCCGAGCGCAGCGAGGGGCCCTCTAATATTCACAACCCTATGTCCGCTTGGATGGGGGGGCCACCACCTCCAATCACGGCGCAGGCGCCGTTCATCTTCGGAGATTTTCCGAAGTTTCGTCTGCTGATGGCAAGACACTATCTGCCAGAACACCGGCAGCGAGAAGGCGGGGCAGGAACCTGTTCATGGTGGACGGCTGCTGACCTCCATGTCTTGGCCGTCAATTTGTTGCCCCTCTTAAAGTGACGCCCGCATCCAATGGGCCGGCTCTGCCAAGAACATCTTCAGGGGCCAGCAGCGGCAGCCTTTGTGTTCTGGGTATAGAGCGCCACCTGCAGTCATTGTGGGGAAGCGTGTGTTATACAGCGCCTGGAAAAAGTATTCATACCCCTCGGATCTCCCTCATCTTGTCATGTTACAACCAAAGACATAAATGTATTTTATTGGGATTTTATGTGATGGACCAACACAAAGTGTCACATAATTGTGAAGTGGAAGGAAAATGATACAAATAAATATGTGAAATGTGTGTGGGGGGGGCATTTGTATTCAGCCCCCTTTGCTCTGATACCCCCAACTAAAATCTAGAGGAACCAATTGCCTTCAGAAGTCATCTAATTAGTAAATAGAGTCCACCTGTGTGTCATTTAATCTCAATATAAATACGGCTGTTCTATGAAGCCCTCAGAGGTTTGTTAGAGAACCTTAGTGAATAAACAGCATCATGAAGGCCGAGGAACACACCAGGCAGGTCAGGGATAAAGTTGTGGAGAAGTATAAAGCAGGGTTGGGTTATAATAAAATCTCCCAAGCTTTGAACATCTCACGGAGCTCTGTTCAATCCATCATCGGAAAATGGAAAGAGTATGGGCACAACTGCAAACCTACCAAGACATGGCCGTCCACCTAAACTGACCGGGCCGGGCAAGGAGAGCATTCCTCAGAGAAGAGCCAAGAGGTCCATGGTAACTCTGGAGGAGCTGCAGAGATCCACAGCTCAGGGGGGAGAATCTGTCCACAGGACAACTATTAGTCGTCTCTCCACAAATCTGCCCTTTATGGAAGAGTGACAAGAAGAAAGACATTGGAGAAAGAAAGTCATAAGAAGTCCTGTTTGTAGTTTGTGAGAAGCCATGTGGGGGAGGGGGCAGCAAACATGTGGAAGAAGGTGATCTGGTCAGAGGAGACCAAAATTCTACTTTATGGCCTAAAAGCAAAACGCTATGTGTGGGGAAAACTAACACTGCCCATCCCCCGAACACACCATCCCCACCGTGAGACATGGTGGTGGCAGCATCATGTGGTGGGGATGGTTTTCTTCAGCAGGGACAGGGAAGCTGGTCAGAGTTGATGGGAAGATGGATGGAGACAAATACAGGACAATCTTAGAAGAAAACCTGTTAGAGTCGGCAGAAGACTTGAGACCGGGGCGGAGGTTCCCCTTCCAGCAGGACAACGACCCGAAACATCCAGCCAGAGCTACAATGGAATGGTTTACATCAAAGCATATTCATGTGTTAGAATGGCCCAGTCACAGTCCAGACCTAAATCCCATTGAGAATCTGTGGCAAGACTTGAAAATTGCTGATCACAGACGCTCTCCATCCAATCTGACAGAGCTTGAGATATTTTACAAAGAAGAAGAATGGGCAGAAATGTCCTCTCTAGATGGGCAAAGCTGGTAGAGACACCCCCAAAAAGACTTGTAGAGAAAGGGGGTTCTACAAAGTATTGACTCCGGGGGGCGCCATACAAATGCCCCTCCCCCACACTTTTCACATATTTATTTGTATCATTTATCATTTTCCTTCCACTTCACAATTATGTGACACTTTGTGTTGGTCCATCACATAAAATCCCAATAAAATACATTTATGGTTTTGGTTGTAACAAAATGTGGGGAATGTCAGGGGGTATGAATACTTTTTCCAGGCACTGAATATATTCTGGGTGGAGAGCGTCACCCGCAGTCACTATAGCTATTCTACTCATGATATGTACTCCAGATACAGAGCACCAATCACTGCGCTGGGTACAGAGCGCCACCTATGACCAGTAAGAGGTACTGTGTGTGATGTGTATTCTGTGTACACAGAGCGCCACCTGCAGTCACCGAGGGGTATTTGGTGATATGTATTCTGGGTACAGAGCGCCACCTGCAGTCACCGAGGGGTATTTGGTGATATGTATTCTGGGTACAGAGCGCCACCTGCAGTCACTGAGGGGTATTTGGAGA
This sequence comes from Lithobates pipiens, assembly GCF_037356315.1. Taxonomy (NCBI): domain Eukaryota; kingdom Metazoa; phylum Chordata; class Amphibia; order Anura; family Ranidae; genus Lithobates; species Lithobates pipiens. The sequence goes on along the minus strand of NW_027507786.1, from coordinate 22,904,057 downwards.
TATGTATTCTGGGTACAGAGCGCCACCTGCAGTCACTGAGGGGTATTTGGTGATATGTATTCTGGGTACAGAGCGCCACCTGCAGTCACTGAGGGGTATTTGGAGATATGTATTCTGGGTACAGAGCGCCACCTGCAGTCACCGAGGGGTATTTGGTGATATGTATTCTGGGTACAGAGCGCCACCTGCAGTCACCGAGGGGTATTTGGAGATATGTATTCTGGGTACAGAGCGCCACCTGCAGTCACTGAGGGGTATTTGGTGATATGTATTCTGGGTACAGAGCGCCACCTGCAGTTACATTTTCAGAAGTCTGAATTGCTGAATTTGTACTCCGCCAGGCTAAAGCAGAACTCCGCTGTGTATGAACCCGTCACATAAAGTAACCAATGATAGAAGAAAAGGTAAAAATAAAATGGACTTTGCGGCCCCTTCCTCCCGCTAGATGCCATATACCAGTGCGGAGTTCCCATCTCCTGAGCTGGAAGGGTGGATTCCCTCCCTCTGCTTCTGTAGATAGCTGTCAATCAGAGCGCCACACAGGGAGAAGTGGGCGGGATCGGACACATAGTTTGTGAGGGTGTCAGGATTGTGAGAAGGTAAATAATTGTCGGTATGTAGTGATTGCGGGAACACGAAGAGTTACTTATCTCAATTTGTGATCACTGAGCGGGGGAAGGGAGGGACACGGAGCCGCTTCTCCCATCTGTCAGGAATTTTCTCTAAACCGTTTAGTCCAGAAATGTAATTGTGGTGCGACCAGCAGGTGATACCGCGTGTGATCTGTATTCTGGGTGGAGTGCGCCACCTGCAGTCATTGTGTGGACATTGCGTGTGATCTGTATTCTGGGTGGAGTGCGCCACCTGCAGTCATTGTGGGACATTGCGTGTGATCTGTATTCTGGGTGGAGTGTGCCACCTGCAGTCATTGTGGGACATTGCGTGTGATCTGTATTCTGGGTGGAGTGCGCCACCTGCAGTCATTGTGGGACATTGCGTGTGATCTGTATTCTGGGTGGAGTGCGCCACCTGCAGACGTTGTGGGACATTGCGTGTGATCTGTATTCTGGGTGGAGTGTGCCACCTGCAGTCATTGTGGGACATTGCGTGTGATCTGTATTCTGGGCGGAGTGCGCCACCTGCAGTCATTGTGGGACATTGCGTGTGATCTGTATTCTGGGCGCAGTGCGCCACCTGCAGTCATTGTGGGACATTGCGTGTGATCTGTATTCTGGGTGGAGTGTGCCACCTGCAGTCATTGTGGGACATTGCGTGTGATCTGTATTCTGGGTGGAGTGCGCCACCTGCAGTCATTGTGGGACATTGCGTGTGATCTGTATTCTGGGTGGAGTGCGCCACCTGCAGTCATTGTGGGACATTGCGTGTGATCTGTATTCTGGGCGGAGTGCGCCACCTGCAGTCATTGTGGGACATTGCGTGTGATCTGTATTCTGGGTGGAGTGCGCCACCTGCAGTCATTGTGGGACATTGCGTGTGATCTGTATTCTGGGTGGAGTGCACCACCTGCAGTCATTGTGGGACATTGCGTGTGATCTGTATTCTGGGTGGAGTGCACCACCTGCAGTCATTGTGGGACATTGCGTGTGATCTGTATTCTGGGTGGAGTGCGCCACCTGCAGTCATTGTGGGACATTGCGTGTGATCTGTATTCTGGGCACAGTGCGCCACCTGCAGTCATTGTGGGACATTGCGTGTGATCTGTATTCTGGGTGGAGTGCACCACCTGCAGTCATTGTGGGACATTGCGTGTGATCTGTATTCTGGGTGGAGTGCGCCACCTGCAGTCATTGTGGGACATTGCGTGTGATCTGTATTCTGGGCGGAGTGCGCCACCTGCAGTCATTGTGGGACATTGCGTGTGATCTGTATTCTGGGCGGAGTGCGCCACCTGCAGTCATTGTGGGACATTGCGTGTGATCTGTATTCTGGGCGCAGTGCGCCACCTGCAGTCGTTGTGGGACATTGCGTGTGATCTGTATTCTGGGTGGAGTGCGCCACCTGCAGTCATTGTGGGACATTGCGTGTGATCTGTATTCTGGGTGGAGTGCGCCACCTGCAGTCATTGTGGGACATTGCGTGTGATCTGTATTCTGGGTGGAGTGCGCCACCTGCAGTCATTGTGGGACATTGCGTGTGATCTGTATTCTGGGTGGAGTGCGCCACCTGCAGTCATTGTGGGACATTGCGTGTGATCTGTATTCTGGGTGGAGTGCGCCACCTGCAGTCATTGTGGGACATTGCGTGTGATCTGTATTCTGGGTGGAGTGCGCCACCTGCAGTCATTGTGGGACATTGCGTGTGATCTGTATTCTGGGCGGAGTGCGCCACCTGCAGTCATTGTGGGACATTGCGTGTGATCTGTATTCTGGGCGCAGTGCGCCACCTGCAGTCATTGTGGGACATTGCGTGTGATCTGTATTCTGGGCGCAGTGCGCCACCTGCAGTCATTGTGGGACATTGCGTGTGATCTGTATTCTGGGCGCAGTGCGCCACCTGCAGTCATTGTGGGACATTGCGTGTGATCTGTATTCTGGGTGGAGTGTGCCACCTGCAGTCATTGTGGGACATTGCGTGTGATCTGTATTCTGGGCACAGTGCGCCACCTGCAGTCATTGTGGGACATTGCGTGTGATCTGTATTCTGGGTGGAGTGCGCCACCTGCAGTCATTGTGGGACATTGCGTGTGATCTGTATTCTGGGCGAAGTGCGCCACCTGCAGTCATTGTGGGACATTGCGTGTGATCTGTATTCTGGGTGGAGTGCGCCACCTGCAGTCATTGTGGGACATTGCGTGTGATCTGTATTCTGGGCGAAGTGCGCCACCTGCAGTCATTGTGGGACATTGCGTGTGATCTGTATTCTGGGCGGAGTGCGCCACCTGCAGTCATTGTGGGACATTGCGTGTGATCTGTATTCTGGGCGGAGTGCGCCACCTGCAGTCATTGTGGGACATTGCGTGTGATCTGTATTCTGGGTGGAGTGCACCACCTGCAGTCATTGTGGGACATTGCGTGTGATCTGTATTCTGGGTGGAGTGCGCCACCTGCAGTCATTGTGGGACATTGCGTGTGATCTGTATTCTGGGTGGAGTGCGCCACCTGCAGTCATTGTGGGACATTGCGTGTGATCTGTATTCTGGGTGGAGTGCACCACCTGCAGTCATTGTGGGACATTGCGTGTGATCTGTATTCTGGGTGGAGTGCGCCACCTGCAGTCATTGTGGGACATTGCGTGTGATCTGTATTCTGGGCGGAGTGCGCCACCTGCAGTCATTGTGGGACATTGCGTGTGATCTGTATTCTGGGCGCAGTGCGCCACCTGCAGTCATTGTGGGACATTGCGTGTGATCTGTATTCTGGGTGGAGTGCGCCACCTGCAGTCATTGTGGGACATTGCGTGTGATCTGTATTCTGGGTGGAGTGCGCCACCTGCAGTCATTGTGGGACATTGCGTGTGATCTGTATTCTGGGCGGAGTGCGCCACCTGCAGTCATTGTGGGACATTGCGTGTGATCTGTATTCTGGGCGGAGTGCGCCACCTGCAGTCATTGTGGGACATTGCGTGTGATCTGTATTCTGGGCGGAGTGCGCCACCTGCAGTCATTGTGGGACATTGCATGTGATCTGTATTCTGGGCGGAGTGCGCCACCTGCAGTCATTGTGGGACATTGCGTGTGATCTGTATTCTGGGCGGAGTGCGCCACCTGCAGTCATTGTGGGACATTGCGTGTGATCTGTATTCTGGGTGGAGTGCGCCACCTGCAGTCATTGTGGGACATTGCGTGTGATCTGTATTCTGGGCACAGTGCGCCACCTGCAGTCGTTGTGGGACATTGCGTGTGATCTGTATTCTGGGTGGAGTGCGCCACCTGCAGTCATTGTGGGACATTGCGTGTGATCTGTATTCTGGGTGGAGTGCGCCACCTGCAGTCATTGTGGGACATTGCGTGTGATCTGTATTCTGGGCGGAGTGCGCCACCTGCAGTCATTGTGGGACATTGCGTGTGATCTGTATTCTGGGCGCAGTGCGCCACCTGCAGTCATTGTGGGACATTGCGTGTGATCTGTATTCTGGGCGCAGTGCGCCACCTGCAGTCATTGTGGGACATTGCGTGTGATCTGTATTCTGGGTGGAGTGTGCCACCTGCAGTCATTGTGGGACATTGCGTGTGATCTGTATTCTGGGCACAGTGCGCCACCTGCAGTCATTGTGGGACATTGCGTGTGATCTGTATTCTGGGTGGAGTGCGCCACCTGCAGTCATTGTGGGACATTGCGTGTGATCTGTATTCTGGGTGGAGTGTGCCACCTGCAGTCATTGTGGGACATTGCGTGTGATCTGTATTCTGCGTGGAGTGCGCCACCTGCAGTCATTGTGGGACATTGCGTGTGATCTGTATTCTGGGTGGAGTGCGCCACCTGCAGTCATTGTGGGACATTGCGTGTGATCTGTATTCTGGGTGGAGTGCACCACCTGCAGTCATTGTGGGACATTGCGTGTGATCTGTATTCTGGGTGGAGTGCGCCACCTGCAGTCATTGTGGGACATTGCGTGTGATCTGTATTCTGGGTGGAGTGCGCCACCTGCAGTCATTGTGGGACATTGCGTGTGATCTGTATTCTGGGTGGAGTGCACCACCTGCAGTCATTGTGGGACATTGCGTGTGATCTGTATTCTGGGTGGAGTGCGCCACCTGCAGTCATTGTGGGACATTGCGTGTGATCTGTATTCTGGGTGGAGTGCGCCACCTGCAGTCATTGTGGGACATTGCGTGTGATCTGTATTCTGGGTGCAGTGCGCCACCTGCAGTCATTGTGGGACATTGCGTGTGATCTGTATTCTGGGCGGAGTGCGCCACCTGCAGTCATTGTGGGACATTGCGTGTGATCTGTATTCTGGGCGCAGTGCGCCACCTGCAGTCATTGTGGGACATTGCGTGTGATCTGTATTCTGGGTGGAGTGCGCCACCTGCAGTCATTGTGGGACATTGCGTGTGATCTGTATTCTGGGTGGAGTGCGCCACCTGCAGTCATTGTGGGACATTGCGTGTGATCTGTATTCTGGGCGGAGTGCGCCACCTGCAGTCATTGTGGGACATTGCGTGTGATCTGTATTCTGGGCGGAGTGCGCCACCTGCAGTCATTGTGGGACATTGCGTGTGATCTGTATTCTGGGCGGAGTGCGCCACCTGCAGTCATTGTGGGACATTGCATGTGATCTGTATTCTGGGCGGAGTGCGCCACCTGCAGTCATTGTGGGACATTGCGTGTGATCTGTATTCTGGGCGGAGTGCGCCACCTGCAGTCATTGTGGGACATTGCGTGTGATCTGTATTCTGGGTGGAGTGCGCCACCTGCAGTCATTGTGGGACATTGCGTGTGATCTGTATTCTGGGCACAGTGCGCCACCTGCAGTCGTTGTGGGACATTGCGTGTGATCTGTATTCTGGGTGGAGTGCGCCACCTGCAGTCATTGTGGGACATTGCGTGTGATCTGTATTCTGGGTGGAGTGCGCCACCTGCAGTCATTGTGGGACATTGCGTGTGATCTGTATTCTGGGCGGAGTGCGCCACCTGCAGTCATTGTGGGACATTGCGTGTGATCTGTATTCTGGGCGGAGTGCGCCACCTGCAGTCATTGTGGGACATTGCGTGTGATCTGTATTCTGGGTGGAGTGCGCCACCTGCAGTCATTGTGGGACATTGCGTGTGATCTGTATTCTGGGCGGAGTGCGCCACCTGCAGTCATTGTGGGACATTGCGTGTGATCTGTATTCTGGGCACAGTGCGCCACCTGCAGTCATTGTGGGACATTGCGTGTGATCTGTATTCTGGGTGGAGTGCGCCACCTGCAGACGTTGTGGGACATTGCGTGTGATCTGTATTCTGGGTGGAGTGCACCACCTGCAGTCATTGTGGGACATTGCGTGTGATCTGTATTCTGGGTGGAGTGCGCCACCTGCAGTCATTGTGGGACATTGCGTGTGATCTGTATTCTGGGCGGAGTGCGCCACCTGCAGTCATTGTGGGACATTGCGTGTGATCTGTATTCTGGGCGCAGTGCGCCACCTGCAGTCATTGTGGGACATTGCGTGTGATCTGTATTCTGGGTGGAGTGCGCCACCTGCAGTCATTGTGGGACATTGCGTATGATCTGTATTCTGGGCACAGTACGCCACCTGCAGTCATTGTGGGACATTGCGTGTGATCTGTATTCTGGGTGGAGTGCGCCACCTGCAGTCATTGTGGGACATTGCGTGTGATCTGTATTCTGGGCACAGTGCGCCACCTGCAGTCGTTGTGGGACATTGCGTGTGATCTGTATTCTGGGTGGAGTGCGCCACCTGCAGTCATTGTGGGACATTGCGTGTGATCTGTATTCTAGGCGGAGTGCGCCACCTGCAGTCATTGTGGGACATTGCGTGTGATCTGTATTCTGGGCGGAGTGCGCCACCTGCAGTCATTGTGGGACATTGCGTGTGATCTGTATTCTGGGTGGAGTGCGCCACCTGCAGTCATTGTGGGACATTGCGTGTGATCTGTATTCTGGGTGGAGTGCGCCACCTGCAGTCATTGTGGGACATTGCGTGTGATCTGTATTCTGGGCGCAGTGCGCCACCTGCAGTCATTGTGGGACATTGCGTGTGATCTGTATTCTGGGCGGAGTGCGCCACCTGCAGTCATTGTGGGACATTGCGTGTGATCTGTATTCTGGGCGGAGTGCGCCACCTGCAGTCATTGTGGGACATTGCGTGTGATCTGTATTCTGGGCGCAGTGCGCCACCTGCAGTCATTGTGGGACATTGCGTGTGATCTGTATTCTGGGTGGAGTGTGCCACCTGCAGTCATTGTGGGACATTGCGTGTGATCTGTATTCTAGGTGGAGTGCGCCACCTGCAGTCGTTGTGGGACATTGCGTGTGATCTGTATTCTGGGTGGAGTGCGCCTCCTGCAGTCATTGTGGGACATTGCGTGTGATCTGTATTCTGGGCGGAGTGTGCCACCTGCAGTCATTGTGGGACATTGCGTGTGATCTGTATTCTGGGCGGAGTGCGCCACCTGCAGTCATTGTGGGACATTGCGTGTGATCTGTATTCTGGGTGGAGTGTGCCACCTGCAGTCATTGTGTGGACATTGCGTGTGATCTGTATTCTGGGTGGAGTGCGCCACCTGCAGTCGTTGTGGGACATTGCGTGTGATCTGTATTCTGGGTGGAGTGCGCCACCTGCAGACGTTGTGGGACATTGCGTGTGATCTGTATTCTGGGTGGAGTGCGCCACCTGCAGACGTTGTGGGACATTGCGTGTGATCTGTATTCTGGGTGGAGTGCGCCACCTGCAGTCGTTGTGGGACATTGCGTGTGATCTGTATTCTGGGTGGAGTGCGCCTCCTGCAGTCATTGTGGGACATTGCGTGTGATCTGTATTCTGGGCGGAGTGCGCCACCTGCAGTCATTGTGGGACATTGCGTGTGATCTGTATTCTGCGTGGAGTGTGCCACCTGCAGTCATTGTGGGACATTGCGTGTGATCTGTATTCTAGGTGGAGTGCGCCACCTGCAGTCATTGTGGGACATTGCGTGTAATCTGTATTCTGGGTGGAGTGTGCCACCTGCAGTCGTTGTGGGACATTGCGTGTGATCTGTATTCTAGGTGGAGTGCGCCTCCTGCAGTCATTGTGGGACATTGCGTGTGATCTGTATTCTGGGTGGAGTGCGCCACCTGCAGTCATTGTGGGACATTGCGTGTGATCTGTATTCTGCGTGGAGTGTGCCACCTGCAGTCATTGTGGGACATTGCGTGTGATCTGTATTCTAGGTGGAGTGCGCCACCTGCAGTCATTGTGGGACATTGCGTGTGATCTGTATTCTGGGTGGAGTGTGCCACCTGCAGTCGTTGTGGGACATTGCGTGTGATCTGTATTCTGGGCGGAGTGCGCCACCTGCAGTCATTGTGGGACATTGCGTGTGATCTGTATTCTGGGTGGAGTGCGCCACCTGCAGTCATTGTGGGACATTGCGTGTGATCTGTATTCTGGGTGGAGTGCGCCACCTGCAGTCATTGTGGGACATTGCGTGTGATCTGTATTCTGGGTGGAGTGCGCCACCTGCAGTCATTGTGGGACATTGCGTGTGATCTGTATTCTGGGTGGAGTGCGCCACCTGCAGTCATTGTGGGACATTGCGTGTGATCTGTATTCTGGGTGGAGTGTGCCACCTGCAGGCGTTGCGGGACATTGCGTGTGATCTGTATTCTGGGTGGAGTGCGCCACCTGCAGTCATTGTGGGACATTGCGTGTGATCTGTATTCTGGGTGGAGTGCGCCACCTGCAGTCATTGTGGGACATTGCGTGTGATCTGTATTCTAGGTGGAGTGCGCCACCTGCAGTCATTGTGGGACATTGCGTGTGATCTGTATTCTGGGTGGAGTGTGCCACCTGCAGTCGTTGTGGGACATTGCGTGTGATCTGTATTCTGGGCGGAGTGCGCCACCTGCAGTCATTGTGGGACATTGCGTGTGATCTGTATTCTGGGTGGAGTGCGCCACCTGCAGTCATTGTGGGACATTGCGTGTGATCTGTATTCTGCGTGGAGTGCGCCACCTGCAGTCATTGTGGGACATTGCGTGTGATCTGTATTCTGGGTGGAGTGCGCCACCTGCAGTCATTGTGGGACATTGCGTGTGATCTGTATTCTGGGTGGAGTGCGCCACCTGCAGTCGTTGTGGGACATTGCGTGTGATCTGTATTCTGGGTGGAGTGCGCCACCTGCAGACGTTGTGGGACATTGCGTGTGATCTGTATTCTGGGTGGAGTGCGCCACCTGCAGACGTTGTGGGACATTGCGTGTGATCTGTATTCTGGGTGGAGTGCGCCTCCTGCAGTCATTGTGGGACATTGCGTGTGATCTGTATTCTGGGCGGAGTGCGCCACCTGCAGTCATTGTGGGACATTGCGTGTGATCTGTATTCTGCGTGGAGTGTGCCACCTGCAGTCATTGTGGGACATTGCGTGTGATCTGTATTCTAGGTGGAGTGCGCCACCTGCAGTCATTGTGGGACATTGCGTGTAATCTGTATTCTGGGTGGAGTGTGCCACCTGCAGTCATTGTGGGACATTGCGTGTGATCTGTATTCTGGGTGGAGTGCGCCACCTGCAGTCATTGTGGGACATTGCGTGTGATCTGTATTCTGCGTGGAGTGTGCCACCTGCAGTCATTGTGGGACATTGCGTGTGATCTGTATTCTAGGTGGAGTGCGCCACCTGCAGTCATTGTGGGACATTGCGTGTGATCTGTATTCTGGGTGGAGTGTGCCACCTGCAGTCGTTGTGGGACATTGCGTGTGATCTGTATTCTGGGCGGAGTGCGCCACCTGCAGTCATTGTGGGACATTGCGTGTGATCTGTATTCTGGGTGGAGTGCGCCACCTGCAGTCATTGTGGGACATTGCGTGTGATCTGTATTCTGGGTGGAGTGCGCCACCTGCAGTCATTGTGGGACATTGCGTGTGATCTGTATTCTGGGTGGAGTGCGCCACCTGCAGTCATTGTGGGACATTGCGTGTGATCTGTATTCTGGGTGGAGTGCGCCACCTGCAGTCATTGTGGGACATTGCGTGTGATCTGTATTCTGGGTGGAGTGTGCCACCTGCAGGCGTTGCGGGACATTGCGTGTGATCTGTATTCTGGGTGGAGTGTGCCACCTGCAGTCATTGTGGGACATTGCGTGTGATCTGTATTCTGGGTGGAGTGCGCCACCTGCAGTCATTGTGGGACATTGCGTGTGATCTGTATTCTGGGTGGAGTGTGCCACCTGCAGGCGTTGCGGGACATTGCGTGTGATCTGTATTCTGGGTGGAGTGCGCCACCTGCAGTCATTGTGGGACATTGCGTGTGATCTGTATTCTGGGTGGAGTGCGCCACCTGCAGTCATTGTGGGACATTGCGTGTGATCTGTATTCTAGGTGGAGTGCGCCACCTGCAGTCATTGTGGGACATTGCGTGTGATCTGTATTCTGGGTGGAGTGCGCCACCTGCAGTCATTGTGGGACATTGCGTGTGATCTGTATTCTGGGTGGAGTGCGCCACCTGCAGTCATTGTGGGACATTGCGTGTGATCTGTATTCTGGGTGGAGTGCGCCACCTGCAGTCGTTGTGGGACATTGCGTGTGAACTGTATTCTGGGTGGAGTGCGCCACCTGCAGTCGTTGTGGGACATTGCGTGTGATCTGTATTCTGGGCACAGTGCGCCACCTGCAGTCGTTGTGGGACATTGCGTGTGATCTGTATTTTTCATATTTGCCACACTCAATTGATTTAGATCATCAAACAAATGTTAATATTACACAAAGATAATCTGAGGAAATACAAAATGCAGTTTTTAAATGATGATTTAATTTAAGGGAAAATACTGTGCAGACCTGCCTGGCCTCTATGTGAAAAGGCTTTGGGGCTCCAGAGAACCGCGGGGAGCGCCATTATCCACAAATGGAGGAAACATGGAACGGCGGTGAACCTTCCCAGGAGTGGCCGGCCGACCAAAATCACTCCAAGAGCACAACGAGGACTCATCCAGGAGGTCATAGAAGAACCCGGATCATCATCTAAAGAACTGCAGGCCTCACTTACCTCAGGGTAAGGTCAGTGTTCATGATTCACCAATAAGAGAGCGGGCAAACATGGCGTCCATGGGAGAGCTGCAAGGCCAAAGCCACGGATGACCAAACAGAACACAAAGGCTCATCTCACATTTACCAAAAAACATCCGGATTATCCCCAAGACTGCAGATGGAGAAGTTGAAGGATTTGGAAGGTGGGGGTCCCGATACGTCTGGCATAAAACTAACACAACATTTCATAAGAAGAACATCACCCAGCAGTCACACATGGTGGTGGGGGTGGTGGAGGTGGTGGGGGATGGTCTGAAGCTGGACGACTCGCCATCATTGATGGAACCATGGATTCTACATTCTACCGGAAAATCCTGAAGGAGAATCTCCGGACATCACTTCCTGACCTAAAACGCACTTGGGTTATGCAGCAGGACAATGACCCGAAACGCACCAGAGTTCAGTCCTCCTCTGAATGCCTCAAAACCCAAAATGAAGGCATTGGAGTGGCTGCCACTTATAATAAATGAAATCATCATTTAAAAACAGCATTTTGTATTTCCTCGGATTATCTTTGTGTCATAGTCACATTTGTTTGATCTAAAGTGTGACAAAAAATAAATTAAAATCAGGAAGGGGGCAAATACTTTTTCACAGCACTGTATATGATATATATTCTAGGTAAGAGCGCCACCTGCAGTTACTTAGGGGTATTGTGTGTGTGTGTGTGTGATATGTATGGGAGGTATTTCATGATATGCATTTTGCGTATAGAGCGCCACCTGCAGCCAAAGTGGTATGTGTGATGTATTCTGCGTACAGAGCGCCACCTGCAGTTTTTATTCGTGGTAGTTTTATGATAAGAGAAGCCAGGAAGAGGTCTTACAGACTTGGCACTGACTTTGGTTATTCGGTTTTAGAAAATACATTGTATAGTGTCTTGGGTACTGTCTGGTGTATATAGGGGTTGGGTACTGTCCCGTGTCTGGGGGTTGGGCACTGTCCTGTGTCTGGGGCTTGGGTACTGTCCTGTGTCTGGGGCTTGGGTACTGTCCTGTGTCTGGGGCTTGGGTACTGTCCTGTGTCTGGGGCTTGGGTACTGTCCTGTGTCTGGGGCTTGAGTACTGTCCTGTGTCTGGGGGCTTGGGTACTGTCCTGTGTCTGGGGCTTGGGTACTGTCCTGTGTCTGGGGGCTTGGGTACTGTCCTGTGTCTGGGGGCTTGGGTACTGTCCTGTGTCTGGGGGCTTGGGTACTGTCCTGTGTCTGGGGGCTTGGGTACTGTCCTGTGTCTGGGGCTTGGGTACTGTCCTGGGGCTTGGGTACTGTCCTGGGGCTTGGGTACTGTCCTGGGGCTTGGGTACTGTCCTGTGTCTGGGGCTTGGGTACTGTCCTGTGTCTGGGGCTTGGGTACTGTCCTGTGTCTGGGGCTTGGGTACTGTCCTGTGTCTGGGGCTTGGGTACTGTCCTGTGTCTGGGGCTTGGGTACTGTCCCGTGTCTGGGGCTTGGGTACTGTCCCGTGTCTGGGGCTTGGGTACTGTCCTGTGTCTGGGGCTTGGGTACTGTCCTGTGTCTGGGGCTTGGGTACTGTCCTGTGTCTGGGGCTTGGGTACTGTCCCGTGTCTGGGGCTTGGGTACTGTCCCGTGTCTGGGGCTTGGGTACTGTCCCGTGTCTGGGGCTTGGGTACTGTCCCGTGTCTGGGGCTTGGGTACTGTCCCGTGTCTGGGGCTTGGGTACTGTCCCGTGTCTGGGGCTTGGGTACTGTCCCGTGTCTGGGGCTTGGGTACTGTCTGGGGGTTGGGTACGGTCTGGTGTCTGGGTGTTGTCCGGGGTAAATCTTCCCACTCTCACGCTCCGCTCTCCTCTTCTTTTCAGTATCGGCACAGAACACGAGAGGTACCAGACTTTGCCAAAGACCAGCAGACACCCTTCCAGCGGCTCTCCACCCCCCATCCGCAACTTGCCAAGTGACTACAAATACGCCCAGGACCGGGTCAGCCACCTGAAGATGTCCAACGAGGAACGCCAGGCCACCAAGGAGGGGATGGTGTGGCAGCTGTACGAGTGGCAGCAGAGGCAGCAGTTCAAACATGGCAGCCCCACCGGGCAGATCTGTATGGGCACTATGGACGCCACAGACCGCGTGAGAGCCAAGAGTATGTTAGACGTCCCCCGGTGTGTGTCTGTCCCTCCATCTCCCTCCGACATGCCACCGCCCGGCCCCCCCAAGATGTTCCCTCCCAGAAGACCCCACACCCCAGCGGAGAGACTGATGGTCCGGCCGGAGGAGGGGGCCATAGATGTCCCCTTTATCGGATCCCCACAGAAGAGCCGTGTCAGTGCTGTCAAGGTAAAGAGGACCTGTCTATGGTTCTTCCGTCACACACAAGTATTCCGCTCACTTACTGACCACACTGACACCCAATAAGAGCCTCCGAAAGTGTACGTGACCCCAAGAATGACCCGTGACCCCAAGAATGACCCCTCCCCCCATCTATTACATTTCCTCATAAAAGTGTTTTGTTATATCTGCTAAGAGCCCAGGGTGACCGCACAGAGGCGCGCTCCCAGGGTGACCGCACAGAGGCGCGCTCCCAGGGTGACCGCACAGACGCGCGCTCCCAGGGTGACCGCACAGACGCGCGCTCCCAGGGTGACCGCACAGACGCGCGCTCCCAGGGTGACCGCACAGACGCGCGCTCCCAGGGTGACCGCACAGACGCGCGCTCCCAGGGTGACCGCACAGACGCGCGCTCCCAGGGTGACCGCACAGACACGCGCTCCCAGGGTGACCGCACAGACGTGCGCTCCCAGGGTGACCGCGCGCTGCCAGGGTGACCGCACAGACACGCGCTGCCAGGGTGACCGCACAGACACACGGTCTCAGAGTGACCGCACAGACACGCGCTGCCAGGGTGACCGCACAGACACGCGCTGCCAGGGTGACCGCACAGACACGCGCTGCCAGGGTGACCGCACAGACACGCGCTGCCAGGGTGACCGCACAGACATTTTGTATCACTATGGGGAGAATTTACTAAAACTTTTGTTCAATTAAGCTTAGAAAATAAAAGATAGAAGCTGATTGGTTGCTATGCACAGCTGCTCTAGCTTAGGGGTCTGTATTGCTGAGGTTCTGTAATGGGGAGTCTGTGTACATACAATGGGGTCTGCATTGCTGCCCCCCCCCCCCCCCCCAGGATCCCATACTGTATTGTGGGTCATGGTACATTGTATATACAGTATAGGATCCTCGGGGGGGGGGGGGCGATCAATGCAGAGCCTATTCTGTATATACAGAGTGACATGACCCCCAATACATTATGGGATCCTGGGGGTGGTGGGGGGGGGGCAGCAATGCAGATCCTATTCTGTATGTACACACCGTATATACAGAATAGGGTCTGCATTGTTCCCTAGGATCCTATACTGTATTGGAGGCTGTGTCATGCTGTATATACAGAATGGGGTCTGGGGGTCTCCCCAAGATCCTATATTGTACTTGGGGTCATGTCCTGCTGCTGCATACATACAATGGGGTCTGTATTGATCGGGGTCTGTCTGCCATCTCTGAACCCCCTGTGGAGGTTTTTGGTCTCTGTATGCAGTTCTCAGCCCCGCCCACTAGGTGGCGTCTCACTCTGCCTCTTTCTTTCTCCCTCCAGTCTGCAGCGCACGTGGATCGTCGCTCCATGCCGTCCATGGGATATATGACACACACTGTAAGTGCCCCCAGTTTACATGGCAAGTCGGTAAGAGCTTTTCCTCATCCTCTTATTTTGGCATTTTGTAGTTTCTGTTAAAAAAAAATGTCCTTCCAAATTCCTGTCCAGTTCTTCCTCATAGTAACAGAGAACTTTCCCTTTAAAACTGAGGCGATTCTGAGGTCTTAGAGAGACCCGAGTCCCTGGGTGGCGGAGTTGGGCGCTGAGGGGGGACTGGCGGTGACCTGTGTCTAATCTCCTCTCACAATGTTCTGAATGCCTGCAGCCCGAAGAGATAACTTTATTCCTCATTCGATTAAGGCGACACCAGGCCCAGCTGGCTACTATCCGAAATTACACAATGGCCAAATTAAAGCAGCATCAGCCGACCTGTCCCCACTACCAGGTCAGCTGGGAAGTGTTTGTGGTGCCCCATCCTGCCCTGCGCTCACCTGGCTGTGTGTTCCCGCCGCATGCCTGCCCATCGCTCCCATGTACGGTGCATACCCCGCCACCCTCCCCCCATGTGCTTCCTCCTATTGTCACTGTATTCCAATATTACTGGGTGAGAGCGCGCCCCCTACTGTCCCTGACAACTTCTGACAATCCCTACCTTTGTGTCTCTGCCCCTCCCACAATGGGGAGATTTCCCCCCGTAGTTTGTGTCTCTGCCCCTCCCACAATGGGGAAATTTCCTCCAGTAGTTTGTGTCTATGCCCCTCCCACAATGGGGAGATTTCCCCCCGTAGTTTGTGTCTCTGCCCATCCCACAATGGGGAAATTTCCTCCAGTAGTTTGTGTCTCTGCCCCTCCCACAATGGGGAGATTTCCCCCCCGTAGTTTGTGTCTCTGCCCCTCCCACAATGGGGAGATTCCCTGCTCCTGGAAAAGAGGAGGAGGGAGCCGAGCTGCCAACATAATTTGGCGCGGTCCGGTCTCCCGGAAGTGAGTACAGGGTACTTGTCGAAGTCGGGTATCTGCGTTCAGCGGTACGCCGTGTCCTGAGATAACCCGGAGCCGGCGCTCGTCTCACCGCCATCCTTACAGATTGAATTAGTGAGACCCGCAGTGCAGCCGCCATCCGGCTCAGTGTCCGATATGAAATCCCTTGGGGGTTCCAGGGACGGGCGCTACGCGGCTCCTTGGCCTTTCCCGTAAAGTGATTGTTTCATTTATTTGGATAGAAAATGAGAATGAGGCGCAGACAGAATTCATGAGTATCGCTGGACAATCAATACTAGTCATGTGACCCCCCTCAATCAGTACTAGTTATGTGACCCCCCCCCATGAATACTAGTCATGTGACCCCCCTCAATACCAGTCATGTGACCCCCCCTCAATCAATACCAGTCATGTGACCCCCCATGCATACTAGTCATGTGACCCCCCAATCAATGCTAGTCATGTGACCTCCCCTAATCAATGCTAGTCATGTGATCCCCCTGATCAATACTAGTCATGTGACCCCCTGATCAATACTAGTCATGTGACCCCCTGATCAATACTAGTCATGTGACCCCCTGATCAATACTAGTCATGTGACCCCCTGATCAATACTAGTCACGTGATCCCCCTGATCAATACTAGTCACGTGATCCCCCTGATCAATACTAGTCATGTGACCCCCTGATCAATACTAGTCATGTGACCCCCTGATCAATACTAGTCATGTGACCCCCTGATCAATACTAGTCATGTGATCCCCTGATCAATACTAGTCATGTGACCCCCTGATCAATACTAGTCATGTGACCCCCTGATCAATACTAGTCATGTGACCCCCTGATCAATACTAGTCATGTGACCCCCTGATCAATACTAGTCATGTGACCCCCTGATCAATACTAGTCATGTGACCCCCTGATCAATACTAGTCATGTGACCCCCTGATCAATACTAGTCACGTGATCCCCCTGATCAATACTAGTCACGTGATCCCCCTGATCAATACTAGTCACGTGACCCCCTGATCAATACTAGTCATGTGACCCCCCCTAATCAATGCTAGTCATGTGACCCCCCTAATCAATGCTAGTTATGTGACCCCCCTAATCAATGCTAGTTATGTGACCCCCCTAATCAATGCTAGTCATGTGACCCCCCTAATCAATGCTAGTTATGTGACCCCCCTAATCAATGCTAGTCATGTGACTCCCCCTAATCAATGCTAGTCATGTGACCCCCCTAATCAATGCTAGTCATGTGACCCCCCTAATCAATGCTAGTTATGTGACCCCCCTAATCAATGCTAGTCATGTGACTCCCCCTAATCAATGCTAGTCATGTGACTCCCCCTAATCAATGCTAGTCATGTGACTCCCCCTAATCAATGCTAGTCATGTGACCCCCTGATCAATACTAGTCACGTGATCCCCCTGATCAATACTAGTCATGTGATCCCCCTGATCAATACTAGTCATGTGATCCCCCTGATCAATACTAGTCACGTGATCCCCCTGATCAATACTAGTCATGTGACCCCCCCTAATCAATGCTAGTCATGTGACCCCCCTAATCAATGCTAGTCATGTGACCCCCCTAATCAATGCTAGTCATGTGACTCCCCCTAATCAATGCTAGTCATGTGACCCCCCTAATCAATGCTAGTTATGTGACCCCCCTAATCAATGCTAGTTATGTGACCCCCCTAATCAATGCTAGTTATGTGACCCCCCTAATCAATGCTAGTCATGTGACCCCCCCTAATCAATGCTAGTCATGTGACCCCCCTAATCAATGCTAGTTATGTGACCCCCCTAATCAATGCTAGTCATGTGACTCCCCCTAATCAATGCTAGTCATGTGACCCCCCCTCAATACCAGTCATGTGACCCCCCTAATCAATACTAGTCATGTGACCCCCCTCAATCAATACTAGTCATGTGACCTGATGAGGGCAATTATTGGGACTTGGAGTGATATTGTGCCCCGGGAGGGGGGAGGGTCACACAGTCCCATCCCTATGATAATCAGGGGGTGGGGACTGTGAGTGAGGCCGTCCCAGAAAAATAAATTGGTGAAAATAATTGGAATGTATTGATTGCCATCGGGGTACAAAATACATCATGTAACTTGGATATCACATGATGTAGCAAACGATCGCTTTCCAGAGCGCACCAATCACACGCCGCGGGTAAAACCGTGGTAAATAGTGATGTCTGCAAAACCTCTGACCTCACCGATCCGGAGACGCGGCATTGAGCGTCGGCTTGTAAGGCTAAATGTATATTGATGAAGAAGTCCCGCCCCCTCGCCGTCCCCCCTTCTAGAATATACAATGATCCCCCCCAGAGCAGGAGCTGTGACCCCCTCCCCCGCTATCCCCATCCCCCGCTATCCCGCGTCCCCTCATCTCCCCCCCAGGTTTGGCTTTTACTGATTATCATGGCGGCCTCTGCATGGCGACTTCCTTCATCTGCTGCATGACGTCACCTTTATAATGTATATATTATACAATCAATACCAACTTCCAGTGTACACCCAGAATATACCAGAGGGGGCGCTATACAGGGATATACGCTGTACACTGTATGTGTGTATATATATATATATATACACAGTATGTGACAAAAGTAAGTACGCCCCTCAGTAACATTTCTTCTCTCTTTTCATGTGACAACACTGAAGAAATGACACTTGTCTACAATGTAAAGTAGTGAGTGTACAGCTTGTATAACAGTGTAAATTTCCTGTCCCCTCAAAATAACTCAACACACAGCCATTAATGTCTAAACCGCTGGCAACAAAAGTCAGGACACCCCTAAGGGAAAATGTCCAAATTGGGCCCAATTAGCCATTTTCCCTCCCCCCGGTGTCATGTGACTTATTAGTGTTACAAGGTCTCAGGTGTGAATGGGGAGCAGGTGTGTTACATTTGGTGTTATCGCTCTCACTCTCTCATACTGGTCACTGGAAGTACAACAAGGCACCCAAATGTCACTGAGGGGTGTACTTACTTTTGTCAGATACTGTGTGTGCGTGTGTGTGTGTATATATAATACACACACACACACACACACACACACACAACCCCCCCCCCTCATATACATCGATCAGCCATAACATTCTGACCACTGACAGGTGAAGGGATGACATTGATGATCTGGTTACAGTGGCACATGAAATCGGGTGGGATATACAACGAAGCAAGTGAACATGTTGTCCCTGAAGTTGGTCATCACAGGGTGTTGTGTATGGGGCGGTGTAGCTGCAGACCGGTCAGGGTGTCTACAGCCAATAGCGCCTACAATGGGGACGTGACATCAGAACTGGAGGAAGGAGCAATGGAAGGTGGCCTGGTCTGATGAATGGTGGGTGGCCCCGGGATGCCGGATGAGAAGGAGACAAGCTGGTGATGATTTGTCTAGTGGAAGGGGGGGGGGGGGGGCCTCCTCCATACAGGGTGGTCACAATGTTCTGGCTGATCGGTGTATATATACTTTGTATATGAATATATTCTGGTCTGTACATTGCTGAGCTGTCAGTAATACAGGTGCTGTATATACATGATGTGTGGTATATGTGTATAGGGGCCCCGGGGCCCCGTCTGTGATCTCTCTGTAATGTCTTGTCTTCTCTCGGAGGCGGATGACACCTACATACAGCTGAAGAAGGAGTTGGAGTATTTAGACCTGAAGGTAAGTCCTCGTCTCCAATGTCTTCATGAGATTCCGATTCATTTTACAGCCTTGTGAAATCATCTGGTGGCCCTGAGGAGTCTGATGTGGGGGCCCCGTGTAGAGTGAAGGATTCTGGGAGGGGACTGTGTTTGAGAGTCCTTTGTAGGTGACCAGAACCCTCTACAGCCCAATCCATCCCCTGAAATATCACCTCTGTGACTGTCCTCAGTGGGGGGAGGAAATACAATTACTTGGGGGTCCCAGAACAATGACACCCTGACACTTGGGGGTCCCAGAACAATGACACCCTGACACTTGGGGGTCCCAGAACAATGACACCCTGACACTTGGGGGTCCCAGAACAATGACACCCTGACACTTGGGGGTCCCAGAACAATGACACCCTGACACTTGGGGGTCCAGAACAATGACACCCTGACACTTGGGGGTCCAGAACAATGACACACTGACACTTGGGGGTCCAGAACAATGACACCCTGACACTTGGGGGTCTCCAGAACAATGACACCCTGACACTTGGGGGTCTCCAGAACAATGACACCCTGACACTTGGGGGTCCAGAACAATGACACCCTGACACTTGGGGGTCCCAGAACAATGACACACTGACACTTGGGGGTCTCCAGAACAATGACACCCTGACACTTGGGGGTCCAGAACAATGACACCCTGACACTTGGGGGTCCCAGAACAATGACACACTGACACTTGGGGGTCCAGAACAATGACACCCTGACACTTGGGGGTCTACAGAACAATGACACACCGACACTTGGGGGTCTCCAGAACAATGACATACCGACACTTGGGGGTCTCCAGAACAATGACACCCTGACACTTGGGGGTCCCAGAACAATGACACACCGACACTTGGGGGTCTCCAGAACAATGACACCCTGACACTTGGGGGTCCCAGAACAATGACACCCCGACACTTGGGAGACCCAGAACAATGACACCCTGACACTTGGGGGTCTCCAGAACAATGACACACTGACACTTGGGGGTCTCCAGAACAATGACACCCTGACACTTGGGGGTCCCAGAACAATGACACACTGACACTTGGGGGTCCAGAACAATGACACACTGACACTTGGGGGTCCAGAACAATGACACCCCGACACTTGGGGGTCTCCAGAACAATGACACCCCGACACTTGCGGGTCCCCAGAACAATGACACCCTGACACTTGGGGGTCCCAGAACAATGACACCCTGACACTTGGGGGTCTCCAGAAAAATGACACCCTGACACTTGGGGGTCCAGAACAATGACACCCTGACACTTGGGGGTCCCAGAACAATGACACCCTGACACTTGGGGGTCTCCAGAAAAATGACACCCTGACACTTGGGAGACCCAGAACAATGACACCCTGACACTTGGGAGACCCAGAACAATGACACCCTGACACTTGGGGGTCCCAGAACAATGACACCCTGACACTTGGGGGTCCCAGAACAATGACACACTGACACTTGGGGGTCCCAGAACAATGACACCCTGACACTTGGGGTCCCAGAACAATGACACCCTGACACTTGGGGGTACCCAGAACAATGACACCCTGACACTTGGGGGTCCCCAGAACAATGACACACTGACACTTGGGGGTCCATACAGAAGTGTGAGCTCCTCTGAGTTGGACTGGGGGGAGGGGGATGGGGTTTAGTCCCCCATATTTCCTGTTGAGTTCTGAGGATTTGGGGGTGTCCTCGGTCAGATTTGGGGGTCTCTGGGCAGACTGTGACTCTCTCCTGGTTTGTCGGATTCTGGTAACATGTAACTTTTAATTTGGAACAGATAAAATATAATGAGCCTCTGATCAACTTGGTTCACAGTGTTCTAAGGAACTCCACCCCGGGGTACCGAACGAGCATTAACGTAAGCCGCCAGTCCCGCCCCCGCTGTGACCATTTCATGGCTTTGTGCGCGCGGCACGCCGCTAGTTAGAGATGCAGCTGCTGCCGTCTTTGACTCGCTTATCATAGGTTTTTTTTATTTCTGGTTGTCGTGTTTTTTTCTTTGTTTTTTTTTTTTTTTTTTTGTATTTTTAGTTCCTCTAGATATATTTTTTTGGCTTGCAATGGCATTCAGTCTGCTTGCAAATAAACATCATTGTGTTCCGTGTATTATTGGGAAATGTAGAGTGTCAGCTTTGGGACAAGGGCTTGCTAACATGACGCTAACACAGAAGGATCAGGAACTCGGATTACATCCCAGCGACCTCTGACCTTTACAGGAAGTCCAAGATGTATATTATAAAGTGTTCTACAATGTACACTGTGACATCATAATATTATATGGATCGGGGGGGGGGGGGCAGCCTTTGAGAGGCGGAGATCTACCTGGACAACATGGAAGAGATCAAAGATCACCAGAGGGTGCGTCACACTTTAAAAAAAAGATATACCCCCGCCCACTGTAGTGTCCTCTGCCCCCCCCCCCCCCATAGCAGTGTCCTCTGCCCCCCAAAGATGTCTCCTATATCTCTCATAGCAGTGTCCTGTTTCCTCCACAGCCATGTTCTACCCCCCCCCCCCACACACACAGTACTGACCTCAGCCCCTTTTTTTATCACCCACCCCCACAGTAGTGTGCTCTGCCCCCCTCCCCCAGTAGTAAGCTCTGCCAATCTGCGCCCTCCCCCCCCCCCCACACACACAGTGTCCTCCTCTGGTATGGGGAGTGGCACATAGTGCGGGTTAGCAAAGCAGGGGCGTGGTCGCAATCCACCCGTCACCTGCTCACGGTTAATAGGTAGAGTGCGATCAGCGGTTTGCTGACCCCCAATATAGAGTACAATGTAACATTCCACTATTTATATAGAGTACAATGTAACATTCCACTATTATTATATAGAGTACAATGTAACATTCCGCTATTATATAGAGTACAATGTAACATTCCGCTATTATATAGAGTACAATGTAACATTCCGCTATTATATAGAGTACAATGTAACATTCCACTATTATATAGAGTACAATGTAACATTCCGCTATTATATAGAGTACAATGTAACATTCCACTATTATATAGAGTACAATGTAACATTCCGCTATTATAGAGTACAATGTAACATTCCACTATTATATAGAGTACAATGTAACATTCCACTATTATATAGAGTACAATGTAACATTCCACTATTATATAGAGTACAATGTAACATTCCACTATTATATAGAGTACAATGTAACATTCCGCTATTATATAGAGTACAATGTAACATTCCGCTATTATATAGAGTACAATGTAACATTCCGCTATTATATAGAGTACAATGTAACATTCCGCTATTATATAGAGTACAATGTAACATTCCACTATTATATAGAGTACAATGTAACATTCCACTATTATATAGAGTACAATGTAACATTCCACTATTATATAGAGTACAATGTAACATTCCGCTATTATATAGAGTACAATGTAACATTCCGCTATTATATAGAGTACAATGTAACATTCCGCTATTATATAGAGTACAATGTAACATTCCGCTATTATATAGAGTACAATGTAACATTCCGCTATTATATAGAGTACAATGTAACATTCCGCTATTATATAGAGTACAATGTAACATTCCGCTATTATATAGAGTACAATGTAACATTCCACTATTATATAGAGTACAATGTAACATTCCACTATTATATAGAGTACAATGTAACATTCCACTATTATATAGAGTACAATGTAACATTCCACTATTATATAGAGTACAATGTAACATTCCGCTATTATATAGAGTACAATGTAACATTCCGCTATTATATAGAGTACAATGTAACATTCCACTATTATATAGAGTACAATGTAACATTCCACTATTATATAGAGTACAATGTAACATTCCACTATTATATAGAGTACAATGTAACATTCCACTATTATATAGAGTACAATGTAACATTCCACTATTATATAGAGTACAATTGCTCAGCTAAGTCAGACTAAAGCATGGTTTTTAGCCCGTTATTAGATACTATTATCGCCCGTCCTCTGAGGTTCGGCATGTACCAACTGTAGGTGTAAATAGACTCTCCAGGCCAGGGGCGGCACTGCAAATCACGGGGCCCCATAGCAAAATTAAGATAGGCTTCTGTGGCGAGCAGCTGTCAGTGACAGTTATTGTAACATAAAGAACTCCTATATTAGCCGGGTTCACATCTATTCTGGTGCGGGGCCTGCGTGTGTGTGCGCTGGGGGGCTGCGTGTGTGTGCGCTGGGGGGCTGCGTGTGTGTGCGCTGGGGGGCTGCGTGTGTGTGCGCGCAGTGTGTGTGGAGGCAGTGCGGGCGCTGCGTGCGCGTGTGTGTGTGAGCAATCACGCGGGGTGGGGGCCTGCGTGTGACACTGGGTATAAATCGCACACCATCCTGCTCCTGCAGCAAAAACAAGCAGCTGTTTATCAGATGCGTTGGGGGGCCTCTGGAGTTCCTAATAGCACCCCTAAGCAGAGGGAGACTTGACACAAAGGCAGGTGCATGGAAACCGCATAGAAGGGAATTCAGCCTTAGGAACCGTCAGCTGGAAATGTCAGACTACACCAGTGGGGGGCAGTGCTGAGGATTGGAGTAGTGATAATAGTAATAGTCACATTTACATCCTTTTTCCTGCACAGAGGATGATCTGTGACTAATCCTGAGCTCTGACCTCATCCCTTCTATACTGGAGACATCCTCCCTGATAGGCCCCCTCCTTCTCCAGGGCCCCATAGTAGAGACATGGGCTGCTCTGGCCACTGTTGCACCTGTGCTCCCGGGGTCCAGGTATGACTCCTCCTGTGTACACTCTGGATGTCCAGTATGATGCCAGGAGAGAATACAACCCAGAAATTGAGGACCAAGTCAGGTTTTGTAATAAAATTTTGCCTTTAATGCTATTGGCTGGCCCTGGGGAGGGATACCTCCCCCTCTGGATGCTGCAGGCACAGAGTGGATTTTGTCACTTTCCATATAGAAAGGTGGGTGTGGGGCGGAGTGTTTCCATATAGAGGGGAGGATGGGGGCGGAGTGTTTCCATATAGAGGGGAGGATGGGGGGGAGTGTTTCCATATAGAGAGGTGGGTGGGGGGCGGAGTGTTTCCATATATAGAGGGGTGGGTGTGCGGACGGAGTGTTTCCATATAGAGAGGTGGGTGAGGGGTGGAGTGTTTCCATTTATAGAGGTGGTTGAGGGGCGGGGTGTTTCTATTTATAGAGGTGGGTGGGGGCGGAGTATTTCTATTTATAAAGGTGGGTGTGGGGGCGGAGTGTTTCCATTTATAGAGGTGGGTGAGGGGCGGAGTGTTTCTATTTATAGAGGTGGGTGTGGGGCGGAGTGTTTCCATATATAGGTGGGTGTGGGGCGGAGTGTTTCCATATAGAGAGGTGGGTGTGGGGGGCGGAGTGTTTCCATATAGAGAGGTGGGTGGGGGGCGGAGTGTTTCCATAAAGAGGTGGGTGAGGGGCGGAGTGTTTCTATTTATAGAGGTGGGTGGGGGGGCGGAGTGTTTCCATATAGAGGTGGGTGTGGGGCGGAGTGTTTCCATATAGAGGTGGGTGAGGGGCGGAGTGTTTCCATTTATAGAGGTGGGTGAGGCGCGGAGTGTTTCCATTTATAGAGGTGGGTGAGGCGCGGAGTGTTTCCATATAGAGGTGGGTGTGGGGCGGAGTGTTTCCACTTATAGAGGTGGGTGCGGGCGGAGTGTTTCCATATAGAGAGGTGGGTGTGGGGCGGAGTGTTTCCATATAGAGGTGGGTGAGGCGCGGAGTGTTTCCATATAGAGGTGGGTGTGGGGGGCGGAGTGTTTCCATTTATAGAGGTGGGTGTGGGGTGGAGTGTTTCCGTTTATAGAGGTGGGTGTGGGGCAGAGTGTTTCTATTTATAGAGGTGGGTGCGGGCGGAGTGTTTCCATATAGAGAGGTGGGTGTGGGGCGGAGTGTTTCCATATAGAGGTGGGTGTGGGGCGGAGTGTTTCCGTTTATAGAGGTGGGTGAGGGGCGGAGTGTTTCCGTTTATAGAGGTGTGTGTGTGGCGGAGTGTTTCCATATAGAGAGGTGGGTGAGGGGCGGAGTGTTTCCACTTATAGAGGTGGGTGTGGGGCAGAGTGTTTCTATTTATAGAGGTGGGTGCGGGCGGAGTGTTTCCATATAGAGAGGTGGGTGTGGGGCGGAGTGTTTCCGTTTATAGAGGTGGGTGAGGGGCGGAGTGTTTCCGTTTATAGAGGTGGGTGGGGGGCGGAGTGTTTCCGTTTATAGAGGTGGGTGAGGGGCGGAGTGTTTCCGTTTATAGAGGTGGGTGTGGGGCGGAGTGTTTCTATTTATAGAGGTGGGTGTGGGGGGCGGAGTGTTTCTATTTATAGAGGTGGGTGTGGGGCGGAGTGTTTCTATTTATAGAGGTGGGTAGGGGGCGGAGTGTTTCTATTTATAGAGGTGGGTGTGGGGGGCGGAGTGTTTCTATTTATAGAGGTGGGTGTGGGGCGGAGTGTTTCCATATAGAGGTGGGTGAGGCGCGGAGTGTTTCCATATAGAGGTGGGTGTGGGGGGCGGAGTGTTTCCATTTATAGAGGTGGGTGTGGGGTGGAGTGTTTCCATTTATAGAGGTGGGTGTGGGGCAGAGTGTTTCTATTTATAGAGGTGGGTGTGGGGCGGAGTGTTTCCATATAGAGAGGTGGGTGTGGGGCGGAGTGTTTCCGTTTATAGAGGTGGGTGTGGGGCGGAGTGTTTCCATATAGAGAGGTGGGTGAGGGGCGGAGTGTTTCCACTTATAGAGGTGGGTGTGGGGCAGAGTGTTTCCATATAGAGAGGTGGGTGTGGGGTGGAGTGTTTCCGTTTATAGAGGTGGGTGAGGGGCGGAGTGTTTCCGTTTATAGAGGTGGGTGTGGGGCAGAGTGTTTCCGTTTATAGAGGTGGGTGAGGGGCGGAGTGTTTCCGTTTATAGAGGTGGGTGAGGCGCGGAGTGTTTCTATTTATAGAGGTGGGTGGGGGGCAGAGTGTTTCCGTTTATAGAGGTGGGTGTGGGGCGGAGTGTTTCCGTTTATAGAGGTGGGTGAGGGGCGGAGTGTTTCCGTTTATAGAGGTGGGTGAGGCGCGGAGTGTTTCTATTTATAGAGGTGGGTGTGGGGCGGAGTGTTTCTATTTATAGAGGTGGGTGTGGGGCGGAGTGTTTCTATTTATAGAGGTGGGTGTGGGGCGGAGTGTTTCTATTTATAGAGGTGGGTGAGGGGCGGAGTGTTTCCGTTTATAGAGGTGGGTGTGGGGCGGAGTGTTTCTATTTATAGAGGTGGGTGTGGGGCGGAGTGTTTCTATTTATAGAGGTGGGTGTGGGGCGGAGTGTTTCTATTTATAGAGGTGGGTGTGGGGCGGAGTGTTTCCATATAGAGGTGGGTGTGGGGTGGAGTGTTTCCGTTTATAGAGGTGGGTGAGGGGCGGAGTGTTTCTATTTATAGAGGTGGGTGTGGGGGGCGGAGTGTTTCTATTTATAGAGGTGGGTGTGGGGCGGAGTGTTTCCATATAGAGGTGGGTGTGGGGCGGAGTGTTTCCATATAGAGGTGGGTGTGGGGCGGAGTGTTTCCATTTATAGAGGTGGGTGAGGCGCGGAGTGTTTCTATTTATAGAGGTGGGTGTGGGGCGGAGTGTTTCCATATAGAGAGGTGGGTGTGGGGGCGGAGTGTTTCCGTTTATAGAGGTGGGTGAGGGGCGGAGTGTTTCTATTTATAGAGGTGGGTGTGGGGGGCGGAGTGTTTCTATTTATAGAGGTGGGTGAAGGGCGGAGTGTTTCCGTTTTATAGAGGTGGGTGAGGGGGGCGGAGTGTTTCCACTTATAGAGGTGGGTGTGGGGCGGAGTGTTTCTATTTATAGAGGTGGGTGTGGGGGGCGGAGTGTTTCTATTTATAGAGGTGGGTGGGGGGTGGAGTGTTTCTATTTATAGAGGTGGGTGGGGGAGGAGTGTTTCTATTTATAGAGGTGGGTGTGGGGCGGAGTGTTTCCATATAGAGGTGGGTGTGGGGCGGAGTGTTTCTATTTATAGAGGTGGGTGGGGGGTGGAGTGTTTCTATTTATAGAGGTGGGTGGGGGAGGAGTGTTTCTATTTATAGAGGTGGGTGTGGGGCGGAGTGTTTCCATATAGAGGTGGGTGAGGGGCGGAGTGTTTCTATTTATAGAGGTGGGTGTGGGGTGGAGTGTTTCTATTTATAGAGGTGGGTGTGGGGTGGAGTGTTTCCATTTATAGAGGTGGGTGTGGGGTGGAGTGTTTCCATATAGAGGTGGGTGTGGGGCGGAGTGTTTCCATATAGAGGTGGGTGTGGGGCGGAGTGTTTCCATTTATAGAGGTGGGTGTGGGGCGGAGTGTTTCCATATAGAGGTGGGTGTGGGGCGGAGTGTTTCCATTTATAGAGGTGGGTGAGGGGCGGAGTGTTTCCATATAGAGGTGGGTGTGGGGCGGAGTGTTTCCATATAGAGGTGGGTGAGGGGCGGAGTGTTTCCATTTATAGAGGTGGGTGTGGGGCGGAGTGTTTCCATATAGAGGTGGGTGTGGGGCGGAGTGTTTCCATTTATAGAGGTGGGTGAGGGGCGGAGTGTTTCCATTTATAGAGGTGGGTGTGGGGCGGAGTGTTTCCATATAGAGGTGGGTGAGGGGCGGAGTGTTTCCATATAGAGGTGGGTGTGGGGCGGAGTGTTTCCATATAGAGGTGGGTGTGGGGCGGAGTGTTTCCATATAGAGGTGGGTGAGGGGCGGAGTGTTTCTATTTATTGAGGTGGGTGTGGGGCGGAGTGTTTCCATATAGAGGTGGGTGTGAGGGGCGGAGTGTTTCTATTTATAGAGGTGGGTGGGGGCGGAGTGTTCCATTTATAGAGGTGGGTGGGGGCGGAGTGTTTCCATATAGAGGTGGGTGTGGGGGGCGAGTGTTTCCATATAGAGGTGGGTGTGGGGCGGAGTGTTTCCATATAGAGGTGGGGTGTGGGCGGAGTGTTTCCATATAGAGGTGGGTGAGGGCGGAGTGTTTCTATTTATTGAGGTGGGTGTGGGGCGGAGTGTTTCCATATAGAGGTGGGTGTGAGGGGCGGAGTGTTTCTATTTATAGAGGTGGGTGGGGGCGGAGTGTTTCCATTTATAGAGGTGGGTGGGGGCGGAGTGTTTCCATATAGAGGTGGGTGTGGGGGGCGGAGTGTTTCCATATAGAGGTGGGTGTGGGGCGGAGTGTTTCCATATAGAGGTGGGTGTGGGGCGGAGTGTTTCCATAAGAGGTGGGTGAGGGGCGGAGTGTTTCTATTTATTGAGGTGGGTGTGGGGCGGAGTGTTTCCATATAGAGGTGGGTGTGAGGGGCGGAGTGTTTCTATTTATAGAGGTGGGTGGGGGCGGAGTGTTTCCATTTATAGAGGTGGGTGGGGGCGGAGTGTTTCCATATAGAGGTGGGTGTGGGGGGGCGGAGTGTTTCCATATAGAGGTGGGTGTGGGGCGGAGTGTTTCCATATAGAGGTGGGTGTGGGGGGCGGAGTGTTCCCATATAGAGGTGGGTGTGGGGGGCGGAGTGTTCCCATATAGAGGTGGGTGTGGGGGGCGGAGTGTATTGGACTCTCATTGGTCGGTGGTGCGGGTTGGAGGAGAGAGCAGAGTCTGGCTGATAACAATGGATGTCTTGGTGTTGATGACGATGTCGCGCTCTTGCTGCATGTGCTCCGGCTTGGCGGTCTTCGGACTCATCGCTGTCAGTGCAGGCGCCTCATTTCTGCCATAACTCGGCTCTTCTTCATCATCAGGTGGTGGGAAGAGAGTCGCTGAAGGATCGCTCCCACAAGCCGGTCAGAATTGCGGAGAGTGATGTTGACGTAAGTTTTGTATTTCTTAAATATTAATCTCCTCTCTGCTGCTAATTCTGAAATTTTAGTTGACTTTCTATGTGGAAGCAGTGGTCTCTCCGCAGAGGTCCAACCCACCGCAGGCTGAGCGCCTTCAATCAGAAGGTAGCATGAACTTTTTGCTTGCAGATCCATAGGTATAACTATCGGGGGGGGGGGGGGGGGAGGGGGTGTCTGACCTCTGCAGAGAGACCACTGCTTCCAAGCAGAAAACAAGGGGCTTCTCTGCAGCATGCTGGCGGGGACAGGCTTCTCTACTGAGGCTGTGGAGGCTTTCTAAAGAAAACCAACTGTAAGGCTCTGCACTGCTTATGTTTGTCAAAATGTCAGGTGTATGAAGTATTGTGCTCTGTATATAAGCCCCTCCCCCACTGACCCCTCCCCCACTGACCCCTCCCCAATGACCCCCTCCCCACTGACCCCGCCCCCAGTGACTCCGCCCCCAGTGACTCCTCCCCAGTGACTCCGCCCCCCACTGACCCCTCCCTGTGTGTTCTCTCTGTGCAGGTGAAGCTCAGTATTCTGTGTGAACAGGATCGGGTCCTGCAGGATTAGAAGACAAAATTCGGGCTCTGAAGGACAACAAGGTGAGTTTTGGGTCTCTGTGGCCGGCAGAGAAGAGGCAACATTGATACTCCCAATATATATATATATATATACAGTGCCTTGAAAAAGTATTCATACCCCCTGACATTCCCCACATTTTGTTACAACCAGAACCATCAATGTATTTTATTGGGATTTTATGTGATGGACCAACACAAAGTGTCACATAATTGTGAAGTGGAAGGAAAATGATACAAATAAATATGTGAAAAGTGTGGGGGGGAGGGGCATTTGTAGGGCGCCCCCCGGAGTCACTACTTTGTAGAACCCCCTTTCTCTACAAGTCTTTTTGGGGGTGTCTCTACCAGCTTTGCACATCTAGAGAGGACATTTCTGCCCATTCTTCTTCTTTGTAAAATATCTCAAGCTCTGTCAGATTGGATGGAGAGCGTCTGTGATCAGCAATTTTCAAGTCTTGCCACAGATTCTCGATGGGATTTAGGTCTGGACTGTGACTGGGCCATTCTAACACATGAATATGCTTTGATGTAAACCATTCCATTGTAGCTCTGGCTGGATGTTTCGGGTCGTTGTCCTGCTGGAAGGGGAACCTCCGCCCCGGTCTCAAGTCTTCTGCCGACTCTAACAGGTTTTCTTCTAAGATTGTCCTGTATTTGTCTCCATCCATCTTCCCATCACCTCTGACCAGCTTCCCTGTCCCTGCTGAAGAAAACCATCCCCACCACATGATGCTGCCACCACCATGTCTCACGGTGGGGATGGTGTGTTCGGGGGATGGGCGGTGTTAGTTTTCCCCACACATAGCGTTTTGCTTTTAGGCCATAAAGTAGAATTTTGGTCTCCTCTGACCAGATCACCTTCTTCCACATGTTTGCTGCCCCCTCCCCCACATGGCTTCTCACAAACTACAAACAGGACTTCTTATGACTTTCTTTCTCCAATGTCTTTCTTCTTGTCACTCTTCCATAAAGGGCAGATTTGTGGAGAGACGACTAATAGTTGTCCTGTGGACAGATTCTCCCCCCTGAGCTGTGGATCTCTGCAGCTCCTCCAGAGTTACCATGGACCTCTTGGCTCTTCTCTGATGAATGCTCTCCTTGCCCGGCCCGGTCAGTTTAGGTGGACGGCCATGTCTTGGTAGGTTTGCGGTTGTGCCATACTCTTTCCATTTTCCGATGATGGATTGAACAGAGCTCCGTGAGATGGTCAAAGCTTGGGAGATTTTATTATAACCCAACCCTGCTTTATACTTCTCCACAACTTTATCCCTGACCTGTCTGGTGTGTTCCTTGGCCTTCATGATGCTGTTTGTTCACTAAAGTTCTCTAACAAACAGCTGTGTGACGAGCCCCTGTCCTCAACAGTTCTATAACCGTCATAAATGTTTCCTCTGTCCAGAACCAGCACTATCCAAGAATCCAAGACCCCTTAGCCCACCCAGTCACCAGCCGTAACTCAGTGTAGGTTGAACAACATCAAACTCTTTTATTCCAGCAGATGTTACCACAGATATCCAACTCCGAGACACTTCCCCCCCACCCCCCACCCTTGGATTCAGGGCAGGATAAACTGTCCAATCATAGACACACTGGTCAGGTGTATTCAAATTTCTCATCAGTAAACGGTCTTATCAACATGGAGAGCTGTTGGAGAAACCTCCCCCCCCACCTACATAGACATCCATCCCATAATATACGTTTCTTCCAAGGCAGACACAAACAATGGAATACAACCACACCCCAAACAATCACAGCAAAGAGTCCACAACAGCATGAGACAACACACAATATATACAATATTGAGTCTGACTAGCACAGATCATAGTGGGGTTATCGGTCACCCTGTGCCCCCAATGGACACAAGGTGATTCACACATAAGAGGGTCCGGGGAAGCTGGACACGGAGTTTCCAGAGCTCTCCAAGGTAAGCCGAGTTCCACAAACCCCCCACCCAAACTGACTCCTGTCACAAGCTGTCTTTATACTGAGATTAAATGACACACAGGGGGGCTCTATTTACTAATTTGGTGACTTCTGAAGGCAATTGATTCCTCTATATTTCAGTTGGGGTTATCGGAGTAAAGGGGGTGCCATACAAATGCCCCTCCCCCCACACTTTTCACATATTTATTTGTATCATTTTCCTTCCACTTCACAATTATGTGACACTTTGTGTTGGTCCATCACATAAAATCCCAATAAAATACATTTATGGTTTTTGGTTGTAACAAAATGTGGGGAATGTCAGGGGGTATGAATACTTTTTCCAGGCACTGTGTGTGTGTGTGTGTGTGTGTGTGTGTATATATATTTGATATATAGAGGAATGCCCCTTACATTGGTGATTTTGTACTTTCCGTATGATGTGTTCCTAAACAAACCGGGTTCCCCGCAGGACAAGCTGGAGACGGTTCTGGAGGTTCTGCACAGACAGATGGACCAGTACAAGGACCAGCCACAGCACACAGAGAAAATCTCCTACCAGCAGCGCCTCCTACAGGAGGATTTGGTGCAAATCCGAGCGGAGATGTCGAAGGTCTCCACGGTATGTGTTCATTTTGTGTATTGGAGCGCCCCCTACTGACTGGTGTCCAATCATTCATGTTCCCGTGGACTGGCATGTCATTATGTAGCGGGTTCTGGGAGATCACATGACCTCACCAGTCATAGAAATTTGAGATAATGATTGGTTCAGACAAACGACTTATAGGAGGGCCTGTTAGACAGAACGGGGACGCTGGTACCTCACAGAGACTTTTGAAATTCTGTTTGGCCAGTTTTGTGATGCGGATACCTCCTGCCAGACAGAACAGCTGGGTCATTGGCCTGCAGTGTAGCATCTTGGTCAAGGCTGCTGATTGGACAATGAGGAATTGGCAGCAGACTGATGAGGTGATCTCTCTGCTCTCTTGTATTTCCTGGGTTTGAGGTCCTGCAATAAGAGCTGTCTGTTGTCACTGAGCTACCAAATCAGGTACTTCCGTTCCCTCCTCTGATTGGCTGTTTTGGGGTGGCACAGACAGTTCCACCTTCTCATACGGATGTATTTTGTGTCCCCCCGCACAGGATATGGAGAACTCGTGGAACGAATATCTGAGGCTGGAGAGTGACGTCATCCGGCTGAGACAAATGTTACAGGAGCAGATGAACCGCTCGCCCTCATCTCAGGTGACGTCATATCGCCGATCACCGCCGTCAGCTGACACCCCCCCCCCCCCCATATACAAATGTGCTCATAAGTTTACACACCCCACACCCTGGCACAATTTAGGATTTACATTTTTCAGAGAATATAAATAACACAAAACCTTTTCTCTCACTCGTGGTCAGTGATTGGCTGAAGCCATTTATTATCAATCAGCTGTGTTTACTTTTATATCATAATGGCAACAGAAATGATCCTGATCAAAAGTTTACATACCCCTGTGATTTGGGCCTGATAACATGCACACAAGGTGACACAAAGGGGTTTGAACGGCTGTTAAAGGTCCCCGTCCTCACCTGTGATCTGATTGTAATTAGTGTGTATAAAAGGTCAGTGAGTTTCTGGACTCCTGACAGACCCTTCCATCTTCCATCCAGTGCTGCACTGACCTCTCTGGATTCTGAGTCATGGGGGAAAGCAAAAGAATTGTCAAAGGATCTGCGGGAAAAGGTAGTTGAACTGTATACAGGAAAGGGATATAAGATATCCAAGGAATTGAGAATCCAATCAGCAGTGATCAAACTCTAATCAAGAAGTGGAGAATGAGGGGTTCTGTTGAAACCAAACCACGGTCAGGTAGACCAACTAAAATTCCAGCCACAACTGCCAGGAAAATTGCTCGGGATGTAAAGAAAACCCCACAAATATCTTCAGGTGAAATACAGGACTCTCTGAAAACATGTGGTGTGGAGGTTTCTAGACGCACAATAAGGAGGCGCTTGAAGAAAGATGGGCGGCATGGTGGAGTCTCCAGAAGAAGACATCACTACACAAATGTCACAAAGTATCCGGCTTACAGTACACCAAACAGCACAGAGACAAGACTCCAACCTTCCAACACAAAGTCATTTGGAGAGATGAGACCAAAATAGATCTTTTTGGCCACAACCATAAACACTACATTTGGAGAGGAGCCAACAAGGCCTATGATGAAAGGTCCACCATCCCTACTGTGAAACACGGCGGTGGATCTCTGATGATTTGGGGATGTGTGAGATACAAAGGCCACAGGAGATTGGGTCAAAATTGATGGTAAGATGAATGCAGAATGTTATCAAATAATACTGGAGGAACATTTCATTCATCAGCCAGGAAGCTGCGCATGGGACGTACTCGGACCTTCCAACATGACAATCATCCAAAACACAAGACCACCTCTCATTGGCTACAGCAGAATAAAGTGAAGGTTCTGGAGTGGTCATCTCAGTCTCCTGACCCAAATATCAT
Source organism: Lithobates pipiens (assembly GCF_037356315.1). Taxonomy (NCBI): domain Eukaryota; kingdom Metazoa; phylum Chordata; class Amphibia; order Anura; family Ranidae; genus Lithobates; species Lithobates pipiens. The sequence continues at coordinate 22,870,232 of NW_027507786.1, read as the reverse complement.
GGAGCCCCTCTGGGGGGATCTCAGACATGCCGTTCATGGAAGACAAGCCAAGAATTTCCAGGAACTGGAGACTTTTACCAAGAGGAACATCTGAGAAGATGAAGAGCCTCATCCACAAATACCACAGAAGACTCCAATCTGTCATTGATGTTAGAGGGGGCAATACACGGGATTAAGAACTGGGGTATGTAAACTTTTGATCAGGATAATTTGGCTGAAGCCATTTATTATCAATCATCTGTATTTACTCTTCTTATATCATAATGGCAACAGAAACGACCCAAATCACTGACCATGAGGGGGAGAAAAGACTTTGTGTTCTCATTCATATTCTTTGAGAATTGGGCAAGAAATCATCAATTCTGACAGGGTGTGCAGACTTATGAGCACATTTGTGTTCTCGCTCCTCATACACATTATACCGGGGATTGGTGTTCTCACTCCTCATACACATTATACCGGGGATTGGTGTTCTCGCTCCTCATACACATTATACCGGGGATTGGTGTTCTCACTCCTCATACACGTTATACCAGGGATTGGTGTTCTCACTCCTCATACACATTATACCGGGGATTGGTGTTCTCGCTCCTCATACACATTATACCGGGGATTGGTGTTCTCACTCCTCATACACGTTATACCGGGGATTGGTGTTCTCGCTCCTCATACACATTATACCGGGGATTGGTGTTCTCGCTCCTCATACACATTATACCGGGGATTGGTGTTCTCACTCCTCATACACGTTATACCGGGGATTGGTGTTCTCGCTCCTCATACACATTATACCGGGGATTGGTGTTCTCGCTCCTCATACACATTATACCGGGGATTGGTGTTCTCGCTCCTCATACACATTATACCGGGGATTGGTGTTCTCGCTCCTCATACACATTATGCCGGGGATTGGTGTTCTCGCTCCTCATACACATTATGCCGGGGATTGGTGTTCTCACTCCTCATACACATTATACCGGGGATTGGTGTTCTCGCTCCTCATACACGTTATACCAGGGATTGGTGTTCTCACTCCTCATACACATTATACCGGGGATTGGTGTTCTCGCTCCTCATACACATTATGCCGGGGATTGGTGTTCTCGCTCCTCATACACATTATGCCGGGGATTGGTGTTCTCGCTCCTCATACACATTATACCAGGGATTGGTGTTCTCGCTCCTCATACACGTTATACCGGGGATTGGTGTTCTCGCTCCTCATACACGTTATACCGGGGATTGGTGTTCTCACTCCTCATACACATTATACCGGGGATTTGTGTTCTCGCTCCTCATACACATTATACCGGGGATTGGTGTTCTCACTCCTCATACACGTTATACCGGGGATTGGTGTTCTCGCTCCTCATACACATTATACCGGGGATTGGTGTTCTCGCTCCTCATACACATTATACCGGGGATTGGTGTTCTCGCTCCTCATACACATTATACTGGGGATTGGTGTTTTCACTCCTCATACACGTTATACCGGGGATTGGTGTTCTCACTCATACACATTATACCGGGGATTGGTGTTCTCGCTCCTCATACACATTATACCGGGGATTGGTGTTCTCGCTCCTCATACACATTATACCGGGGATTGGTGTTCTCGCTCCTCATACACTTTATATCGGCGATTGGTGTTCTCGCTCCTCATACACATTATACCGGGGATTGGTGTTCTCGCTCCTCATACACTTTATATCGGCGATTGGTGTTCTCGCTCCTCATACACATTATACCGGGGATTGGTGTTCTCGCTCCTCATACACATTATACCGGGAATTGGTGTTCTCGCTCCTCATACACATTATACCGGGGATTGGTGTTCTCGCTCCTCATACACATTATACCGGGAATTGGTGTTCTCGCTCCTCATACACATTATACCGGGGATTGGTGTTCTCGCTCCTCATACACATTATACCGGGGATTGGTGTTCTCACTCCTCATACACGTTATACCAGGGATTGGTGTTCTCGCTCCTCATACACATTATACCAGGGATTGGTGTTCTCGCTCCTCATACACATTATACCGGGGATTGGTGTTCTCGCTCCTCATACACATTATACCGGGGATTGGTGTTCTCGCTCCTCATACACATTATACCAGGGATTGGTGTTCTCGCTCCTCATACACATTATACCAGGGATTGGTGTTCTCGCTCCTCATACACATTATACCGGGGATTGGTGTTCTCGCTCCTCATACACATTATACCGGGGATTGGTGTTCTCACTCCTCATACACGTTATACCAGGGATTGGTGTTCTCACTCCTCATACACATTATACCAGGGATTGGTGTTCTCACTCCTCATACACATTATACCGGGGATTGGTGTTCTCGCTCCTCATACACGATATACAGGGAATTTTGTGTTCTCGCTCCTCATACACATTATACCGGGGATTGGTGTTCTCGCTCCTCATACACATTATACCGGGAATTGGTGTTCTCACTCCTCATACACGTTATACCGGGGATTGGTGTTCTCGCTCCTCATACACATTATACCGGGGATTGGTGTTCTCGCTCCTCATACACGATATACCGGGAATTGGTGTTCTCACTCCTCATACACGTTATACCGGGGATTGGTGTTCTCGCTCCTCATACACATTATACCGGGGATTGGTGTTCTCACTCCTCATACACGTTATACCGGGGATTGGTGTTCTCGCTCCTCATACACATTATACCGGGGATTGGTGTTCTCGCTCCTCATACACGATATACCGGGAATTGGTGTTCTCACTCCTCATACACGTTATACCGGGGATTGGTGTTCTCGCTCCTCATACACATTATACCGGGGATTGGTGTTCTCACTCCTCATACACGTTATACCGGGGATTGGTGTTCTCGCTCCTCATACACATTATACCGGGGATTGGTGTTCTCGCTCCTCATACACGATATACCAGGGATTGGTGTTCTCGCTCCTCATACACATTATACCAGGGATTGGTGTTCTCGCTCCTCATACACATTATACCGGGGATTGGTGTTCTCGCTCCTCATACACGATATACCAGGGATTGGTGTTCTCGCTCCTCATACACATTATACCAGGGATTGGTGTTCTCGCTCCTCATACACGATATACCAGGGATTGGTGTTCTCGCTCCTCATACACATTATACCGGGGATTGGTGTTCTCGCTCCTCATACACATTATAGCACAATGACATAACACAATATTTCCTCTTCGTTGTTCTCCAGGACCGGACGCAGCTGCAGAAGGATCTGTGGAGGATCGAGGACGTCACGGCCGGTCTCAGCTCCAATAAGTTGAACTATAAAGTGCTGGTGGAATCATTAAAAAATCCAGGTAAGATCCCTGACTCCGCCCCTGGGGTGTTCACTGCGCTACTGCCTAGGGGGGAGATACGCCGGGCAATGCTGATACCTCAGACTGCATTCGGATATTCTGATTTGGTGGAGATGAATCCGTTTTATCTAAGGGGGAGTAGATATGGAGATTGATGTTTATCTGTTCAGCCGGAACGCTGACCTTGCTGCCTGTACAGCTGACCAATGATGAGAGAATCCACAGATTGCTGTCCCATATTTTCATTACTGTATACACAATCATTAAACGCTATACTGTCTACTCAGGTAAATGTCAGCGAGACGATCGCCATTAGTGAGTGGGACGTCCTATGACCACCCCATTATGGGCGGAGCCGGGCTCAGGGCGGTCGGCTAAATGTGTGAAATTCTCTCTTTGCAGAAAGGAAAACGGTGCCTTTGATTTCCTCCACATTCGTGCCTTCCGGAAGTACGGCGTTTACCTCCGTTCGCAGTAAATCCGCCTCTTCTCAGAACCAGCCCAGTCTTGTGATGCAGACGCTGGAGGCGGGGCTTTACCATCAGCCGTTCACCCAGAGCAGGTCGCAGTCCCAGCCGCAGAAACCAGAACTGCGCCTTCAGTCGCCAACCCGAGCGCCGTCGCCACCAAAGCTCGTGAGTAACGCATAACGGGGGATGGGAAGAGAGGAGCCGCTCTGACCTAGCCTGACCGCCTGCCATGATTTTCTATATAATGTACATATACAATACAATGTATAATAATACTATATATGATACAATGTATAATAATACTATATATGATACAATGTATAATAATACTATATATGATACAATGTATAATAATACTATATATGATACAATGTATAATAATACTATATATTAGAGCTGCAACTAACGATTAGTTTGTCTGTCGACTAATCTATCGATTATTTTTTCGATTAGTCATCGACTACATGATTATTGTTTTTTATTTATTTTTTTATTAATCTAGTGGTTTTTTTTTTTTTTTTTTTGATTAGCTAATTATTCCTTTGGATAACCTTACAAAAAATAAGTACATTAAAAAAAAAGTAAGATAAAAGAATATAACTAGTACATATATTATATAGAAGTATGTACTTATATTCTTACCTTTTTTTTATGTACTTATTTTTTGTAAAGTTAAGATAAAAGAATATATATATATATATTTATTCTTTTATCTTTCATGAATGTTAATAATTAATTTTTTACAATGTTTCTTTTTTTAAGGGGGAGGTTGTGTGGGGACAGTGTCAGTGTGTTTTTTTTATTTTATTTTTTTATTATTATTTATTGCAATTTTTTTTATCGCCCCTGTTGGGGGGGGGGGGGCTATAGTGAGATATCGGGGGTCTTAACAGACTTCTGACATCTCCCATTTGAGACAGGGAAAGGGATTCCCCAGTCCCTTTCTCTGCAGCCTCTGCTGCACTGATAATGAATGGAGAGGAGACAGAGACTTCTCTCCATTCATTAACTGAGACATGGTAATCACAGGAGGTTACAATGTTTCAGTTATGTGAATGGACAGTCGGTGGTCACTGACTCTGTCCATTCTGAAAACGAAGGAGCCGGGTTTACCAACTCCTACCTCCACTCTCCATCCTGAGATACCGAGGGGGACAGCAGCACGGAGGGGGAGAAGAGAGGGGGACGGCAGCACGGAGGGGGACGGCAGCACGGAGGGGGAGAAGAGAGAGGGGGACGGCAGCACGGAGGGGGAGAAGAGAGGGGGGCGGCAGCATGGAGGGGTAGAAAAGAGGGGGGCGGCAGCACGCAGGGGGAGAAGAGAGGGGGGCGGCAGCACGGAGGGGAGAAGAGGGGGGCGGCAGCACGGAAGGGGAGAAGAGAGAGGGAGCGGCAGCACGGAGGGGGAGAAGAGAGGGGGACGGCAGCACGGAGGGGGACGGCAGCACGGAGGGGGAGAAGAGAGAGGGGGACGGCAGCACGGAGGGGGAGAAGAGAGAGGGGGGCGGCAGCACGGAGGGGGAGAAGAGAGAGGGGGCGGCAGCACGGAGGGGGAGAAGAGAGAGGGGGGCGGCAGCACGGAGGGGGAGAAGAGAGAGGGGGGCGGCAGCACGGAGGGGGAGAAGAGAGAGGGGGACGGCAGCACGGAGGGGGAGAAGAGAGGGGGGCGGCAGCACGGAGGGGTAGAAAAGAGGGGGGCGGCAGCACGCAGGGGGAGAAGAGAGGGGGGCGGCAGCACGGAGGGGGGAGAAGAGAGAGTGGGGCGGCAGCACGGAGGGGGAGAAGAGAGAGGGGGCGGCAGAACGGAGGGGGAGAAGAGAGAGGGATGGCAGCACGGAGGAGAGCGGGAGATACGGAGCACTGTGACGCATCGACGCCCTGCACGCACGTCAACGTATTTTTGTATACGTCGACTAGTCGTGGCAGCTCTACTATATATAAATATGATACGATACAATGTACTCTATAATAATAGTACAATATATATTAAAATGGTAATAAAAATAATGCTACAATATACAGTATATAATACGATGTATAATAATAGTACAATATATATTAAAGCGTTATTACCTATAAGTATACATATAAAACGGAGGTCAAAAAGTAGCGCTTGTGAAAATGCAGGAATACATAAAAGTATTTGCTAGTCCTTTACTCCTAGTCCATGAGCGCCTTCACATTTAGATTTTATAATATCGACTATCCAGCGGTCACCACACACCGTGGGAACATACGCGGCCCCCTTCCCCCGTCAGATGTACACTCACCAGCTAATATTGCCTCGCACTCTCGTGTTTTGGCAAAAAGAGCAGTCAGCCAATCAGATTACAACAATGTCCCCATAGATGATGATCCAAAGATAATCGTAGTACCTGGAGAAAATAAACTTCAAATAGAGTGATACCTTTTAAAAAGTTTATTACACAAACACATCTTTACATACACCGCTGTCCGGGCACTCCGCTCTCCGGGCACACCGCTCTCCGGGCACACCGCTCTCCGGGCACTCCGCTCTCCGGGCACACCGCTGTCCGGGCACACCGCTCTGCGGGCACTCCGCTCTCCGGGCACTCCGCTCTCCGGGCACACCGCTCTCCGGGCACACCGCTGTCCGGGCACTCCGCTCTCCGGGCACTCCGCTCTCCGGGCACTCCGCTCTCTGGGCATTCCGCTCTCCGGGCACACCGCTCTCCGGGCACTCCGCTCTCCGGGCACACCGCTCTCCGGGCACACCGCTCTCCGGGCACACCGCTGTCCGGGCACACCGCTGTCCGGGCACTCCGCTCTACGGGCACTCCGCTCTCCGGGCACACCGCTGTCCGGGCACTCCGCTCTCCGGGCACTCCGCTCTCCGGGCACTCCGCTCTCCGGGCACTCCGCTCTCCGGGCACAGCTCTGTCTTCATACATTAGTAACAATCCGCTTACACGCCACCTTCCTCCCCCACTGCTGTCATACATACAATGTAATATATCTATTTTTATACTGTATATTTGTATAATAGTAATAATAATACTATAAATATATACAATGTATAATAACCAATATCTCTCTCTCTCTATATATATATATATATATATATATATATATATATATATATATATATATACATACAATGTTTAATAATACAATACATACAAATTGATACATTATATAATAATGCCATGATATACAGTGCCTTTAAAAAGTATTCATACCCCTGAAATTCCCCACATTTTGTTACAACCAGAAACATAAATGTATTTTATTGGGATTTTATGTGATGGACCAACACAAAGTGTCACATAATTGTGAAGTGGAAGGAAAATGATACAAATAAATATGTGAAAAGTGTGGGGGAGGGGCATTTGTATGGCGCCCCCCGGTGTCAATACTTTGTAGAACCCCCTTTCTCTACAAGTCTTTTTGGGGGTGTCTCTACCAGCTTTGCCCATCTAGAGAGGACATTTCTGCCCATTCTTCTTCTTTGTAAAATATCTCAAGCTCTGTCAGATTGGATGGAGAGCGTCTGTGATCAGCAATTTTCAGGTCTGGCCACAGATTCTCAATGGGATTTAGGTCTGGACTGTGACTGGGCCATTCCAACACATGAATATGCTTTGATGTAAACCATTCCATTGTAGCTCTGGCTGGATGTTTCGGGTCGTTGTCCTGCTGGAAGGGGAACCTCCGCCCCGGTCTCAAGTCTTCTGCCGACTCTAACAGGTTTTCTTCTAAGATTGTCCTGTATTTGTCTCCATCAACTCTGACCAGCTTCCCTGTCCCTGCTGAAGAAAACCATCCCCACCAGGTTTGCAAGTAGGTTTGCAGTTGTGCCCATACTCTTTCCATTTTCCGATGATGGATTGAACAGAGCTCCGTGAGATGGTCAAAGCTTGGGAGATTTTATTATAACCTAACCCTGCTTTATACTTCTCCACAACTTTATCCCTGACCTGTCTGGTGTGTTCCTTGGCCTTCATGATGCTGTTTGTTCACTAAGGTTCTCTAACAAGCCTCTGAGGGCTTCACAGAACAGCTGTATTTATACTGAGATTAAATGACACACAGGTGGAATCTATTTACTAATTAGGTGAATTCTGAAGGCAATCGGTTCCACTGGATTTTAGTTAGGGGGTATCAGAGTAAAGGGGGTTCTACAAAGTATTGACTCCGGGGGGGCGCCATACAAATGCCCCTCCCCCCACACTTTTCACATATTTATTTGTATCATTTACGATTTTCCTTCCACTTCACAATTATGTGACACTTTGTGTTGGTCCATCACATAAAATCCCAATAAAATACATTTACGGTTTTGGTTGTAACATGACAAGATGTGGGAAATTTCACGGGGTATGAATACTTTTTCAAGACACTTTGTGTATATGTGTGTTTATATATATATTCTGTATTATTATATATTGTATCATATGTATATACCGTATATGATACAATGTATAACAATACAGAATATATGATACTAATAATAATACAATGTATAATAATATACTTTCTCCCTTCTGTGTCCTTAAAATCTTTGGGAGGGGCGACCAAAAGTAGCAGATGACGTCATCAAAGTCCAGGCTGCTGATTGGCTGGTCATGTGCATCACGCTCAAATGTTTTTAGAGGAATGCAGCCATTGGCTGAGAAATAATTTCCCCCCCTCTCTGTATATTAGAAGGATTCTAGCAAAGCTCATTTCTGACCCCTTCTGTAGATATGGAGGTTGGGCTCTTCCAGTGCTCTGACCTCAGCGGGAGAGTCTGCTTTTTAATGTAATCTCATGGTGGATTCCGTATTCTGTGTTTTTGTGTCGCTCTTTTTATTTCTCATTTCTGAGCAGTCTGGTGGGAACAGAAGGAAGCCGGGTGCAGGAGTCGGGGGATGGGGATGTCCTGTTTGCAGAATTTATGGGCAGATTGAAGTCTCATATCTGCAGATTTAATTTAAAGTTTTATTCGCAGTAAACGATGAACGGACTGGAGTCCCAGTTATGTATTTTTAACAAAATGTATTTTATTTGAACCATTTATTACTTTTGTTTGTATTTTTTCTGATAAAATGTTACTTCCCTTCTCGAGGACGGAGTTTCCCTTTAAGTGTGTCTCATCTTTCCAGGATGATGGCGTCCCGCCACGACCTCCCCTGCCGGACATGTACAGTCCAGATGACCTTCCCCCGAACATCCCTCCCCCACCAGCTCTGCCCCCTCCCCCACGGGAATCATCTGTCATCAGACATACGTCAGTGCGGGGGTTAAAGAGGCAGTCCGACGAGAGGAAGAGGGACCGGGAGATGGGGCAGGGCGTCAACGGAGACTACAGGGTAAGTGTTCCCACCACAGCGCCCCTCCAGCGGGTGTTTCCACTCCGGCTATGAACAAATCGCCATAGAGGGGGGAAGGTGACCGGCCATGTGCAGAACTACCCCCCCCCCCCCCCCCCAGGTCACATGTGCTCTCCCAGGAAGATGATGAGGGGCTTTTTAACAGGAGTGCCAAGTGGGGAGGGGCTTACACTGAATTGTATGAAATGCCGCATCCTCTGCATCCCTCTAGATGGAAGCTGTGTGCAGGTATATTATCATTGCTGCAGCCTCTGCGTCCCTCTAGGTGGGAGCTCAGTGCAGGCATCTTGTCAATGTTGCAGCCTCGGCATCCCTCTAGGTGGGAGCTCAGTGCAGGCATCTTGTCAATGTTGCAGCCTCGGCATCCCTCTAGGTGGGAGCTCAGGGCAGGCATCTTGTCAATGTTGCAGCCTCGGCATCCCTCTAGGTGCGAGCTCAGGGGCAGGCATCTTGTCAATGTTGCAGCCTCGGCATCCCTCTAGGTGGGAGCTCAGGGCAGGCATCTTGTCAATGTTGCAGCCTCGGCATCCCTCTAGGTGGGAGCTCAGGGGCAGGCATCTTGTCAATGTTGCAGCCTCGGCATCCCTCTAGGTGGGAGCTCAGGGCAGGCATCTTGTCAATGTTGCAGCCTTGGCATCCCTCTAGGTGGGAGCTCAGGGCAGGCATCTTGTCAATGTTGCAGCCTCGGCATCCCTCTAGGTGGGAGCTCAGGGCAGGCATCTTGTCAATGTTGCAGCCTCGGCATCCCTCTAGGTGGGAGCTCAGGGCAGGCATCTTGTCAATGTTGCAGCCTCGGCATCCCTCTAGGTGCGAGCTCAGTGCAGGCATCTTGTCAATGTTGCAGCCTCGGCATCCCTCTAGGTGGGAGCTCAGTGCAGGCATCTTGTCAATGTTGCAGCCTCGGCATCCCTCTAGGTGGGAGCTCAGTGCAGGCATCTTGTCAATGTTGCAGCCTCGGCATCCCTCTAGGTGGGAGCTCAGTGCAGGCATCTTGTCAATGTTGCAGCCTCAGCATCCCTCTAGGTGGGAGCTCAGTGCAGGCATCTTGTCAATGTTGCAGCCTCAGCATCCCTCTAGGTGGGAGCTCGGTGCAGGCATCTTGTCAGTATTGCAGCCTCGGCATCCCTCTAGGTGGGAGCTCGGTGCAGGCATCTTGTCAATGTTGCAGCCTCAGCATCCCTCTTGTTGGGAGCTTGGTGCAGGCATCTTGTCAATGTTGGAGCCTTGGCATCCCTCTAGGTGGGAGCTCAGTGCAGGCATCTTGTCAGTATTGCAGCCTCGGCATCCCTCTAGGTGGGAGCACGGGGCAGGTAACTTGTCAATGTTGCAGCCTCAGCATTCCTCTAGGTGGGAGCTCAGTGCAGGCATCTTGTCAATGTTGCAGCCTCCGCATCCCTCTAGGTGGGAGCTCAGTGCAGGCATCTTGTCAATGTTGCAGCCTCCGCATCCCTCTAGGTGGGAGCTCAGTGCAGGCATCTTGTCAATGTTGCAGCCTCGGCATCCCTCTAGGTGGGAGCTCAGTGCAGGCATCTTGTCAATGTTGCAGCCTCCGCATCCCTCTAGGTGGGAGCTCAGTGCAGGCATCTTGTCAATGTTGCAGCCTCCGCATCCCTCTAGGTGGGAGCTCAGTGCAGGCATCTTGTCAATGTTGCAGCCTCCGCATCCCTCTAGGTGGGAGCTCAGTGCAGGCATCTTGTCAATGTTGCAGCCTCCGCATCCCTCTAGGTGGGAGCACGGTGCAGGTATCTTGTCAGTGTTGAGAGAAGAGGGGGATGGTTAAGCCTAAATGGGAGTAAAGCTCCCACGAGAGGTAACCAAGTGGTTAATTAGGCAGAAACTGGACTTATCGGATTGGGTTAGAAACATGTATTTTATTGTATCAAAAAATTCCAGTAAAAAGATTTTGTAAACTCAATTTAAACACTGTATATGAAGAGCGTCCCTTCACCACACCTCTAGGAAGCTGACAGTGTAAGTAGTCTGTGTGCTGCGTACATCGGTGCGGAATCCTGCACTGATCTATGCGGGATTGTAAAGTGTCTGATGCCTCTATAAAGCAGCTTGTTGTTTGTTTTTTACTTTATCATCTGACTCTCTCCCCCTTTCTCCTATGTGGTCACAGGTAGAACTGCGCACTTATGTCAGCGAACCAGAACTCGCCAATCTCAGCAGTGACTCCTCCTCCCCGCCGTCCGGCTTCCTGGGCTCAGATTCTGGTTACCAAACGTTGCCTACTAGAGGTAAGAGAAGGAGTGGTGAGGTTCTCCTTACAGGGAGGGGGAACTACAATTCCCAGCTGGGGGGGGGGGGGGGGGGACCAAATGACGTCTGAAGGTGGAGAGACCTTTTACATGTTGTAAAGGGTGTTACTGACAAGTTTGGGGCTTGACAGATTTGCTTTGAATTTAGGAGCTAAAGAAGTTGGGAGCCATTTATTTATTTTATGAACTAACAAAGCTTACAGGTGGAACAATGTCACATGTCCCCGAAGGAGACCTTCCTCTAGTGAAGTCTTGTGTCCTGCAAGGCACGTCCCTCATACTAGCACATTATGAGAAACTTACCTTGAAATGAATCCCTCCAGTACCGCCCTGTCACCGCTAAAGGCGCTGCCATCTTCACCCGGTCTTCCTTCCCGCTTCGGGGGTCTCCGGCCGCCTGATTGGACGAGCCGCGATGTCATCATGCATGTGGGAGACTCGGTTACGGCACACAGCTCTGAAGGAACGGCGCCGGTATGCTGTTCCTTCGGAGCGCATGCGCCGGTGACAGAAAAATCTAAATTGAGCGTTTACTAACACTTTAACCCTTTTACTGCCAGAGCCGCTTTTGCAGTTTTTTTTTTCAGCACACGCCTAAAAAATTATTTTAGGTGTGAATATTACATTAAACCCCCCCCCCCCCCCCCCCAAAAAATGATATGTTTTGTGAAAGCAGACACCCTAGAGAATAAAATGGCATTCGTTTTTTATGTCACACAATATTACCACATAGGTCTAGGACAGTGATGGTGAACCTCGGCACCCCAGATGTTTTGGAACTACATTTCCCATGATACTCGGCTACACTGCAGAGTGCATGAGCATCATGGGAAATGTAGTTCCAAAACAGCTGGAGTGCCAAGGTTCGCCATCACTGGTCTAGGAAAAGCCAAATTTCAGTAAAAAATAAGAGTTGATTTTAGGGGGGCACAAAATTATATAAAAGCCGAGGTTACAACGAGTAAATAGACACCCAACACGTTAAGCCCTAAATTTGCGTGCAAATTGCCACAAACTTTAGTACCCAATATTTTCCATAGACGATGCTTTAAAAGCCCCCTATAGGTCATCAGTTTACGAAGAAGGTGTGGTCCCTAAATATGATCCACTCTCATTCCGGTGTGCATGGCGATATGTAACATGTATCGCAGGCGATGTTTTCAGTTGTGGGTGCCCCGATGCGTGCGTTTACGTTTATAAGTGCGTATATGTGGGGGTTGGGGAGGTTAATTTTTTTTCTTTTGGGGGGGGTGTTATATGCTTGGGTGTAACTTTAACTTTTTTTTACAATTTAAAGAGAAAAAAAATGTTACTTCTTGTTTTTTTTTTTTTTTTTGTCACAAAAAGTCTCCTTTGTGATTATATTTTGGTGACAGGTTCTCTTTTATGAGACATCCAGGGTATAAAAGACCCCCAATGCCTCTCTTGTGTTCCACTAAATGTAATGCAATGCACATCGCACTGCATTACATTCTTTCCTGGTGTTCTGTCAAAAGAGCCAACTCGTCAAAATCTCCAACCGCGTCCCTTCCGGTGACTCTCCAGCCGCAGTATTTGGAGATTTTGACACGTTTGCTGTTTTTTTTTACAGAACACCGGCAGCGTATACACTACGGTACATGACGAGTTGGCTGTTTTGACAGAACACCGGGTAAGGAGGAAAAAAGTTGTCGCCACCGTGGAGGCGGCCATGTTGGTTATTAGCGGGCGGACTAACAATGTTTACTCATTATAGCGTGTACCGGAGTGTATGCGCTGCCGGTGTTCTGTGAAAACAGATAACGCATCGAAATCCCCAATTTCTGGAGAGTCACCGGAAGTGGCGTGGTTGGAGATTTTGACGAGTTGGCTCTTTTGACACAACACCGGCCTTGATGGTCAGGGAAACGAACAAGTGGGACCCAGAAGGGACGTCCTACACATCACTTCCGGGTCAGCAACAAGATGGGGAGGAGACAGACGTTTGTCCGCTCTCTTCCCTCTACCCGGGGGGCACCCACTATGCTGGTCCCGGGCCCACAGATGGGCAAGTGGAGCCCACAATACATAGGGAGGGGCACACGGGGTGTGTGGAAGCATTTGGGTTGCAGTTGAGGCGCTGGGATACTATTTCTTGTTGCCATGGTGACCTAGTGCCTAAAATTTGTCATGCCCTGGACAAATGTATTATACATTGTAATGTGCAATCATGTTTATTATACAGAGGGGGGAAATACTAATTTCATCCCCTGCAGATGGTGTAAGTTTTCCCCACTTACATAGAAATGAAGGTCTATCATTCTTATCAGAGGTGTATTTTATATAATAGAGACAGAAGATCAACCAAAAATCCAGAAAAACACACAATACAAATGTTCAGTGAGTAAAATAAGTATTTGATCCCCTTCACAAAACATGACTTAGTAGTTGGTGGAGAAACCCTTGTTGGTGATCACAGAGGTCAGACGTTTCTTGTAGGTGGTGATGAGGTTCGCACATCTCAGGAGGGATTTTGCTCCTCTCTTCTCTACAGATCTTCTCTAAATCCTGAAGGTTTCTTGGCAACTCGAAGTTTCAGCTCCTCCATACATTTTCTATAAGATTAAGGTCTGGAGACTGGCTGGGCCACTCCATGATCTTAATGTGCTTCTTCTTGAGCCACTCCTTGGTTGTCTTGGCGGTATGTTTTGGGTCATTGTCATGCTGGAAGACCCATCCATGACCCATCTTCAGTGTTCTGGATGAGGGAAGAAGGTTCTCCTCCAAGATCTTACAATACATGACCCCCGTCCATTGGCCCCTCAATGCGGCAAAGTTGGCCTGTACCTTTATCAGAGAAACAGCCCCAAAGCATCATGTTCCCCCCTCCGTGTGTGACTGTAGGGATGGTGTTCATGTTCCCCCCTCCGTGTGTGACTGTAGGGATGGTGTTCATGTTCCCCCCTCCGTGTGTGACTGTAGGGATGGTGTTCATGTTCCCACCTCCGTGTGTGACTGTAGGGATGGTGTTCATGTTCCCCCCTCCGTGTGTGACTGTAGGGATGGTGTTCATGTTCCCACCTCCGTGTGTGACTGTAGGGATGGTGTTCATGTTCCCACCTCCATGTGTGACTGTAGGGATGGTGTTCTTGGGGTCATAGTCAGCATTTTTCTTCCTCCAAACACGGCGAGTTGAGTTAAGGCCAAAGAGCTGAATTTTGGTCTCATCTGACCACAGAACTTTCTCCCCAATCCTTCTCTGAATCATTTAGATGCTCATTGACAAACTTCAGACGGGACCTGTACATGTGTCTTCCTGAGGAGGGGGACCTGTACATGTGTCTTCCTGAGGAGGGGGACCTGTACATGTGTCTTCCTGAGGAGGGGGACCTGTACATGTGTCTTCCTGAGGAGGGGGACCTGTACATGTGTCTTCCTGAGGAGGGGGACCTGTACATGTGTCTTCCTGAGGAGGGGGACCTGTACATGTGTCTTCCTGAGGAGGGGGACCTGTACATGTGTCTTCCTGAGGAGGGGGACCTGTACATGTGTCTTCCTGAGGAGGGGGACCTGTACATGTGTCTTCCTGAGGAGGAGGACCTGTACATGTGTCTTCCTGAGGAGGGGGACCTGTACATGTGTCTTCCTGAGGAGGAGGACCTGTACATGTGTCTTCCTGAGGAGGGGGACCTGTACATGTGTCTTCCTGAGGAGGAGGACCTGTACATGTGTCTTCCTGAGGAGGGGGACCTGTACACATGTCTTCCTGAGGAAGAGGACCTGTACATGTGTCTTCCTGAGGAGGAGGACCTGTACATGTGTCTTCCTGAGGAGGGGGACCTGTACATGTGTCTTCCTGAGGAGGGGGACCTGTACATGTGTCTTCCTGAGGAGGGGGACCTGTACATGTGTCTTCCTGAGGAGGGGGACCTGTACATGTGTCTTCCTGAGGAGGGGGACCTGTACATGTGTCTTCCTGAGGAGGGGACCTGTACATGTGTCTTCCTGAGGAGGGGGACCTGTACATGTGTCTTCCTGAGGAGGAGGGACCTGTCCATGTGTCTTCCTGAGGAGGGGGACCTGTCCACGTGTCTTCCTGAGGAGGGGGACCTGTACATGTGTCTTCCTGAGGAGGAGGACCTGTACATGTGTCTTCCTGAGGAGGGGGACCTGTACATGTGTCTTCCTGAGGAGGGGGACCTGTACATGTGTCTTCCTGAGGAGGGGGACCTGTACATGTGTCTTCCTGAGGAGGGGGACCTGTACATGTGTCTTCCTGAGGAGGGGGACCTGTACATGTGTCTTCCTGAGGAGGGGACCTGTCCATGTGTCTTCCTGAGGAGGGGGGACCTGTACATGTGTCTTCCTGAGGAGGGGGACCTGTCCATGTGTCTTCCTGAGGAGGGGGACCTGTCCACGTGTCTTCCTGAGGAGGGGGACCTGTACATGTGTCTTCCTGAGGAGGGGGACCTGTCACATGTCTTCCTGAGGAAGAGGACCTGTACATGTGTCTTCCTGAGGAGGAGGACCTGTACATGTGTCTTCCTGAGGAGGGGGACCTGTCACTGTGTCTTCCTGAGGAGGGGACCTGTCCATGTGTCTTCCTGAGGAGGGGGACCTGTCCACGTGTCTTCCTGAGGAGGGGGACCTGTACACGTGTCTTCCTGAGGAGGGGGACCTGTACACGTGTCTTCCTGAGGAGGGGGACCTGTACACGTGTCTTCCTGAGGAGGGGGACCTGTACACGTGTCTTCCTGAGGAGGGGGACCTGTACACGTGTCTTCCTGAGGAGGAGGACCTGTACACGTGTCTTCCTGAGGAGGGGGACCTGTACATGTGTCTTCCTGAGGAGGGGGACCGTCCATGACT
>NW_027507786.1:22831514-22853795 GCF_037356315.1 Lithobates pipiens | reverse complement strand
AAAAAAAGAGAAGAGCGGTAGTTGGGACTGAAAGGAGATCTCAGAATAATTCTCCCCCCCCCCCCGCAAATCCCTTCCAGGGTCATGAAATCATTTTTCTGCATCATTTCTTGAAACTTGTTTGTTTGTTGCAGAATTATAAGAGCACTTGAGTGCTGAAACCAAACGCAGTGGGAGTGGCTGGAATGTAAGCCAATAGATTTGAGGGGGAGGTACATATATGTGTGGTCACAGGCAGAAGAAAGCTCAGATAGGATTGCAGGTAGGGGCAGAAATTTAGGTGAGAAAATAGGCAGGTGGAGGGGTCAGGAGGGGGGGGGGGGAGAGGCGGGATCCGAGGCAGGGGAGGGCTGAGGAGAGAGGCGGGATCTGAGGCAGGGGGTGGGACCATATACAAGGATAGGCGGGATCTGAGGCAGGGGAGGGCTGAGGAGAGAGGCGGGATCTGAGGCAGGGGGTAGGACCATATACAAGGATAGGCGGGATCCGAGGCAGGGGAGGGCTGAGGAGAGAGGCGGGATCTGAGGCAGGGGGTGGGACCATATACAAGGATAGGCGGGATCTGAGGCAGGGGAGGGCTCAGGGAGGGAGGCGGGATGGGATCACATACAGGGGAGGGCTCAGGAGAGAGGCGGGCTCTGAGGCGGAGGGTGGGATCACATACAGGGGAGGGCTCAGGAGAGAGGCAGGATCACATACAGGGGAGGGCTCAGGAGAGAGGGCGGGATCACATACAGGGGCGGGCTCAGGAGAGAGGGCGGGATCACATACAGGGGCGGGCTCAGGAGAGAAGGCGGGATCTGAGGCGAAGGGGTGGGGATCACATACAGGGGAGGGCTAAGGAGAGAGGCGGGATCTGAGACAGGGGCGGGCTCAGGAGGGAGGCGGGATCTGAGGCAGGGGAGGGCTGAGGAGAGAGGCGGGATCTGAGGCAGGGGAGGGCTGAGGAGAGAGGCGGGATCTGAGGCAGGGGAGGGCTGAGGAGAGAGGCGGGATCTGAGGCAGGGAGGGCTGAGGAGAGAGGCGGGATCTGAGGCATGGGAGGGCTGAGGAGAGAGGCGGGCTCTGAGGCGGAGGTGGGATCACATACAGGGGAGGGCTCAGGAGAGAGGCAGGATCACATATAGGGGCGGGCTCAGGAGAGAAGGCGGGATCTGAGGCGAAGGGGTGGGGATCACATACAGGGGAGGGCTCAGGAGAGAGGCGGGATCACATACAGGGGAGGGCTCAGGAGAGAGGTGGGGATCTGAGGCAGGGGGTGGGATCACATACAGGGGAGGACTCAGGAGAGAGGCAGGATCACATACAGGGGAGGGCTCAGGAGAGAGGCGGGATCACATACAGGGGAGGGCTCAGGAGAGAGGGCGGGATCACATACAGGGGAGGGCTCAGGAGAGAGGGCGGGATCACATATAGGGGCGGGCTCAGGAGAGAAGGCGGGATCTGAGGCGAAGGGGTGGGGATCACATACAGGGGAGGGCTCAGGAGAGAGGCAGGATCACATACAGGGGAGGGCTCAGGAGAGAGGGCGGGATCACATACAGGGGCGGGCTCAGGAGAGAGGCGGGATCTGAGGCAGGGGGGGTGGGATCACATACAGGGGAGGGCTCAGGAGAGAGGCAGCCGGGATCACATACAGGGGAAGGCTCAGGAGAGAGGCGGGATCTGAGGCAGGGGTGGGACCATATACAAGGGAGGGCTCAGGATAGGCGGGATCTAAGGCAGGGGAGGGCTCAGGAGGGAGGCGGGATCTGAGGCAGGGGGTGGGATCACATACAGGGGAGGGCTCAGGAGAGAGGTCGGGATCACATACAGGGGAGGGCTCAGGAGAGAGGCGGGCTCTGAGGCGGGGGGTGGGATCACATACAGGGGAGGGCTCAGGAGAGAGGCGGGATCTGAGGCAGGGGGGTGGGATCACATACAGGGGAGGGCTCAGGAGAGAGGCGGGATCTGAGGCAGGGGAGGGCTGAGGAGAGAGGCGGGATCTGAGGCAGGGGAGGGCTGAGGAGAGAGGCAGGATCTGAGGCAGGGGAGGGCTGAGGAGAGAGGCGGGCTCTGAGGCGGGGGTGGGATCACATACAGGGGAGGGCTCAGGAGAGAGGCAGGATCACATATAGGGGCGGGCTCAGGAGAGAAGGCGGGATCTGAGGCGAAGGGGTGGGGGATCACATACAGGGAAGGCTCAGGAGAGAGCGGATCTGAGGCAGGGGTGGGATCACATACAGGGGAGGGCTCAGGAGAGAGGCAGGATCACATACAGGGGAGGGGCTCAGGAGAGAGGCAGGATCACATATAGGGGCGGGCTCAGGAGAGAAGGCGGGATCTGAGGCGGGGGTGGATCACATACAGGGGAGGGCTCAGGAGAGAGGCAGGATCACATACAGGGGAGGGCTCAGGAGAGAGGGCGGGATCACATATAGGGGCGGGCTCAGGAGACAAGGCGGGATCTGAGGCGAAGGGGTGGGGATCACATACAGGGGAGGGCTCAGGAGAGAGGCGGGATCACATACAGGGGAGGGCTCAGGAGAGAGGCGGGCTGAGGCGGGGGGTGGGATCACATACAGGGGAGGGCTCAGGAGAGAGGCAGGGGGTGGGATCACATACAGGGGAAGGCTCAGGAGAGAGGCGGGCTCTGAGGCGGGGGTGGGAATCACATACAGGGCGGGATCACATACAGGGGCGGGCTCAGGAGAGAAGGCGGGATCTGAGGCGAAGGGGTGGGGATCACATACAGGGGAGGGCTCAGGAGAGAGGCGGGATCACATGCAGGGGAGGGCTCAGGAGAGAGGCGGGATCTGAGGCAGGGGGTGGGACCAATACAGGGGCGGGTCTAAGGTTGCAGGTTGGAGGGCGGTGCTGCAGATCCTGTAGGATGGATCGCGGGGGGGGGGGGCTCAGGAGAGAGGCGGGATCACATACAGGGGAGGGCTCAGGAGAGAGGCGGGATCACATACAGGGGAGGGCTCAGGAGAGGGCGGGATCACATACAGGGGAGGGCTCAGGAGAGAGGCGGGATCACATACAGGGGAGGGCTCAGGAGGGAGGCGGGATCACATACAGGGGAGGGCTCAGGAGGGAGGTGGGATCACATACAGGGGCGGGTCTAAGGTTGCAGGGCGGTGCTGCAGATCCTGTAGGATGGATCGCGGGGGGGGCTCAGGAGGGAGGCGGGATCACATACAGGGGAGGGCTCAGGAGAGAGGCGGGATCACATACAGGGGAGGGCTCAGTAGGGAGGCAGGATCTGAGGTGGGGGGGTGGGACTACATACAGGGGAGGGCTCAGGAGGGAGGTGGGATCACATACAGGGGGCAGGTCTAAGGTTGCAGGGCGGTGCTGCAGATCCTGTAGGATGGATAGTGGGGGGGGGGGGGGGGGGCTCAGGAGGGAGGCGGGATCTGAGGTGGGGGGGTGGGACCACATACAGGGGAGGGCTCAGGAGGGAGGCGGGATCTGAGGCGGGGGGGTGGGATCACATACAGGGGCGGGTCTAAGGTTGCAGGTTGGAGGGCGGTGCTGCAGATCCTGTAGGATGGATAGCGCGGGGGGGGGGGGGGGGGGTCAGGAGGGAGGCGGGATCTGAGGCGGGGGTGGGGTCACATACAGGGGCGGGTCTAAGGTTGGAGGGCGGTGCTGCAGATCCTGTAGGATGGATAGCGCGGGGGGGGGGGGGGGCTCAGGAGGGAGGCGGGATCACATACAGGGAAGGGGTCAGTAGGGAGGTGGGATCTGAGGTGGGATCTGAGGCGGGGGGGGGGGGGGTAGGATCACATACAGGGGCGGGTCTAAGGTTGCAGGTTGGAGGGCGGTGCTGCAGATCCTGTAGGATGGATGGCGGGGGGGGTGGGGTGGTTTGATCACATACAGGGGCGGGTCTAAGGTTGCAGGTTGGAGGGCGGTGCTGCAGATCCTGTAGGATGGATAGCGGGGGGGCTCAGGAGGGAGGCGGGATCTGGGGCAGGGGGGTGGGATCACATACAGGGGCGGGTCTAAGGTTGCAGGTTGGAGGGCGGTGCTGCAGATCCTGTAGGATGGATAGCGGGGGGCTCAGGAGGGAGGCGGGATCTGGGGCAGGGGGGTGGGATCACATACAGGGGCGGGTCTAAGGTTGCAGGTTGGAGGGCGGTGCTGCAGATCCTGTAGGATGGATAGCGGGGGGCTCAGGAGGGAGGCGGGATCTGGGGCAGGGGGGTGGGATCACATACAGGGGCGGGTCTAAGGTTGCAGGTTGGAGGGCGGTGCTGCAGATCCTGTAGGATGGATAGCGGGGGGGCTCAGGAGGGAGGCGGGATCTGGGGCAGGGGGGTGGGATCACATACAGGGGCGGGTCTAAGGTTGCAGGTTGGAGGGCGGTGCTGCAGATCCTGTAGGATGGATAGCGGGGGGGCTCAGGAGGGAGGCGGGATCTGGGGCAGGGGGGTGGGATCACATACAGGGGCGGGTCTAAGGTTGCAGGTTGGAGGCGGTGCTGCAGATCCTGTAGGATGGATAGCGGGGGGCTCAGGAGGGAGGCGGGATCTGGGGCAGGGGGGTGGGATCACATACAGGGGCGGGTCTAAGGTTGCAGGTTGGAGGGCGGTGCTGCAGATCCTGTAGGATGGATAGCGGGGGGGCTCAGGAGGGAGGCGGGATCTGGGGCAGGGGGGTGGGATCACATACAGGGGCGGGTCTAAGGTTGCAGGTTGGAGGGCGGTGCTGCAGATCCTGTAGGATGGATAGCGGGGGGGGGGGGGGGGGGGGCTCAGGAGGGAGCGGGATCTGAGGTGGGGGGGGGGGGGGGGGGGGGCGGACCGCACAGAGCAGAGAACACAAACGTCATAAACAAGACAAAGCTCCACGTTTATTCGACAAAATAAAGAGCATTCGGGGCGGATTGTGAACAGCCAGACCTATAAAAAGGAAAATATTCTGTCAGCTTAAAACAGGATTAACCCTTTGACTGCCGGGGGCAGGTCACACCCATTTCCTAAATTAATTTTTAAAATGACAAAAAAAATAATAATATATATAAATGGCGGCAGTTCATGTGATCAGAGCACAGCCGGCACACCTCCTCTCAGCAGGTCTGTTCTCAGGATTTCCTCGTAGGAGCAGAGCCGTTACCAAGGTAACCCTGATAAAGTACTGGGGGGGGGCGGGGACTTCACACGAGGGATGCTCACATTGGATGGTATAAAGCTCCACCCACAATGGGATGACAGGTGGGAAGAGGGGGAGGGGGTGTTGCGATTACCTCTGGCCCACCTGAGATCCGGGCGCCCCCTCCCCCGCACAGGCAGATTAGGAGCTGCTGGACTTCACAAACTGCATTTTGTAGTTGGACTTGCTCGGTTTGCGCTGCGAGGCGCCGTCCTGGTCGCTGGGCGCTTTGTCCGCCGTCTTGGCCGCCGCACTCGGCTTTCTATCTCGGTCTTTATGGGTTTCTTTGCTACTTTTATCGGAGTGTCTGTCTGCTCTGGGGGCCTCTTCAGGTGGGGGAGGGGGAGGGGGAGGAAGAGTCGGCTTCTCCTCTGAACTGCTCGGCTGAAAAAACAAAAACGAGATAAATCAGAAAAAGGTGTGAGAATTCCCCTCCCCCCCTCCCACATACAATGCAATCTTATTGGACAATTTCCTAAGGAAAGTTTAAATCTGAACTCCGGGTGAACAGCCAAACACACCATTAGACCTCGTGGGACGGAGCAATGCATACCCCAAGTGAGGGGCGTGTATTCAGATACTCCCAGCCCCCCCCCCCCCCCCCCCAAATACTTGACTGGCTCCTCTTAATCCAGCGCTGTGCCCAAGAGCACCATCACTGCTCTCTCCTCATAGGCAGTCGTTGGCTTCCGCTGCTGTCAATCAAATCCTATGAGGAAGGGCCGGGGGAGGGGCTGAGCCATGCTGTGCGAGTCTCTGGACACAGGCAGCGAGCCCACACATCTGCCCCCATAGCAAGCACATGCTATTGGGGCAGACAGAAAAAAGGAGCCAGGAGCAGCGAAGAGGGAGCCGAGAACTGGAGAAAGTGCAGAGAAGAGCAACCAAACCGATAAGAGGCATGGAGGAGCTCAGCTATGAGGAGAGATTAGAGGAACTGAATGTATTCTCTACTGCGAAGTTAGAATACATAAGGGGGGGATATGATCTCCATGTATAATACATAAGGGGGGGGGGGATATGATGGCTATGTATAATACATAAGGGGGGGGGATATGATGGCTATGTATAATACATAAGGGGGGGGGGGATATGATGGCTATGTATAATACATAAGGGGGGGGGGGATATGATGGCTATGTATAATACATAAGGGGGGGGGGGGATATGATCACTATGTATAATACATAAGGGGGGGGGGATATGATCACTATGTATAATACATAAGGGGGGGGGGGGGATATGATCACTATGTATAATACATGGGGGGGGGGATATGATCACTATGTATAATACATGGGGGGGGGGGATATGATCACTATGTATAATACATAAGGGGGGGGGGGATATGATCACTATGTATAATACATAAGGGGGGGGATATGATCATGTATAATACATAGGGGGGGGGGGATATGATGGCTATGTATAATACATAAGGGGGGGGGATATGATGGCTATGTATAATACATAAGGGGGGGGGATATGATGGCTATGTATAATACATAAGGGGGGGGATATGATGGCTATGTATAATACATAAGGGGGGGATATGATGGCTATGTATAATACATAAGGGGGGGGGATATGATCGCTATGTATAATACATAAGGGGGGGGGGATATGATGGCTATGTATAATACATAAGGGGGGGGGGGGATATGATCGCTATGTATAATACATAAGGGGGGGATATGATGGCTATGTATAATACATAAGGGGGGGGGATATGATCACTATGTATAATACATAAGGGGGGGGGATATGATCACTATGTATAATACATAAGGGGGGGGGATATGATCACTATGTATAATACATAAGGGGGGGGGGGGGGATATGATGGCTATGTATAATACATAAGGGGGGGGGGGGGGATATGATCGCTATGTATAATACATAAGGGGGGGGATATGATGGCTATGTATAATACATAAGGGGGGGGGATATGATGGCTATGTATAATACATAAGGGGGGGGGGGGGATATGTTCACTATGTATAATACATAAGGGGGGGGATATGATCACTATGTATAATACTAAAGGGGGGGGGGATATGATGGCTATGTATAATACATAAGGGGGGGGGATATGATGGCTATGTATAATACATAAGGGGGGGGATATGATGGCTATGTATAATACATAAGGGGGGGGATATGATGGCTATGTATAATACATAAGGGGGGGGGGGGGGGGGATATGATCGCTATGTATAATACATAAGGGGGGGATATGATGGCTATGTATAATACATAAGGGGGGGGGGGATATGATCACTATGTTATAATACATAAGGGGGGGGGATATGATCACTATGTATAATACATAAGGGGGGGGATATGATCACTATGTATAATACATAAGGGGGGGGGATATGATGGCTATGTATAATACATAAGGGGGGGGGGGGGGGATATGATCGCTATGTATAATACATAAGGGGGGGGGATATGATGGCTATGTATAATACATAAGGGGGGGGGATATGATGGCTATGTATAATACATAAGGGGGGGGGGGATATGATGGCTATGTATAATACATAAGGGGGGGGGATATGATGGCTATGTATAATACATAGGGGGGGGGGGATATGATGGCTATGTATAATACATAAGGGGGGGGATATGATGGCTATGTATAATACATAAGGGGGGGGGATATGATGGCTATGTATAATACATAAGGGGGGGGGATATGATGGCTATGTATAATACATAAGGGGGGGGGGATATGATGGCTATGTATAATACATAAGGGGGGGGGGGGGGATATGATCGCTATGTATAATACATAAGGGGGGGATATGATGGCTATGTATAATACATAAGGGGGGGATATGATCACTATGTATATACATAAGGGGGGGGGATATGATCACTATGTATAATACATAAGGGGGGGGGATATGATCACTATGTATAATACATAAGGGGGGGGGGGATATGATGGCTATGTATAATACATAAGGGGGGGGGGGGGGGGGGGATATGATCGCTATGTATAATACATAAGGGGGGGGGGATATGATGGCTATGTATAATACATAAGGGGGGGGGGGATATGATGGCTATGTATAATACATAAGGGGGGGGGGGGATATGATGGCTATGTATAATACATAAGGGGGGGGGGATATGATGGCTATGTATAATACATAAGGGGGGGGGGGATATGATGGCTATGTATAATACATAAGGGGGGGGGGGATATGATGGCTATGTATAATACATAGGGGGGGGGGATATGATGGCTATGTATAATACATAAGGGGGGGGGGATATGATGGCTATGTATAATACATAAGGGGGGGGGATATGATGGCTATGTATAATACATAAGGGGGGGGGATATGATGGCTATGTATAATACATAGGGGGGGGGGGATATGATGGCTATGTATAATACATAAGGGGGGGGGGGATATGATGGCTATGTATAATACATAGGGGGGGGGGGGAGATATGATGGCTATGTATAATACATAAGGGGGGGGGATATGATGGCTAGGTATAATACATAAGGGGGGGGGGATATGATCGCTATGTATAATACATAAGGGGGGGGGATATGATGGCTATGTATAATACATAAGGGGGGGGGATATGATCTCCATGTATAATACATAAGGGGGGGGATATGATCTCCATGTATAATACATAAGGGGGGGGGGGATATGATGGCTATGTATAATACATAAGGGGGGGGGATATGATGGCTATGTATAATACATAAGGGGGGGGGATATGATCTCCATGTATAATACATAAGGGGGGGGATATGATCTCCATGTATAATACATAAGGGGGGGGATATGATCTCCATGTATAATACATAAGGGGGGGGGATATGATGGCTATGTATAATACATAAGGGGGGGGGATATGATGGGCTATGTATAATACATAAGGGGGGGGGATATGATGGCTATGTATAATACATAAGGGGGGGGGATATGATGGCTATGTATAAACATAAGGGGGGGGGGATATGATGGCTATGTATAATACATAAGGGGGGGGGGATATGATCGCTATGTATAATACATAAGGGGGGGATATGATGGCTATGTATAATACATAAGGGGGGGGATATGATCACTATGTATAATACATAAGGGGGGGGGATATGATCACTATGTATAATACATAAGGGGGGGGGATATGATCACTATGTATAATACATAAGGGGGGGGGGATATGATGGCTATGTATAATACATAAGGGGGGGGGGGGGGGGGATATGATCGCTATGTATAATACATAAGGGGGGGGGGGGGATATGATGGCTATGTATAATACATAAGGGGGGGGGGATATGATGGCTATGTATAATACATAAGGGGGGGGGGGGATATGATGGCTATGTATAATACATAAGGGGGGGGGGATATGATGGCTATGTATAATACATAAGGGGGGGGGGGATATGATGGCTATGTATAATACATAGGGGGGGGGATATGATGGCTATGTATAATACATAAGGGGGGGGGATATGATGGCTATGTATAATACATAAGGGGGGGGGGATATGATGGCTATGTATAATACATAAGGGGGGGGGGATATGATGGCTATGTATAATACATAAGGGGGGGGGGATATGATGGCTATGTATAATACATAAGGGGGGGGGGATATGATGGCTATGTATAATACATAGGGGGGGGGGAGATATGATGGCTATGTATAATACATAAGGGGGGGGGGGATATGATGGCTATGTATAATACATAAGGGGGGGGGGGGATATGATGGCTATGTATAATACATAAGGGGGGGGGGATATGATCGCTATGTATAATACATAAGGGGGGGGGATATGATGGCTATGTATAATACATAAGGGGGGGGGATATGATCTCCATGTATAATACATAAGGGGGGGGATATGATCTCCATGTATAATACATAAGGGGGGGGGATATGATGGCTATGTATAATACATAAGGGGGGGGATATGATGGCTATGTATAATACATAAGGGGGGGGGGATATGATCTCCATGTATAATACATAAGGGGGGGGATATGATCTCCATGTATAATACATAAGGGGGGGGATATGATGGCTATGTATAATACATAAGGGGGGGGGGGATATGATGGCTATGTATAATACATAAGGGGGGGGGGATATGATGGCTATGTATAATACATAAGGGGGGGGGATATGATCACTATGTATAATACATAAGGGGGGGGGATATGATCACTATGCATAATACATAAGGGGGGGATATGATGGCTATGTATAATACATAAGGGGGGGATATGATCTCCATGTATAATACATAAGGGGGGGGATATGATGGCTATGTATAATACATAAGGGGGGGGGGATATGATCGCTATGTATAATACATAAGGGGGGGGGATATGATCACTATGTATAATACATAAGGGGGGGGGGGGATATGATCACTATGCATAATACATAAGGGGGGGGATATGATGGCTATGTATAATACATAAGGGGGGGGATATGATCACTATGTATAATACATAAGGGGGGGGGGGGGATATGATCTCCATGTATAATACATAAGGGGGGGGGATATGATGGCTATGTATAATACATAAGGGGGGGGGATATGATGGCTATGTATAATACATAAGGGGGGGGGGGGGATATGATCGCTATGTATAATACATAAGGGGGGGGGGGGATATGATCGCTATGTATAATACATAAGGGGGGGGGATATGATCACTATGTATAATACATAAGGGGGGGGGATATGATCACTATGTATAATACATAAGGGGGGGGGATATGATGGCTATGTATAATACATAAGGGGGGGGGGGGGATATGATCGCTATGTATAATACATAAGGGGGGGGGGGATATGATCACTATGTATAATACATAAGGGGGGGGGGATATGATCACTATGCATAATACATAAGGGGGGGATATGATGGCTATGTATAATACATAAGGGGGGGGGGATATGATCTCCATGTATAATACATAAGGGGGGGGATATGATGGCTATGTATAATACATAAGGGGGGGGGGGGATATGATCGCTATGTATAATACATAAGGGGGGGGGGGATATGATCACTATGCATAATACATAAGGGGGGGATATGATGGCTATGTATAATACATAAGGGGGGGGATATGATCTCCATGTATAATACATAAGGGGGGGGGATATGATCGCTATGTATAATACATAAGGGGGGGGGGATATGATCACTATGTATAATACATAAGGGGGGGGGGGGGGATATGATCACTATGCATAATACATAAGGGGGGGGGATATGATCGCTATGTATAATACATAAGGGGGGGGGATATGATCACTATGTATAATACATAAGGGGGGGGGGATATGATCACTATGTATAATACATAAGGGGGGGGGGATATGATCACTATGTATAATACATAAGGGGGGGGGGATATGATCACTATGTATAATACATAAGGGGGGGGGGATATGATCACTATGTATAATACATAAGGGGGGGGGGGGGGGATATGATCACTATGCATAATACATAAGGGGTCCATATAATGAACTTAGTGGAGTTATTCACTTTAACCACTTGCCCCCCCCCCCGGCCAAATTCTAACACTTCTCTCCTACATGTAAAAATCTTTTTTTGCTAGAAAATTACTCAGAACCCCCAAACACAGAGTGCGGGGGGGGGGGGGGGGGGGGGGGGGAGCTGGTTGGTCATTGCAACTTTTAATCTTTCACAGTATTTGCGCAGTCATTTTTCAAGTGCTTTTTTTTTTTTTTTTTAAACAGTAAATTTTGACCAAAAAAACAAAAAACAAACAAACACTGGATTATTATTTACCCCACTTTTTTGAATAATGTGAAAGAGGACGTTACACCGAGTAATTGTCACACTTTGAAATTGCGAACTCGTGAAATGGCGCCAAACTTCGGTCCTTAAAACCGCCCCCCCCCCATAGACGACGCTTTAAACAACATTTATTTACAGGTTACCCATTTAGAGTTGCAGAGGAGGTCTAGCGGTAGAATTATTGCTCTCGCTCGAATGTTCACGGCAATACCTCACATGTGTGGTGCCAACACCATTTACAGAAGTGGGAGGTGACCTTCGTATCCATCCGCACCGGCGCCTGGGCAATTTTTCTCTTTATAATGGTTTATTTTATTTTTTTTATTTTTTTTTTTACACTTTCATTTATTTATTTTTTTTAATCAGTTTTTATTCCTATTACATGGAATGTAAACATCCTTGTAATGGGAATAGGGCATGACAGGTCCTCTTTACAGCCAGATCTGGGATCAATAAGTCCCCACATCTCTCCTCTAATCTGGGAAGCTGAAATAAATAAAATGACCACGCACGATCCTGACTTCCCGTCCAGGGCAGGGGCATTTTTTTAAATTGCAGAGGGCAGGCGTGAGGTCAATACACCGTGCCCGCTCTTCCAACAATCATAGAGACGTCTGGGGGGGGGGGGGGGGGTCAAATCCGATTGCCTCTGGGGGGATCAGGAAGGATTCTCCCCCCCCCCCCACCCACCCCCACTGGAGGAAATTGGAGAATGCTTTGCTTTCGCCTTCCTCTGGATCAGCGGTGGGTGAAGGATTCTGTCTACGGGATCGTTTTCTAAATAGTGCAGCGCTGCGTTTCATTGAACAATGTACATACAAAATTTATATTAATCATATCATGATCAAAAATTATATTTTAACCACTTAACCCCCGGACCATTTTGCAGCTAAAGGACCAGGCCTCTTTTTTTGCGATTCGGCGCTTCGTTGCTTTAACTGGCAGTTGCGCGGTCATGCGACGTGGCTCCCAAACAAAAATTGGTGTCCTTTCCCCCCCCCCCCCACAAATAGAGCTTTTTGGTGGTATTTGATCACCTCTGCGGTTATTTTTTTGCGCTATAAACAAAAAAAAAAAAAAAAAAAAAAGCGACAATTTTGAAAAAAAAAAAAAAAAAAGTGCAATATTTTTGAGTTTTTGCTATAATAAATATCCCCCAAAAATATATAAAACATTTTTTTCCCCCCTCAGTTTAGGCCGATACGTATTCTACATTTTTTTTTTTTTTTTACCAAAAATATTGCAATAAGCGATTGATTTGCGCAAAAGTTATAGCATCTACAAAATAGGATAATTTTATGGAATTAAAAAAAAAAAAAAATAATAATAATTTAAAGCGGGAGTCCGCGTTAAAAAAAAAAAAAAAAAAAAAAAGCCAGCAGCAACAAATACTGCAGCTGCTGACTTTTAAAATAAGGACACTTACCCGCCCAGCGCGCCCGCGATGTCGGCACCCGAAGCCGATCTCTCGATCGTCTCTCGGGTGCTGCCGCCGCCATCTTGGGTATGGGAATCAGGAAGTGGAGCCTTTCGGCTTCATTTCCCGGTTCCCTACTGCGCATGCGCGAGTCGCGCTGCGCAATAAGGACGGTCCCCGCTGTCTCTGGGATCTGTGTGTTTCCCAGCAGGCAGCGGGGCACTTGCGGAAGGGGACGGGGACTTGCGGAAAGGGGCGTAATCTACACCCCTTTCCGCAGAGAGCTATCCCGGAAGTGGGTGCAGATACCGGTACTGTACAGGTACCTGCACCCCCCCTCCCCCCTGAAAGGTGCCAATTGTGGCGCCGGAGGGTTCCGATGAGCGGAAGGTCCACTTTAGGGTGGACCTCCGCTTTAACTAGTAATGGTGATGATCAGCAATTTTTATCATGACAGACATTATGGCGGACACGTCAGACAATTTTGACACATTTTTGGGACCATTGGCGTTAATACAGCGATCAAAAATGCACCGATTACTGTAAAAATGTCACTGGCAGTGAAGGGGTTAACCACCAGGGGGCAGGGAGGGGTTAAGTGTGAGTGTGTTTTTCTTTAACTGTAGGGGGCGTGGTTTGGCGTGTGACATCACTGATCGTCTTTCCCTATAACAGGGTGTAGTGTCACATTTTGCTGCCTATCACAGGATGCTGCGGAAGTGACGTTGCCGCCAGAAATTGCGTACTGCGCATGCGCGATGCGTTCCAACATAGTTTCGGCAATACAGTTCAGCGAAACCACCACATAATGTTACGGAAGTGACGTTACACACAACACAAACACTGGGCCGTGCGTCACACTAATACTTCCCTTGTTACCTCGTATCATTTACCAACCATGCTGAGCTACGTGCCGTGTTCTGCATTGCTGGGACTTGTAGTGCCTATCCTGAGCTACATGCTTCAATGTTCAGTGTCCTCATCCCTATCCGCGAGCTTCAATGTTCAGTGTCCTCATCCTTATCCCCCTGCTTCAATGTTCAGTGTCCTCATCCCTATCCTTATCCCCGATCTTCAATGTTCAGTGTCCTCATCCCTATCCTCGAGCTTCAATGTTCAGTGTCCTCATCCCTATCCGCGAGCTTCAATGTTCAGTGTCCTCATCCTTATCCCGTGCTTCAATGTTCAGTGTCCTCATCCCTATCCCCGAGCTTCAATCTTCAGTGTCCTCATCCCTATCCTCGAGCTTCAATGTTCAGTGTCCTCATCCTTATCCCCGTGCTTCAATGTTCAGTGTCCTCATCCCTATCCTTATCCCCGATCTTCAATGTTCAGTGTCCTCATCCCTATCCTCGAGCTTCAATGTTCAGTGTCCTCATCCTATCCCCCTGCTTCAATGTTCAGTATCCTTATCCCCATGCTTCAATGTTCAGTGTCCTCATCCCTATCCCCCTGCTTCAATGTTCAGTGTCCTCATCCTTATCCCCGTGCTTCAATGTTCAGTGTCCTCATCCCTATCCCCGTGCTTCAATGTTCAGTGTCCTCATCCTTATCCCCGTGCTTCAATGTTCAGTGTCCTCATCCCCGAGCTTCAATGTTCAGTGTCCTCATCCCTATCCCCCTGCTTCAATGTTCAGTGTCCTCATCCCTTATCCCCCTGCTTCAATGTTCAGTGTCCTCATCCCTATCCCCCTGCTTCAATGTTCAGTGTCCTCATCCCTATCCCCGTGCTTCATGTTCAGTGTCCTCATCCTTATCCCCCTGCTTCAATGTTCAGTGTCCTCATCCCTATCCCCGAGCTTCAATGTTCAGTGTCCTCATCCCTATCCCCGTGCTTCAATGTTCAGTGTCCTCATCCCTATCCCCGAGCTTCAATGTTCAGTGTCCTCATCCCTATCCCCGAGCTTCAATGTTCAGTGTCCTCATCCCTATCCCCTGCTTCAATGTTCAGTGTCCTCATCCCTATCCCCCTGCTTCAATGTTCAGTGTCCTCATCCCTATCCCCCTGCTTCAATGTTCAGTGTCCTCATCCTTATCCCCGAGCTTCAATGTTCAGTGTCCATCCTTATCCCCGTGCTTCAATGTTCAGTGTCCTCATCCCTATCCCCATGCTTCAATGTTCAGTGTCCTCATCCCTATCCTTATCCCCGAGCTTCAATGTTCAGTGTCCTCATCCCTATCCTCGAGCTTCAATGTTCAGTGTCCTCATCCCTATCCGCGAGCTTCAATGTTCAGTGTCCTCATCCCTATCCCCCTGCTTCAATGTTCAGTGTCCTCATCCCTATCCTTATCCCTGTGCTTCAATGTTCAGTGTCCTCATCCCCGAGCTTCAATGTTCAGTGTCCTCATCCTTATCCCCCTGCTTCAATGTTCAGTGTCCTCATCCCTATCCCCATGCTTCAATGTTCAGTGTCCTCATCCCTATCCCCGAGCTTCAATGTTCAGTGTCCTCATCCTTATCCCCGAGCTTCAATGTTCAGTGTCCTCATCCCTATCCCCCTGCTTCAATGTTCGGTGTCCTCATCCCTATCCCCGAGCTTCAATGTTCAGTGTCCTCATCCCTATCCCCATGCTTCAATGTTCAGTGTCCTCATCCCTATCCCCCTGCTTCAATGTTCAGTGTCCTCATCCCTATCCCCGTGCTTCAATGTTCAGTGTCCTCATCCTTATCCCCCTGCTTCAATGTTCAGTGTCCTCATCCCTATCCCCGAGCTTCAATGTTCAGTGTCCTCATCCCTATCCCCGTGCTTCAATGTTCAGTGTCCTCATCCCTATCCCCGAGCTTCAATGTTCAGTGTCCTCATCCCTATCCCCGAGCTTCAATGTTCAGTGTCCTCATCCCTATCCCCCTGCTTCAATGTTCAGTGTCCTCATCCCTATCCCCCTGCTTCAATGTTCAGTGTCCTCATCCCTATCCCCCTGCTTCAATGTTCAGTGTCCTCATCCTTATCCCCGAGCTTCAATGTTCAGTGTCCATCCTTATCCCCGTGCTTCAATGTTCAGTGTCCTCATCCCTATCCCCATGCTTCAATGTTCAGTGTCCTCATCCCTATCCTTATCCCCGAGCTTCAATGTTCAGTGTCCTCATCCCTATCCTCGAGCTTCAATGTTCAGTGTCCTCATCCCTATCCGCGAGCTTCAATGTTCAGTGTCCTCATCCCTATCCCCCTGCTTCAATGTTCAGTGTCCTCATCCCTATCCTTATCCCTGTGCTTCAATGTTCAGTGTCCTCATCCCCGAGCTTCAATGTTCAGTGTCCTCATCCTTATCCCCCTGCTTCAATGTTCAGTGTCCTCATCCCTATCCCCATGCTTCAATGTTCAGTGTCCTCATCCCTATCCCCGAGCTTCAATGTTCAGTGTCCTCATCCTTATCCCCGAGCTTCAATGTTCAGTGTCCTCATCCCTATCCCCCTGCTTCAATGTTCGGTGTCCTCTCCCTAATCCAAATCCCCCGAGCTTCAATGTTCAGTGTCCTCATCCCTATCCCCATGCTTCAATGTTCAGTGTCCTCATCCCTATCCGCGAGCTTCAATGTTCAGTGTCCTCATCCCTATCCCCCTGCTTCAATGTTTAGTGTCCTCATCCTTATCCCCGAACTTCAATGTTCAGTGTCCTCATCCCTATCCCCATGCTTCAATGTTCAGTGTCCTCATCCTTATCCCCGGGCTTCAATGTTCAGTGTCCTCATCCTTATCCCCGAGCTTCAATGTTCAGTGTCCTCATCCTTATCCCTGAGCTTCAATGTTCAGTGTCCATCCTTATCCCTGTGCTTCAATGTTCAGTGTCCTCATCCCTATCCCCATGCTTCAATGTTCAGTGTCCTCATCCCTATCCCCCTGCTTCAATGTTCAGTGTCCTCATCCTTATCCCCCTGCTTTGATGAGGACACTGAACATTGAAGCTCGGGGATAAGGATGAGGACACTGAACATTGAAGCAGGGGGATAGGGATGAGGACACACTGAACATTGAAGCTTGGGGATAGGGATGAGGACACTGAACATTGAAGCACGGGGATAAGGATGAGGACACTGAACATTGAAGCATGGGGATAGGGATGAGGACACTGAACATTGAAGCTTGGGGATAGGGATGAGGACACTGAACATTGAAGCACAGGGATAAGGATGAGGACACTGAACATTGAAGCTTGGGGATAGGGATGAGGACACTGAACATTGAAGCATGGGGATAAGGATGAGGACACTGAACATTGAAGCATGGGGATAGGGATGAGGACACTGAACATTGAAGCTTGGGGATAAGGATGAGGACACTGAACATTGAAGCAGGGGGATAGGGATGAGGACACTGAACATTGAAGCTTGGGGATAGGGATGAGGACACTGAACATTGAAGCACAGGGATAAGGATGAGGACACTGAACATTGAAGCTTGGGGATAGGGATGAGGACACTGAACATTGAAGCTCGGGGATAGGGATGAGGACACTGAACATTGAAGCATGTAGCTCAGGATAGGCACTACAAGTCCCAGCAATGCAAAACCTACTAGGTAACAAGGAAGTATTAGTGTGACGCACGGCCCAGTGTTTGTGTTGTCTGTAACGTCACTTCCGTAACATTATGTGATGGTTTCACTGAACTGTAATTGCCGAAACTATGTTGGAACGCATTGCGCATGCGCAGTACGCAATTTCTGGCGGCAACGTCACTTCCGCAGCATCCTGTGATAGGAAGCAAAATGTGACACTACACCCTGTTATAGGGAAAGACGATCAGTGACAGGCTCACTAGGAAGCACGGGGAGAGGTTTGTTTACACTTACCTCTCCTCGTTCTTCAGCTCTGTGACCGATCGCCGCTGGTGTCCCACAGCCACAGAGCTCAGAACCGGGTCAGGAGCTTCGCCACCGGCGGCGGCTCGCGACCTACGGCTGGGCACTTAAAGAGCAGCATACAGGTACGTGCTTGTGCCCAGCCGTGCCATTCTGCCGACGTACATATGTAGGAGGCGTCCTTAAGAGGTTAAACATATCATGATCAAAAATATATTTTAATTCAAAAAAATGAAAAAAAAAAAAAAATTTGAAAAAATAAAAATAAATTAGAAGAAGATGAGAGAACTACTGATGAAGGCCAATGAGAGGCCGACACGCGTTTAATGGGGAGGAGCCGAATCTGAAGCATCGCGAGTGGAGATTTGCGGTGAATGAATTGATTTGCGAAATGCCCTTTTAAAGTTTTTATCTTGTAAGTGGATTTGCTTCGGGGGGCTTTTAATAAACATGCAGAGTACGGCACGCACGGGTGTTTGTTGTTTCGGGTCTATAACCCGCGGAAGTAATCGCGAGGCACAGCACTCATGAGAAAGTGAAGGAAAGTGACGGCAATACAAACGCCGATCACCCAACACAGAGGAGCAGTCTGGGGACTGCAGGATTCCCATTGGAGAGTGAAAGTCGATCCATGGTGGTGGACACGAGGAGTATTGGTCTACACTTCTACATTCATCTTTGAGGAGAGCGCCCAACCTGCTGGGAGGCCAGCGCCCAACCTGCCGGAGGCCAGCGCCAACCTGCCGGAGGCCAGCGCCCAACCTGCCGGAGGCCAGCGCCCAACCTGCCGGAGGCCAGCGCCCAACCTGCCGGAGGCCAGCGCCCAACCTGCCGGAGGCCAGCGCCCAACCTGCCGGAGGCCAGCGCACCCAACCTGCGGAGGCCAGCGCACCCAACCTGCTGGAGGCCCAACCTGCTGGAGGCCCAACCGCTGGAGGCCCAACCTGCTGGAGGCCCAACCTGCTGGAGGCCCAACCTGCTGGAGGCCCAACCTGCTGGAGGCCCAACCTGCTGGAGGCCCAACCTGCTGGAGGCCCAACCTGCTGGAGGCCAGCGCCCAACCTGCTGGAGGCCAGCGGTGGATATATATATTCCATATAACAATTTCCATTATTACAAAAAGTGGAGTAAATATTCACCCCCCCCCCCCCCCCCCGTGTCCAAAGCAATATACAGCATCTAACAAAAGTAAGTACACCCCTCAGTGACATGTCTTCTCTCTTTTCATGTGACAACACTGAAGAAATGACATTGTCTACAATGTAAAGTAGTGAGTGTACAGCTTGTATAACAGTGTAAATTTCCTGTCCCCTCAAAATAACTCAACACACAGCCATTAATGTCTAAACCGCTGGCAACAAAAGTCAGTACACCCCTAAGGGAAAATCTCTAATTGGACCGAATTAGCCATTTTCACTTAGGGGTGTCCTGACTTTTGTTGCCAGCGGCAGTTTAGACATTAAATGGCTGTGTGTTGAGTTATTTTGAGGGGACAGGAAATTTACACTGTTATACAAGCTGTACACTCACTACTTTACATTGTAGACAAGTGTCATTTCTTCCTCTCTGTATCAGTGGTAACTTTTACACACGCCCATCAACACAGTGACACGCTCACTTCCTGTGTCACCTTCCCACTTCCAGCTTGCTCAGTTATCTCCTCTGTCCAATCAGCAGGGAGGTGACCCAGGAAGTTGTGCAGCAATCATCCTGACTGTACACAGTGGCAGAGGTGTGTAAATAAGTTGCAAGGCTACATGGCAGATCTACACAACTTCACACCGTATGAGAGGAGGTCAGGCGTCTACATAAGGTGTGCGCTCTCCTACTGCATGAGGGCAATCACCGACGCAGTTCAGGGGGGACGGATGTTAGCCTTCCCCCTGCAGAAACCCAGCACTACGAACCTTCCTCTCCCCCCCCCCGCAGACACCCATCACTATACCCTCCCCCCTCCCCCCACAGACATCTGTCACTGTACCCTCACACCCCTCCAACATCAGTCCTCTCTATCATCTATGTTTTGTTTCCTGATGTGTTACCACCCAAAAGGAGGTAAAGGGGAGGGGTGCATCATGATCCATGTAACAGGCAGACATATCGTACCTCGTTGAAGCCCAGACCGCAGTGCGCCGGTTCCGCCCAGACATGGAGCTGTCTATACTCTGCTGGTACTGATACTCCAAATCATCGTTCATCTTCTGATCCTCGGCTCCTGGCAGACAAGAAGATTGCATGAGGAGCAGGAAGGCGACCCACCCCAGTAATCAATGTTCACAGTGCAGACAATGCCGGGCCCCGCACACAGAGAGGGGGTGGGGGGTCCTTACCTGACCGGAAGTGTGATGTGGACTTGTGGTCTCCGATGACCAGACGACCCGTATGTTCTTTCTGGAAGGAGACAACCGATTATTATTATCTGACCAAGGCACAGACACCCACCTACCCATGTACTGACCTCTCCCCCTGCACACTGACATCACCCCAATAGCCCCCAGCAGACTACTACCCCACCTCTCACCCCCCTGCATGCTACACACCAACACCCAGCCACCGACACCCCTCCTTCCTCACCCCCTGCTTGCGGTAGACTGAGACCGCCCCACCCTCCCGCACGCCGCACCTTATTTACCTAGCTATGGTGAGATCAACAACCCTCCTCCATGGAAGAACAGCTCCTGCCACACATCCTGCAGTCTGTGACCCCATTGGAGAGATTTCACCTACCCCCCCCCCCCCCCCCCATTTCCTGTGGAGACAGGAAGCACTAGAAATCTCAACATAGACACAAAGAGTAGTAGAATGGAGGAGGGTGAGATCCTCAGTCAGGTCATTGTGGTCTGTCACTTCCTGTCCTGGTGACACCCGATCGCCTCCCACGCCACCCTGCCGACGCCCACTTCCCCTCCCATGCCACCCTGCTGACGCCTACTCCCCCCCACGCCACCCCGCTGACGGCCCACTCCCACGCCACCCCCGCTGACGCCCACTCCCAGCCACCCCGCTGACGCCTACCTCCCCCCCCCTCCCACGCCACCCCCGATGACACCCACTCCCACGCCACCCCGCTGACGCCTACTCCCCCTCCCACGTCACCCCGCCGACATCCACTCCCCCCCACGCCACCCCGCTGACGCCTACTCCCCCCCACGCCACCCCCGCTGACGCCTACTCCCCCCCCACGCCACCCCGCT
Source organism: Lithobates pipiens (assembly GCF_037356315.1). Lineage (NCBI taxonomy): Eukaryota > Metazoa > Chordata > Amphibia > Anura > Ranidae > Lithobates > Lithobates pipiens. Next base: position 22,832,408 of record NW_027507786.1, on the reverse strand, counting down.
GACGCCTACTCCCCCCCCCTCCCACACCACCCCGATGACACCCACTCCCACCGCCACCCCGCCGACATCCACTCCCCCCACGCCACCCCGCCGAGGCCTACTCCCCCCCACGCCACCCCGCCGACGCCTACTCCCCCCACGCACCCGCTCGACGCCCTACTCCCCCCCCCCCACGCACACCCCCGCTGACGCCTACTCACCCCCCCCCCCCCCCCCCCCCCCGCTGACGCCTACTCCCCCCCCACGCCACCCCGCTGACGCCTACTCCCCCCCCCTCCCACGCCACCCCGATGACACCCACTCCCACGCCACCCCGCTGACGCCTACTCCCCCTCCCACGTCACCCCGCCGACATCCGCTGACGCCCACCCCCCCCACGCCACCCCGCTGACGCCTACTCCCCCCCCCCCTCCCATGCCACCCCGCTGACGCCTACTCCCCCCCCCCCTCCCACGCCACCCCGCTGACGCCTACTCCCCCCCCTCCACGCCACCCCGCTGACGCCTACTCCCCCCTCCCACGCCACCCCGCTGACGCCTACTCCCCCCTCCCACGCCACCCCGCTGACGTCCACCCCCCCCCCCCCACCCACCCCGCTGACGTCCACTCCCCCTCCCATGCCATCCTGGTGACACCCTCCTATCCTGCACCAGGGGCATTCGCACCCATTACATCCTGTCACAGTGACACCTGCTTCCCTCCTATTCTGCACAAGGCAGAGGAAGGGAGCTAAAATACCCCCAATAGGGTCACAGCGGGCAACAAAGCCCCGATAGTTGCACCGATAGTTGGGGATGGTGTTGGAAGAAGGAATACCATCTCAGGAAAAAGCACCTCTGCAGGTAAGTAACCCTCCCGCCTTCACAGTCCTGACCTGTAGGCGTCTGCCAGAGA
>NW_027507786.1:22786514-22829014 GCF_037356315.1 Lithobates pipiens | reverse complement strand
CACACACACACACACAGACAGACACACACACAGACAGACACACACACAGACAGACACACACACAGACAGACACACACACAGACAGACACACACACAGACAGACACACACACAGACAGACACACACACAGACAGACACACAGACAGACACACAGACAGACACACAGACAGACACACAGACAGACACACAGACAGACACACAGACAGACACAGACGATCGGATTTTCCAACAATATAATCCAGACGGAACCTTTTCGTGTGTACGGGGCAATAGGCTCCTCCCACCCAGCACAGGAAACACGCGATCCACATTATAAAAAAGCACAACACAAGCAAGAGGACCCTCCGTATTAAATAACCAAAAGGCTTGATAATAAGCAATCATTAAACCCTCATCAGTGAAGATTTATTATATACTTTACATCGCTAATCCACCAACAAAGGAGGGAGGGACCGGCGCCGTCCCGGAAGATTCCAGGAAATAAATCCCCCCCCCCCCAGGTCATCTTCCAGGACGGCTTACAGAGGAGGACAAAATAGGAGGACCTGATCAGGGCAGGGGCCACAGCCTGCAGCACCGCCCTGCCAAAAAGCAGAAGCGAATGTCTACACAAGCCACACACATGCGGAGGCATCGCCGCGATCGTCACAGCGAGAGCGACCGTCGTAGCCTCCGACCTCCTCTGTAACCTGGAGACATTTCTAAAGCGTCTCCTGTGGAGATTTCTAAGTCTTGTGGTTTGTCTCCGTTCCACGAGGGGGGGGGGGGGGGGCAGTCCCAAAGCGTGGCGTGTTTGGTGTCCATGTACCCGGCAGAACATCATCTTTCACATTATACAAAAAAAAATTAAAAATAATAATAATAATTGGGAGAACTTTAATGTTTTTTTTTTCTTCATTCATACAAGCAGGTTTTTTTTCCCCCACCAAAAAAGTAAAAAATAAAGTTTGGAAAAATTGCTGCAAATACCGTGTGGTATATAAAAAAAAAAAAAAAACGCAACCTCCATTTTATTCCCCAGGGTCTCCGCTAAACCATATATAAAATATTTGGTGGTTCTGAGTAATTTTCAGATTGTTATGTATGTAGGAGAGAAGCGGCACAATCGGGAGGGCGAGGCCAAAAGCGGGCCACAATCGGGGGGGCGAGGCCAAAAGCGGGCCACAATCGGGGGGGGGGCGAGGCCAAAAGCGGCCACAATCGGGGGGGGGGGCGAGGCCAAAAGCGGGCCACAATCGGGGGGGGGGGCGAGGCCAAAAGCGGGCCACAATCGGGGGGTGGGCGAGGCCAAAAGCGGCCACAATCGGGGGGTGGGCGAGGCCAAAAGCGGGCCACAATCGGGGGGTGGGCGAGGCCAAAAGCGGGCCACAATCGGGGGGGGGGGGGGGGCGAGGCCAAAAGCGGGCCACAATCGGGGGGGGGGGGCGAGGCCAAAAGCGGGCCACAATCGGGGGGGGGGGCGAGGCCAAAAGCGGGCCACAATCGGGGGGGGGGCGAGGCCAAAAGCGGGCCACAATCGGGGGGGGGGAGGGGGCGAGGCCAAAAGCGGGCCACAATCGGGGGGGGGGAGGGGGCGAGGCCAAAAGCGGGCCACAATCTGGGGGGGCGAGGCCAAAAGCGGGCCACAATCGGGGGGGGGGGGGAGGGGGCGAGGCCAAAAGCGGGCCACAATCTGGGGGGGCGAGGCCAAAAGCGGGCCACAATCTGGGGGGGCGAGGCCAAAAGCGGGCCACAATCGGGGGGGAGGGGGCGAGGCCAAAAGCGGTAATTATTATGGATGGAGAGCTCCGCCCTGAATACAGAATGATGATTATTAGTGGATAGCTCCGCCCAGGGGGAGGAGCCGGTCATAGCTCCTCCTCCAAACATAGCCATAAGCCCTTCCCACCCAGGTGCAGGCTCCACCCCCTCCTGCTCACCCCTGGGTGGGAGGGGCCTATGTGGAGTGGGCGGGGTGACACATTATATCTCTCTGTACACATTATATCCCCGGATGTGTGGGGGGATGGTTGTCATGGTGACCTCCCATAAGGCAGATTCCCCTCCCCCGTCACCTCGTCCTCCTCCCGCGGGCCCGGCTTCCCTCTCTTGTGGCCCCGGACTCTCTTCTCCTCCCGGCCGCTCATACTTCTCCCGGGAACGCCGCGCACAGGATGTCGGGACCGCGCTGGTCACGTGTTTCCGGTTTTAAAAAAAAGCCGCCAATCACCGCGCGAGCGGGACGCCTGCGTACTGACATTGCGAGGCGGGGCAGGGGAGGAGACTGTATAACTCCGCCCCTCCGTGTTATCCTCCGAAATGCAACGAGTGAGGGAGGAGCAAGCACAGACGGGCAGTCAGGGGGCGGGGCACCGCGTACCAACCCCTCCCCCTGCCTAGCTCCGCCACCCACCCTGTGTGATGTCAGAGGGGGGGATGCGGGAGAGGAGGGACAGAGGCCGGTGTTTCTTCAGATTTGGCGACCCGTCAGAATTTGTAACGGAAGTGACGTGTCATTGCCGCCATCTTGCTTACCCAACATCCGTCCACAGGATACACCGAGAAGGCGGCAAGCGGCCATCTTTTTACACCCACCGGAGTTTTGCATTTCACACTTATTTTAAACAGTAAACGGAGCTTATATGGTGAAGTACAGGATTTAGAAATCAGTCGGACTGTTTAGATGTTGAATTAGAAAAGTAGCGCCAGACCTGCTGATCTCACAGGTTTGCTAATCTGATAGAAGCGCGCTGCTTTTATAATTCAACATCTAAACAGTCCGACGGAGTTTCTGAATCCGGTTTTTCACCACATGAGATGGATTTACTGTTAAAAAATAAGTGTAAAATACAAAACTCTGGTGGGTGTAACAAGATGGCCGCTTGCCGCCTTCCCTCTATTCTTACTGTGGAAGATTATAGAGTGTAGCAAGATGGCGGCAACGTAACGTCACTTCCGTTACAAATTCTGACCGGTAGCCTAATCTGACGAAACAGCCGTCAGTGAGTGTTCCCACAGGAGAGATTCACCCTCCCTTCATCCTGATGACACCGAGACAGGAAGTGATGGTGAAATCTTCCAATGGGGACATCTAAGAAGGAATACCTCTCACTTCCTGCGGTGTCTCTAGTACAGGAAATCACAGGAGATCTCTCCAGAGGGTCAGCACTTTAACCCTTTCACTGCTGGACTGTGCTTGTGTTATTTGCACAATCATTATAAATCTTTTAGACCGGAAGATTTGATAAAATCCCCAAATATGAGATACGGCTTTGGTGGTTCCCATGTTCTCCTGTTCCTCCATGGAGCCCGGGGCTGCAGTGGTTCCCATGTTCTCCTGTTCCTCCATGGAGCCCGGGGCTGCAGTGGTTCTCATGTTCTCCTGTTCCTCTGGGGAGCTCAGGGCTGCAGTGGTTCCTGGGTTCATTTGTTCTTCTGGAGAGCCTGGGGCCACGATATTTCCCATGTTCTCCTGTTACTACATGGAGCCCGGGGCTGCAGTGGTTCCCACATTCTCCTGTTACTCCATGGAGCCCGGGGCCGCAATGGTTCCCAGGTTCTCCTGTTCCTCCATGGAGCCCGGGGCTGCAGTGGTTCCCACATTCTCCTGTTCCTTCATGGAGCCCGGGGCCGCAATGGTTCCCATGTTCTCCTGTTCCTCCATGGAGCCCGGGGCCGCAATGGTTCCCATGTTCTCCTGTTCCTCCATGGAGCCCGGGGCTGCAGTGGTTCCCAGGTTCTCCTGTTCCTTCATGGAGCCCGGGGCTGCAATGGTTCCCATGTTCTCCTGTTCCTCCATGGAGCCCGAGGCCGCAATGGTTCCCATGTTCTCCTGTTCCTCCATGGAGCCCGGGGCTACAGTGGTACCCACATTCTCCTGTTCCTCCATGGAGCCCGGGGCCGCAATGGTTCCCATGTTCTCCTGTTCCTCCATGGAGCCCGGGGCTGCAGTGGTTCCCATGTTCTCCTGTTACTCCATGGAGCCCGGGGCTGCAGTGGTTCCCACATTCTCCTGTTCCTCCATGGAGCCTGGGGCTGCAGTGGTACCCACATTCTCCTGTTCCTCCATGGAGCCCGGGGCTGCAGTGGTTCCCACATTGTCCTGTTCCTCCATGGAGCCCGGGGGCCGCAATGGTTCCCAGGTTCTCTTGTTCCTCTGGGGAGCCTGGGGATGCAGTGGTTCCCATTTTCTACTGTTCCTCGGTGGAACCACGGGCTGCGGTGGTTCCCATGTTCTCCTATTCCTCCATAAAACCTGGAGCCACAGTGGTTCCTGGGTTCTCTTGTTCCTTTGTCTTGCCCGGGGTCAAGGTGGTTCCCAGGTTCTACTATTCCACTGGGGGGCCAGAGTGGTTCCCATGTTCTCTTGTTCCTCCGGGGAGCCTGGGGTAGAGGTAAACTGTGCCAATAGTAAAAACAGGAGGAGATCGGAGAACATCGCCTCCCTGATTCCCTCTAATAAACAGGGCAGGAAAGGGCCAATCACGGCAGTCACATGATACAGAAGCTGCACCACCTCGCACCACATACGCATGTGCAGACACACCGTGGCTCTCTGCCATATTCCAGGTTTCACCTCCTGGGATATCTGCGTCACACATTCCAGGAGGCAGCGTGTGAAGATGGGGACCTGCCAGAGACCCTCCGTGTGTCCGGACATGTGCCGGGGCCCACCACGTCATCCACACCTAGGCAAGGATTCAGACCCTCCCCCCACCCCCTCTAACCCATCCTATCATCCCTTACCCTGTGAATTCAGATAGACTCACCCAAGTACCCCTCTAGGTCCCCTGCTGCCACCAGTTCTAGGTGGGGATCTACTGATCCAACGATGCGATCCGCTGTGATGACATCAGAGGACACAATTTGACATAGAGGAATTGTAAACACAAATGCGTTTTTCCCTCGACACGCATAGGACAGCCCAAGAATTTGGATGGGCTTCCCTACTCATGGCAAAGCAGCTCATGGGATATTTTGGCGTGTTGTGGTTGGCATGTTTTTTACTTGCATTTTCTGCTGCGTTTTTGCACACAGCAGAATGCGTGTTATATTCCGCGTTTGGGATGCCACGGAAAGTGCGTCTAGTTTTTTTTAGGTGTTGTACAGTCTCTGTAAAATCTCCTTTAGATTTGCCAAAACGATATAATAGGAGGCGACACAATCTATCCAAACACTCTGTATCCAATCAGACAAGCCCCTGCACTACATTGTTGATGGTAGGTCTAAAGGAGATTGTACAATCAGATTGTATAGTGTATGGGGAGCTTTAAGGACTTCAAGGGACACACTTCTCCTGAGTTCAGTGATACACCTCCGATCCACATAGGCTGTTATGTGATCGCTCAGCTCCTGCACACCCTGCCAAATGAAACGTCTGTGCAAGAAGGTAAGGTACAAAACGATCAGCAGAGGAGGACACTGGCTGTGTTATGAGGGAGAATTATTAATATACAGGATTTATATAGTGCCTACAGCGTACACAGCGCTTTACTACATAAGGGCAGACAGTACAGTTACAGCACAATGCAATACAGTAGGAATCGGAGGACTCTGATCCTGAGAGCTTACAATCTAAGTGGGAGAGAGAGAATAACACTCAATAGCAATGATTGCATTGGTCTCCCAGAGCCCCCGTCCTTAAATCAGGGTCCCCAGAGTTCCCCTTTACATCATAGTCCCCCTTTCATTAGGATCCCCAAAGTTACCCCCTCTTACATCAGGGTGCCCAGAGTCCCCTTTACATCAGGGTCCCTAAAGTGACCCTCCATCATGGTCCCTAGAGCCCCCCTTACATTATGGTCTTTAGAGCCCCCCTTCGATCAGGGTCCCTAAAGCAACCTTATATTAGGGTTACAAAACCCCTTACATCATGGTCCCTAGAGCATATTCCCTTTCAATAGGGTCCCCAAAGTTAGAAGGGAAGAGCAGAGTGGGGTAAGGAGAGTGGAGGGGTGTAAGAGAATAGTTGGGGTAGTGGAAGGGGAGTATTGTGAAGACCCCATTACTTACATCAGGATCCGTTCCTTCTCATTGCAGCGGTCGGTTACAGGACAGGTGGAAGCTGGAAGGCTGGGCATTGGGACCGGATAGGTTTGGAAGAGGAACTTCCTACTCTGAATGCCAGGACCTGGGGGAGGGGCAAGCACGTGATTGGTTGCTAGGACATAGGTGGTCCCAGCAACCAAACCTTAGCGCTGAGAACGGTGATGGATGCTGTCAGCCGACGTACATTCAGGGACAGCTCTGATTGCTGCACAGCCTGCGAGGTTGCTGAGCGACACGGCTGTGGCAGCAGAGACACTGACTGGGCATTTGGGCAGGATGCTCTGGGGGGAAGGGAATTTGGACCCAGCAACAACTGACCATGGCTGCGCCCTAGGCGGCTGCCTAGTTCACCTAGTGAGAGCGCTGGCCATGCCTACAGTACCTTACTCTGCATTGCCCCAGTCCTCCTCTCCACTGCTTCTTAGCGGACATCTAGTTCCTGTAGACCTTCTGTTTGCTGGATTCTAGAGAGGATCTAACCTACCTTATCCCACACTCACACAGTCCTCCACCTAGGGGGTAGATCTAACCTACCTTATCCCACACTCATACAGTCCTCCACCACTTCTTAATGCCCCGTACACACGAGCGGACTTTTCGACATCCAAACTCCGACGGACTGAGTCCGGCGGACTATCCGCTCGTGTGTGGGCTGCAACGGACTTTAGCTTCGCAAAAGTCTGACGGACTTTAGAAATGAAGCATGCTTCAAATTTTCCCGACGGAACTCCGCCGGACCCGGTCCCCTTCGAAAAATTCGCTTGTGTGTGTGCTACTCCGACGGACTAAAACTGACGCTAGGGCAGCTATTGGCTACTGTCTATGAACTTCCTACGTCGAATCCAGTCGTACGTCATCACGTTCGACTCCGTCGGAGTTTGGTGTGATGGTGTGTGGTCAAGTCCGTTCGGTCGAAAAGTCCGCCAGAACTCCGGCGGAACTCCGCTAGAACTCCGTCGGAAGTCTGTCAGACTTAATCCCTCTCGTGTGTACGGGGCATTAGGGATAGATCTAACCTACCTTATCCCACACTCACACAGTCCCCCACCACTTCTTAGGGGGTAGATCTAACCTACCTTATCCCACACTCACACAGTCCCCCACCACTTCTTAGGGGGTAGATCTAACCTACCTTATCCCACGCTCACACAGTCCTCCACCACTTCTTAGGGGGTAGATCTAACCTACCTTATCCCACACTCACACAGTCCCCCACCACTTCTTAGGGGGTAGATCTAACCTACCTTATCCCACGCTCACACAGTCCCCCACCACTTCTTAGGGGGTAGATCTAACCTACCTTATCCCACACTCACACAGTCCTCCACCACTTCTTAGGGGGTAGATCTAACCTACCTTATCCCACGCTCACACAGTCCCCCACCACTTCTTAGGGGGTAGATCTAACCTACCTTATCCCACGCTCACACAGTCCCCCACCACTTCTTAGGGGGTAGATCTAACCTACCTTATCCCACACTCACACAGTCCCCCACCACTTCTTAGGGGATAGATCTAACCTACCTTATCCCACACTCACACAGTCCTCCACCACTTCTTAGGGGGTAGATCTAACCTACCTTATCCCACACTCACACAGTCCTCCACCACTTCTTAGGGGGTAGATCTAACCTACCTTATCCCACACTCACACAGTCCCCCACCACTTCTTAGGGGGTAGATCTAACCTACCTTATCCCACACTCACACAGTCCTCCACCACTTCTTAGGGGGTAGATCTAACCTACCTTATCCCACACTCACACAGTCCCCCACCACTTCTTAGGGGATAGATCTAACCTACCTTATCCCACACTCACACAGTCCTCCACCACTTCTTAGGGGGTAGATCTAACCTACCTTATCCCACACTCACACAGTCCCCCACCACTTCTTAGGGGGTAGATCTGACCTACCTTATCCCACACTCACACAGTCCTCCACCACTTCTTAGGGGGTAGATCTAACCTACCTTATCCCACACTCACACAGTCCTCCACCACTTCTTAGGGGGTAGATCTGACCTACCTTATCCCACACTCACACAGTCCCCCACCACTTCTTAGGGGGTAGATCTGACCTACCTTATCCCACACTCACACAGTCCTCCACCACTTCTTAGGGGGTAGATCTAACCTACCTTTCTTATTACTTATGTCCCTTCCCTGCAGTCTTCTTCTTTGCTGGTCCTTAGGGTGGATCTAACCTACTTTTCTCCGCACTCTCACAGTCCTCCTCTTTGTTGGTTCCTAGGAGGGATTCAGCCTACCTTACTCCACACTCTTCTAGTCCTCCTCTCTACCAATTCTAAGAGGTGATCTAACCTACCATACTCTTCACTCCTGTGGTCCTCTTCCCTGCTGGTTCCCAGAGGAGATCCAACCTACTTTTCTCTGCACTCCTGCAGTCCTCTTTGTTTGTTCTTAGGAGGGATCCAACCTACCTTTCTGTGATCACCTACAGTTCTCTCTGCCAGTTTTTGGTTCTAACAACTTTACTCTGTGCTCCCACAATCCTTCTCACTGTCTTTTTTTTTTTTTTAGGGTGGATATAACCTACCTTGCTGTGTGCTCTATCAGACCTCCTCTCCGCTGGTTCTGATCTTCCATATTCCACGACCCCACAGTCCTCTTCTCCACCAGTTTTAGGTGAATCTAACCTTCTCTCTCCAAGTTCCTTCAGGCCTTCTCTTTGCTTGTTTCTAGAGAGGATCTAACCTACCTTACCCCACGCTCCCACAGTCCTCCTCTCCACCAGTTGTTAAGGAGGATACAACCTTCCTTATCCCACGCTCCCACAGTCCTCCTCTCCACCAGTTGTTAAGGAGGATACAACCTTCCTTACCCCACGTTCCCACAGTCCTCCTCTCCACCAGTTGTTAAGGAGGATACAACCTTCCTTACCCCACGTTCCCACAGTCCTCCTCTCCACCAGTTGTTAAGGAGGATACAACCTTCCTTACCCCACGCTCCCACAGTCCTCCTCTCCACCAGTTGTTAAGGAGGATACAACCTTCCTTACCCCGCGCTCCCACAGTCCTCCTCTCCACCAGTTGTTAAGGAGGATACAACCTTCCTTACCCCACACTCCCACAGTCCTCCTCTCCACCAGTTGTTAAAGAGGATACAACCTTCCTTACCCCACACTCCCACAGTCCTCCTCTCCACCAGTTGTTAAGGAGGATACAACCTTCCTTACCCCACACTCCCACAGTCCTCCTCTCCACCAGTTGTTAAGGAGGATACAACCTTCCTTACCCCACACTCCCACAGTCCTCCTCTCCACCAGTTGTTAAGGAGGATACAACCTTCCTTACCCCACACTCCCACAGTCCTCCTCTCCACCAGTTGTTAAGGAGGATACAACCTTCCTTACCCCACACTCCCACAGTCCTCCTCTCCACCAGTTGTTAAGGAGGATACAACCTTCCTTACCCCACGTTCCCACAGTCCTCCTCTCCACCAGTTGTTAAGGAGGATACAACCTTCCTTACCCCACGTTCCCACAGTCCTCCTCTCCACCAGTTGTTAAGGAGGATACAACCTTCCTTACCCCACGCTCCCACAGTCCTCCTCTCCACCAGTTGTTAAGGAGGATACAACCTTCCTTACCCCGCGCTCCCACAGTCCTCCTCTCCACCAGTTGTTAAGGAGGATACAACCTTCCTTACCCCACACTCCCACAGTCCTCCTCTCCACCAGTTGTTAAGGAGGATACAACCTTCCTTACCCCACACTCCCACAGTCCTCCTCTCCACCAGTTGTTAAGGAGGATACAACCTTCCTTACCCCACGCTCCCACAGTCCTCCTCTTCACCAGTTGTTAAGGAGGATACAACCTTCCTTACCCCACGTTCCCACAGTCTTCTTCTCTGCTGGTCTTTAGGGTGGATCTTATATACTTTTCTCCGCACTCCTACAATCCTAGTCTTTGTTGGTTCTTAGGAGGGATCATCCAATCCACTTTACTCCGCACTCCTGCAGTCCTCCTCTCCGACAATTCTTAGGGGGATCTAACCTACCATACTGTGCGCTCTAGCAGGACTTCTGATCACCAGTTCTTGGGGGGGGCACTAACTTACCTCACTCCATACTCCTGCAATTTTTGATTTTTGGAGAGGATCTTATAAGCTACCTTATTCTGTACTCCCACAGTCCTCCTCTCCTCCTCTCCTCCTCTCCTCAGCTCCTTAGGGGAAGATCATCTACCTTACTCCATGCTCCTGCAGTCCTTCTCTTCACCAGTTCTTAGGGAGGATTTCATCTTTATCAACCAATACTCCTGCAGTCTTCTTCTCTGCCGGTTCCTAGAGGGAATCCAACCTTTTCTCCACACTTCATCAGTCCTCTGTTATTAGGACCTACCTTACTGGGCACTTCTGCAGTTCTTTGCGCCACTTCTTAGTTCTTTACTCTGTGCTACTTCAGTCTTCCTCACTGTCTTTTTTTTTAGGGTGGATGTAACCTACCTTGAGTATTGCTCCATCAGGCCTCCTCTCCGCTGGTTCTTTGGAAGGAAGGGGGTCTAATCTTCCATATTCCATGCTCCTGCCAGACCTCCTCTCCACCGGTTCTTAGGGGACATCGAACCTTCCGTACTCCAAGTTCCTGCAGGTCTTCTCTTTGCTGGTTTCTGGAGAGGATCATATAAGCTACCTTATTCCGCACTCCCACAGTCCTCCTCTCCTCTGCTCCTTGTTGGGGGGGAACTAACCTACCTTACTCCATGCTCCTGCAGTCCTTCTCTAGGGAGGAACTAATCTTTATCATGCCATACTTCTGTAGGCCTTCTCTTTGCTGGTTTCTAGAGAGGATCTAACCTACCTTACCCCACACCCCCACAGTCCTCCGCTCTGTCAACTCTTATCTGACCTACCTTACCCCACACCCCCACAGTCCTCCGCTCTGTCAACTCTCATCCGACCTACCTTACCCCACACTCCCACAGTCCTCCGCTCTGTCAACTCTTATCTGACCTACCTTACCCCACACCCCCATAGTCCTCCGCTCTGTCAACTCTCATCCGACCTACCTTACCCCACACTCCCACAGTCCTCCGCTCTGTCAACTCTTATCTGACCTACCTTACCCCACACTCCCACAGTCCTCCGCTCTGTCAACTCTCATCCGACCTACCTTACCCCACACTCCCACAGTCCTCCGCTCTGTCAACTCTCATCCGACCTACCTTACCCCACACCCCCACAGTCCTCCGCTCTGTCAACTCTCATCCGACCTACCTTACCCCACACCCCCACAGTCCTCCGCTCTGTCAACTCTTATCTGACCTACCTTACCCCACACCCCCACAGTCCTCCGCTCTGTCAACTCTTATCTGACCTACCTTACCCCACACTCCCACAGTCCTCCGCTCTGTCAACTCTCATCCGACCTACCTTACCCCACACCCCCACAGTCCTCCGCTCTGTCAGCTCTTATCTGACCTACCTTATCCCACACCCCCACAGTCCTCCGCTCTGTCAACTCTTATCTAACCTACCTTACCCCACACCCCCACAGTCCTCCGCTCTATTAACTGTTAGTGGGGATCTAACCTACCATACTCCATGCTCCTGTAGTTCTCTTCAACGGTTCTTAGGAGGGATCTATCCAATCTACCCTACAACACATTCCCACAGTCCCCCCTCTCTACCAAGACTTAGGGTGGATCTAACCTACCTTACTCCACACTCCTCCTCTCCCCTGGTCCCAAATGTGACTCCCAGGCCCACTAAACTCATCTTCTTTCAGACTCATCACCACAATTGGGGTCCGGAGCCCGGCGCCCATCCTGCATTATACATGACACCCACATTCCAGGGGCTGGGAGGAGCGGGGGGTCCTAGCTGTCATGGGACTGTGGGGTAAAATAAATATCCCTCTGTTAGATCGTCCCACAGACACCCCGAACTTCAAATCCTTCATTCATTGGGGGAGGGGTGCAATTTGTAAAATATATTTACTTCCTGGAGTTCCACTTTAATGATGGATCCTCAATAGAAATCCCTCATACAATACATGACACCACACAGACAATTCACATTCAGAGAGAGATGACTGCAGAATGGGGCCCCAGGTTTGCCCCCCCCCCACATCCCTTCAATAAGGGGTGTAGTACCCCCCATCTACATTATCTGCACTGACCCGACCCGACCAGAGAACATCTGCCAGCAATATGTCCTCCATTGTGAGATGACATCCACTCTGGTCTGGGGTTGCCACCTGTCCAGGATTCACCCGGACAGTCTGGGTTTTGAATCATGTGTCCGGGTTTCAGTCCACTTGAAACCCAGACACATTATTCAGACCAGGCTGTGGCTCCCCAAGTAACCAAGATAGTCATACACAAATCTGTTGCCGCTGTGGGCGGCAGTTTTAGGGGACGATTTGGCATCACTGAAGGGTGCGGTGATAATGTCAGCAAGAGCAATTTGGCCACACCCACTGGCACGCTCTGTGCGCTACATTACTACTCCCCTTGGGGCACCCAAATGTGTCCCAGGTCTTTTATATTCCTGTAGTCTTTACTGGAAAAAAAAATTGCCCTGTGCCGCAAAAGTTTTTGGGTTTGGCTTGAAGAAAGGGTGGCGACCCTACCCTGGTCCACCGCATGAAGGTGGTAGATGGGTCCCTGGACACCCCCGGGCCCTTGGCTTGCTGCCTACATTGCCTTCTCTTCACATCTGTACTGCGCTCCAGCTCAGGTGTATCTCATGGCCAATCTATGTGTATGTTGGGGTGCAACACTCCGCAAAACACACTTACACCCCAGAGATCTACAGCCTTGGATCCGTCCAATGCCTCCCTTCTACATGAAACCTGAACTCTGTTCATAAGGGGGAAGTACCGATCTACTGCTGGTGTGTGAGAGATAACATTGTGATCCGGGAAGGGTTTGTACTGTCAGGAAGGTGGAAGAGATTGGAAATAGGAGGATGGGAGCTGTCCTGGTCTGACCTCCTGAACTACCACCCCACCTGACATTACCCCCTGTGATCCGATGACCAGATATAAGAAGGAGAGGCCCTCCTTGGAGTATACAGATGGAGGCCAGGCGGGGAGGACGTTGGGAACAAGGAGGACACACAGCTCAGTGCAAACCTGTCTGATGTCACTCTCATGGGACTCCAACTAGCCACCGCACACAATCCAGTCCCAGCCAAGTGTCACCCCTCCTCCACTCCCACAAGATGCCTCTGCCCACTACCTGCCCCCAGCTGCTGGCGAGTGATCTGTCGCTCTCAGTGCAGGAGCTCTCCTTTATAAAACATTTTCATGGCTTGCTTTGATTGGACCATAGTGTGCCCCCCCCCCCCCCCCCGGAGATCACATGACATGAGGGTAGTTAGCAAGTCTTTACCCTCATTGGTGTATTTATTGATATCCCCAGCAACCCCTGACATGTGTCTGGTCTCAGGCGGTGAGGTGCGGGGTCACCCCTCAGATCTCATCATCAATGACTTCATTTCTACACTTTATTCTTCCTTCTGTCAGTGACTCCAAACAGACAGCAGGTGGAGACATTTCCTGCAAAAAGTGACAGCGAGCGACGCAAAGACGCAGCGAGAGAGAGACTGCAAGCATCGCATGGGAACCGCACCATCCATAGAGGAACCATTAAAGGGTCACTCCACCCAGGACTGATATATCAGTGGTGGATATTAAAGAGTTGAATTCCCTGACAGTCACTTCTGCTGGTCTGTACACCCGCTGTGCCCATTATGAGGGGTTCCTACCACCCCTGTGCTGAGTTCCCGGGTCTGTACACCCACTGTGCCCATTATCAGGGGTTCCCACCATCCCTGTGCTGAGTTCCCGGGTCTGTACACCCGCTGTGCCCATTATGAGGGGTTCCCACCATCCCTGTGCTGAGTTCCTGGGTCTGTACACCCGCTGTGCCCATTATGAGGGGTTCCCACCATCCCTGTGCTGAGTTCCTGGGTCTGTACACCCGCTGTGCCCATTATGAGGGGTTCCCACCATCCCTGTGCCGAGTTCCCGGGTCTGTACACCCGCTGTGCCCATTATGAGGGGTTCCCACCACCCCTGTGCTGAGTTCCTGGGTCTGTACGCCCGCTGTGCCCATTATGAGGGGTTCCCACCATCCCTGTGCCGAGTTCCCGGGTCTGTACACCCGCTGTGCCCATTATGAGGGGTTCTCACCATCCCTGTGCCGAGTTCCCGGGTCTGTACACCCGCTGTGCCCATTATGAGGGGTTCCCACCATCCCTGTGCTGAGTTCCCGGGTCTGTACACCCGCTGTGCCCATTATGAGGGGTTCCCACCATCCCTGTGCTGAGTTCCCGGGTCTGTACACCCGCTGTGCCCATTATGAGGGGTTCCCACCATCCCTGTACTGAGTTCCCGGGTCTGTATACCCGCTGTGCCCATTATGAGGGGTTCCCCCATCCCTGTGCTGAGTTCCCGGGTCTGTACACCCGCTGTGCCCATTATGAGGGGTTCCCACCATCCCTGTACTGAGTTCCCGGGTCTGTACACCCGCTGTGCCCATTATGAGGGGTTCCCACCATCCCTGTGCTGAGTTCCCGGGTCTGTACACCCGCTGTGCCCATTATGAGGGGTTCCCACCATCCCTGTGCTGAGTTCCCGGGTCTGTACACCCGCTGTGCCCATTATGAGGAGCTCCCACCATCCCTGTGCTGAGTTCCCGGGTCTGTACACCCGCTGTGCCCATTATGAGGGGCTCCTACCATCCCTGTGCCGAGTTCCCGGGTCTGTACACCCGCTGTGCCCATTATGAGGGGTTCCCACCATCCCTGTGCCGAGTTCCCGGGTCTGTACACCCGCTGTGCCCATTATGAAGGGTTCCCACCATCCCTGTGCTGAGTTCCCGGGTCTGTACACCCGCTGTGCCCATTATGAGGGGTTCCCACCATCCCTGTGCTAAGTTCCCGGGTCTGTACACCCGCTGTGCCCATTATGAGGGGTTCCCACCATCACTGTGCTGAGTTCCCAGGTCTGTACACCCGCTGTGCCCATTATAAGGGGTTCCCACCATCCCTGTGCTGAGTTCCCAGGTCTGTACACCCCCTGTGCCCATTATAAGGGGTTCCCACCATCCCTGTGCTGAGTTCCCGGGTCTGTACACCCGCTGTGCTCATTATGAGGGGTTCCCACCATCCCTGTGCTGAGTTCCCGGGTCTGTACACCCGCTGTGCCCATTATGAGGGGTTCCCACCATCCCTGTGCTGAGTTCCCGGGTCTGTACACCCGCTGTGCCCATTATGAGGGGTTCCCACCATCCCTGTGCTGAGTTCCCGGGTCTGTACACCCGCTCTGCCCATTATGAGGGGTTCTCACCATCCCTGTGCTGAGTTCCCGGGTCTGTACACCCGCTCTGCCCATTATGAGGGGTTCTCACCATCCCTGTGCTGAGTTCCCGGGTCTGTACACCCGCTCTGCCCATTATGAGGGGTTCTCACCATCCCTGTGCTGAGTTCCCGGGTCTGTACACCCGCTGTGCCCATTATGAGGTGTTCCCACCATCCCTGTGCTGAGTTCCCGGGTCTGTACACCCGCTGTGCCCATTATGAGGTGTTCCCACCATCCCTGTGCTGAGTTCCCGGGTCTGTACACCCGCTGTGCCCATTATGAGGGGTTCCCACCATCCCTGTGCTGAGTTCCCGGGTCTGTACACCCGCTGTGCCCATTATGAGGGGTTCCCATCATCCCTGTGCTGAGTTCCCGGGTCTGTACACCCGCTGTGCCCATTATGAGGAGTTCCCACCATCCCTGTGCTGAGTTCCCGGGTCTGTACACCCGCTGTGCCCATTATGAGGGGTTCTCACCATCCCTGTGCCGAGTTCCCGGGTCTGTACACCCGCTCTGCCCATTATGAGGGGTTCTCACCATCCCTGTGCTGAGTTCCCGGGTCTGTACACCCGCTGTGCCCATTATGAGGGGTTCTCACCATCCCTGTGCTGAGTTCCCGGGTCTGTACACCCGCTGTGCCCATTATGAGGGGTTCCCACCATCCCTGTGCCGAGTTCCCGGGTCTGTACACCCGCTGTGCCCATTATGAGGGGTTCCCACCATCCCTGTGCTGAGTTCCCGGGTCTGTACACCCGCTGTGCCCATTATGAGGGGTTCCCACCATCCCTGTGCTGAGTTCCCGGGTCTGTACACCCGCTGTGCCCATTATGAGGGGTTCCCACCATCCCTGTGCTGAGTTCCCGGGTCTGTACACCCGCTGTGCCCATTATGAGGGGTTCCCACCATCCCTGTGCTGAGTTCCCGGGTCTGTACACCCGCTGTGCCCATTATGAGGGGTTCTCACCATCCCTGTGCTGAGTTCCCGGGTCTGTACACCCGCTGTGCCCATTATGAGGGGTTCTCACCATCCCTGTGCTGAGTTCCCGGGTCTGTACACCCGCTGTGCCCATTATGAGGGGTTCCCACCATCCCTGTGCTGAGTTCCCGGGTCTGTACACCCGCTGTGCCCATTATGAGGGGTTCTCACCATCCCTGTGCTGAGTTCCCGGGTCTGTACACCCGCTGTGCCCATTATGAGGGGTTCTCCCCATCCCTGTGCTGAGTTCCTTGGTCTGTACACCCGCTGTGCCCATTATGAGGGGTTCTCACCATCCCTGTGGTGAGTTCCCGGGTCTGTACACCCGCTGTGCCCATTATGAGGGGTTCTCACCATCCCTGTGCTGAGTTCCCGGGTCTGTACACCCGCTGTGCCCATTATGAGGAGTTCCCACCATCCCTGTGCTGAGTTCCCGGGTCTGTACACCCGCTGTGCCCATTATGAGGGGTTCTCACCATCCCTGTGCTGAGTTCCCGGGTCTGTACACCCGCTGTGCCCATTATGAGGGGTTCTCACCATCCCTGTGCTGAGTTCCCATGTCTGTACACCCGCTGTGCCCATTATGAGGGGTTCCCACCATCCCTGTGCTGAGTTCCCATGTCTGTACACCCGCTGTGCCCATTATGAGAGGTTCCCACCATCCTTGTGCTGAGTTCCCGGGTCAGTACACCCGCTGTGCCCATAATGAGGGGTTCCCACCATCCCTGTGCTGAGTTCCAGGGTCTGTACACCCGCTGTGCCCATAATGAGGGGTTCCCACCATCCCTGTGCTGAGTTCCCGGGTCTGTACACCCGCTGTGCCCATTATGAGGGGTTCTCACCATCCCTGTGCTGAGTTCCCATGTCTGTACACCCGCTGTGCCCATTATGAGGGGTTCTCACCATCCCTGTGCTGAGTTCCCGGGTCTGTACACCCGCTGTGCCCATTATGAGGGGTTCCCACCATCCTTGTGCTGAGTTCCCGGGTCTGTACACCCGCTGTGCCCATTATGAGGGGATCCCACCATCCCTGTGCTGAGTTCCCAGGTCACGTTTGGCAGGCACAGCATTGTGGCTGCAGCAATAATATAACTCTCTGCAGCTTCCTTTGCAGCTTAAAGGGGGTAATTGGAGGGGGTGGTAAATTTGCAGCTCAGCTGTAGGTTTTTTCCATACCCCTGGCAATTGTAAACTTAGGCTAAATCCCCCCCCCCCACAACATGATAATGACATTATTAAATAAAACCTTCCCATTTTTATATATATATATATATATCTTATTTTATACCTGTAGATGTGTCATCAGCGGGTCTCTGCGCTTCTCTATGCAATACAGGCAGATGATGGGTGGTGGGAGGGGCTGTCCAGAGCTTCCTGGGAAACATCCCGGTGTCATGTCAAATAGTGTCCCCCGTCGGATAGTGTCCGCTGTGTAGTGCGCATGCGCAGTACACATGACAAGCAGATTCCGAATATATCCGAAGATGAACGGCGCCTGCGCATTGAGTCCAGGTTCACGCCCCACCATCCAAGTGGACATAGAGTTCGAATAAAAAAGAGCCGAGCGCAGAAAGTCCAAGCCCGAAGCGTGGTGATTGGCCCTCTAATATGTGCAGCCATGTGTCCACTTGGATGGTGGGGCTTGTACCTGGACTCATGGCGCAGGTGCCGTTCATCTTCGGAGATAGGCGGACTGTATCTGTCACAACCCCGGCACCCGGCCTCAGTCATCCTTTCCAGAGCCCTCAGTGCTGATGTAAGAAGTGGGAGGAGTTATGCAAATATCAATATTCCTTGATGGGTGAGTGTCAGTCTAGAGGAGTGGGCGTTCCTGGGCAGGCTGTATTTGCATAGGTAACGCCCACATGTGATGCTGAGCCTCCATGATTGAAAGATCTTAAAGGGATGGGCCTGAGACAGTCAGGCTGGGGAGGAAAGGGCTAGATGCTGCTGGACATCCTCCAGCCAGGAAATAAGGCATGCTGTATCCATGAGAAGCTCACAGTGTGCGGTGAAGTCAGAGGAAGCCATTTCAGTCCAGGAGAGAAGCCGCTACACCTGTGCAAGACTGAAGGGGAGGAGCCGATACGCCTGTGCAAGACTGAAGGGGAGGAGCCGCTACACCTGTGCAAGACTGAAGGGGAGGAGCCGATACGCCTGTGCAAGACTGAAGGGGAGGAGCCGCTACACCTGTGCAAGACTGAAGGGGAGGAGCCGCTACACCTGTGCAAGACTGAAGGGGAGGAGCCGATACGCCTGTGCAAGACTGAAGGGGAGGAGCCGCTACACCTGTGCAAGACTGAAGGGGAGGAGCCGCTACACCTGTGCAAGACTGAAGGGGAGGAGCCGATACGCCTGTGCAAGACTGAAGGGGAGGAGATATAAAACAAGTGTGAGAGGAGCAGAAAATGTTACAATTGGTGACAATGTTGCCAAAATAAATAAAATAAAGAATTGTGTTAGATGAGGAGAGAGACTCTTCTGTCCCTCTCTCTGTCTATCTATCTGTCTCTCTGTCCCTCTGTCTGTCTGTCCCTCTCTCTGTCCCCCTGCCTGTCCCTTTGTCTCTCTGTCCCTCTCTCTATCTGTCCCTCTGTCTGTTCCTCTGTCCCTCTGTCTGTCTGTCCCTCTGTTCCTCTGTCCCTCTGTCTGTTTGTCCCTCTGTCTCTCTGTCCCTCTGTCTCTGTCCCTCTGTCTCTGTCCCTCTGTCTGTCCCTCTCTCTATCCCTCTGTCTCTCTGTCCCTCAGTCTCTCTGTCCCTCAGTCTGTCCCTCTGTCTCTGTCCCTCTGTCTCTATCCCTCTGTCTCTCTGTCTCTATCCCTCTGTCTCTCTGTCTCTATCCCTCTGTCTCTCTGTCCCTCTGTCTGTCCCTCTGTCTGTCTGTCCTTAAGTGTGTCTCTCTGTCACTCAGTTTGTCTCTCTGTCCCTTTGTCTCTCTGTTCCTCTCTCTGTCTGTCCCTAAGTGTGTCCCTCTGTCTGTCTATTCCTCAGTCTGTCCCTCTGTCTATCTCTTTGTCCCTCAGTCTGTCCCTCTGTCTTTCTTTCCCTCTCTCTGTCTCTCTGTCTGTCCCTCTGTCTGTATGTCCCTGTATCTGTCTGTCAGTGTGTGGTGGGCAGGTTTCTAGGAATGAGGGTCCGGTGTGCGCAGGTCTGTGATTGGTCACTGCCTTGCCCCCGGGTTCAGGTTCCCGGCCTGCTCTTTGTTGGTCTGGCCATGTGAGGGTCTTTGTTGGCCCCTCTGGCACCGCTCAGCCGCCCTCAATGGCCTCCATGTACATTGAACTCCTGAAAGGCCCTCAGAGCGCAGAGCGTGCCAAAGCCGCGCCGGCTGCAGCGCCTTCACCTGGAATAAAGGAGGGTCTGTGCGGGCGGCTTTGAAGCGGTAGCTGTTGAGGCGTACAGAATATTTCCCTCAATAAATCATTAGAGGGGAACTAAGGCACAATTATACCCAGCCAGGGGAGACCCTCCCAGATGCTGATTTATGTGGTCGGGCACCCAGCGCCCTCGCTGCCGCGTGTTTCGCATTTTATGCGCGTTTTGTCGTCTTTGGCCGGAGAATTGCGTCTGTAAAGGAGCGAGGCCGACCCGTGAACATTCCTCATTAGAGGGTCTTGTGATTCTTCTCGGACACGAGGCCGCCATTTGTGTTCTCGGGTTTATCGAATGGCGCAGAATGGCGAATTCCTTCCATACGAAGTTGGATGTTCCAGCTGGCCGAATCTTCTCTCTGGGTTGGAGCATCTCCCTCCATAGTAAATACCTCCTGACACAGGTGCAGAATGGAGGAACTCCGCAGAGAGCGCAAAGCACCAAATAAATTCAGAGGCTTCCTAGTTAATTCCCGGAGAAGCGAGTGGGTCCAAAGACAGACCCTTTTCTTCAGTTTTGGGAGGGGTAGGGAACAGAGAGAATTCCGGTCAGATTGTATTGCTGTCTCCTCTGTGGAGATCCACCCTCTCTATTTGTCTCCGTGTCACCAACACAGAAAGTGATGAGAAATCAAAAAATTTACAGTTGTCACCGGAAGAAGAAAAGAAGGGACATCTTCCAATGGGGACACACAACCATATACTGAAATGCCAGAAAGTGAAAACAGGGCGGAGAGTGGGATGTCAGGACCTGGATCACCTGCTGGGGGCACTGTGGTTCCCAGAGCAGAATGTTGTAGTTCCAGCGTCCACCAGCGGGTGTCTCCCAGCAGCCAGCAAAGTCAGTAATCAGTCTCCACCCGAGGCTGGCTACTGGGAGGGTATTTAACCACTTGCCCTGCGGAAGGTTTTACCCCTTCTAGTGATACTAAACGTTCAATTCAAAAAATTAATAAACATGCCTACACTTACCGATCCTCTTCTTCTAGGGTGCACCGCCGGCACTCCAGGTAAGGTTGTCACCTCATCCCTTTAAACCCGAACACGTATTAATTACACGGGTTCTGTGGCTGATTAAGATGAACATTGCGTTTTCTTGGTGCCTTATCTGCATTAAATTAGCCCCATGTAATTCATATGTGTTCAGGTTTAAAGGGATGAGGTGGCAACCCTAGTTCCAGGCCCCTCCTCCTCATCGGGTGCCCCCCAATGGAAAGCCGTACCCCACTGCTGTGTCCATTGACAAGCTGATATGGTCTCCAGCTGCAGAAGCTCTGCAGAGGACACAGCCGACAACAGCTGTGAAATTATTGGGGAGTGACGTCCCCAGTGGCACCCCCCTAATCCATGCATCTGGCCCCCTAACCTACATGCAGGGTGCCGGTCGCATGGATCCCAATGGGTTTTTTTTTTTTTTTAGACCCTGAGGCTCTAATTGGCTTCAAAAAAGGGTGAGCTCTGCGCCCCGAGCCTACCCACTTGTGTGACAATAGTGAATTAATATGCGCTATTGTCTTCCTGAGTCTCCTCCCAGCCAATCAGCAAGCAGGTCCTGAGACCCATCACCCGATCGGGTCGAGAGGAGAAGTGATCCTATTGGCTGCCGAGGAGGAGGAGGGAGGAGACGCAGGGGAAGTCGTTGTGAAGCATCAGGAGGAGGAGACGCAGGGTAACACCGATGCCCATAGGAAGCGATGCTCACGACCTAGATGGGGTAAGTGCGGGGCTGGTGACCGATGGGTGGGTTGTTTGCAGCCCCCCCCCCCCAAAAAAAAAAAAATACCACCAGCTACCACTGGACGTCACCCATATATTTACTATGGGGCTTCCGTTGTCAGCTGTGTCCTCTGCACCCGCCTCTACAGAGAAGCCGCAGCTGACAGCTCAGCATGGGATCGTTTTTTTGCAAAAGTTATAGCATTTACAAAATAGGGGATAGTTTTATGGCATTTTTATTAATTTTTTCTTATGGTGATTTTTATCATGACTGCGACATTATGGCGGACACATCGGACATTTTTGACACATTTTTGGAACTATTGTCATTTATAGCTATACAAATGCACTGATTCCTGTGTAAATGACACTGGCAGTGAAGGGGTTAACCACTAGGTGGCAGTGTAGGGGTTAAGTGTGTCCTAGGGGAGTGTTTCTAACTGGGGGGGGCGTGGCTACATGTGACATGTCACTGATCTCTGCTCCCGATCACAGGGAGCGGAGATCAGTGACACTGTCACTAGGCAGAACAGGGGGGGGGGGATTCTTGTTTACTTTAGCATCTCCCCCGTTCTTCCTCCCCATAAGGCGATCGCAGGTATCCCCGCGGTGATCGAGTCCGCAGGACCCTCGACCTGACTCATGGAGCTTGCAGCGGCGCACGCGTGCTCCTGCTGGCCGCCCCTTGAAGGGCCACGTACAGGGACGTTAGTTTGCCTGTACGAGCCCTTCTATCAGCGTGAGCCGGTCCGCGAAGCGGTTAAGGCTTTAGGTTCACTTTAAATTCAATCTGATATTACAAGAGTCACTGAGCCTCATAAATGAATCTCAATATCCCTAATAATTTAGATGGTAAAATAAGAGCTGCTGGATCAATATTCTTCTCTTATGCTCCAGGGAGGTTGGTACTGAGCTACCCCAGCTAATCAAAATGTCTGGGAGGTGTGTAGTCGGTGTGTAGTCGGTGTGTTATAATGCCCAATGAACACCCCCTTCATGACAACTATCCCGGGTACATCTATATTTCCATATGACCAGGTTTTACAAACAATCCATAAAACAGCTTATTATGTAGCAGAATGAAATTATGATTTGTTAGATACCAAATGTGATCTACACTGTATATCAGATGTCCATTTCTCTGGGGAGGTCTAATGTGTCTTATCAGCCCCCTGGACCTGGAGTCATGTTTGGTGTCTAAGTTGTATCTTCTAAGTTAGTGTAATAACGGTTTAGAAAGGTAACTTCATTGCAGCAAGAATTATAGAAAATGTATGAAACTCATGTCTGCGAGTCAGTCTAGGTTGGGCATTTTGTCATCCACTGATTCCTGCTGCTGGGTTTGATATAGGGTAGGGTTGCCACCTTTTCTTCAAGTCAAACCCAAACACTTTAGCGGCGCACAGCAATTTATTTTTATACATATACTTTGCTATTAAATAACATTTCTAATCACATGAAGTTAATAACAAGAGTCCCCTTTTACATCAGATTCCACAGACTTCCCCTTTTACGCCTGAACTCACAGAGTTCCCTTTCACTGTAATGGGGGACTCTGTAGACTCTGATGTAAGGGAGAACTCTGGGGACCCTAACATAAGGGATGCTTTGGGAACCCTGATTCAAGGAGGAACACTGAGAACTTGGATGTACGGAGAGGACTCTGATGTAAGGGGAAATACTGTGGCCTCCGGTGTAGAAGGGAACTATGATGTACGGAGAGGACTCTGCTGTAAACGGTAACACTGTGGCCTCTGGTGTAAAGGGGAACTCTAATGTAAGGGGTGCTCTGAGAACCCTGATTTGCTTTAGTGTACTTACTCAGAGGCAAGAGAGAGAAGGGGGGAGACTTCCGTCACAGACAGGGATGGATGGTGAGCTCACTAACCCCTTGGCAGTCAGCACCTCTCATCCAGATGTATCTTAGGCTGCTGGGCTTCACATTTCTGGCCCCCACCTTTTCTGAGGCACAGTGCTGGAGATTGGAGTGTTGGCAGACAAAGAGGGGTAGAGGAAAGAGGAGTGGATCGAGCCCTCTCTCCTCTCCCATCTGTGTGTGTTTGGGGGGATTCTTAGTGCCAGCTTTGGGCAGTGTGAAAGCGAGTGTAACAGACAATCTCAGCTGAGACAACTTCAGCCAGCAACCCTGCTGGGAAGCCATAGTCCAGTCTAAATAATGGGTCCGGGTTTCAGACAGCCCTAAAGTCAGACACATGATTCCAAACCCGAACTGTCTGGGTGAATCCTGGACAGGTGGCAACCGTTTACCCGGGGTGGATATATTCACTGTTTCCTGCTTTGAAGCGCTACACCACGGTTGTGCTTTACTGCACCTTCACACCATGCAAGTCTATGAGTGGCCGAGCCTCTGAGAACAATGACTTGTGTGATCTTATCTCTCATTGTACCGAACCACCAAGAGCTCCCCCTAGTGACCAATCTACACCTTTATATATCGGATACAATAACAGAAATATGGAGGAGAAATCACATGATAAATATTTGTTGTGTCTCTTTTCCATGTTTGCACCCCAAACAACCTTACATTGTATCATTTACTTTATTTTAGGCCTCTATAGATTACATATGATAATAAATATAATGCAATAACTGTTTGTGATTTAGGATGCTGCGCTAAGGAGAAGACGCGATGATGTCACCGACCAGCCCGTCCCGTCATGTCTATCCGCGTCTTCCTGCCTGCGGAGAGAAGAAAGGCTCAGCACTTGTGATTGGATGAGCTTATGATGATACATTGTACATGTCATGTGACCTCCTCACTTCCTGTTTCTGTTATTCTTTTCTTGAAAAAAATAAAAATAAAAATGGGCAGACTCAATGGATATATCAATATATACACATATATATATAAATGATATGATATGTAAATAATATATTTTATATATATATATATATATATATATATATATATATATATATATATATATATATATACACACACACACATACATACACATACATATACACATACATATATATATATACATATATATATATATATTGTGGCAGCAGGCAGGTAAAGTCACCTGGTTGTATCCAGGATGGCAAATATGTGTGTCCTAGATTCAGGCTTTATGCAGACTTGTACAACTAGAGGGGAAGAGTTAATGAGCCCAGCTGAAGTAAGTGGGCTCATTAAGGCCTCTACAAAAAACCCCAGCATGCTTAGGGAGATGCTCCATCCTGGAACCAGTTTTGTGTTGTATAGACTGGGGAGTGTGACACCCGTTCTGTGCGGTGAGTTAACGCCTGTGTGGCAAACCTCTACAACAGAGACAGGGACTGGTGCAGCACAAGGCTGCACTCAGTTGTTAGACAGGGAATCTAAGTGTGTAGTTAGAGGTCAAGCTGACCAGGATTTATTTTCAGATTTTATTTTTGTTTGGCTGTTATATGTATCACTGCATGTAGCATAAATAAACCGCACCTTTTGTTTTTTGCACCTACAACGCTGTCTGCTGTGCCTGATTTTGTGTTGTGAACCCATCCAGGGGGTCACACACACCCGCTGCCGAGCTAACCCCTCACAATATATATATATATACACACACACACACACACACACACACACACACACACACACACATACATACATACATACACACATATATATATATATATATATATATATATTATTTATATATATATATATGGCCAAACTGCCAGGAGACACCTGCTGGTGGATCTCAGTACTGCATGCCAAATGATCGATATTACCAGCGGAGGGAACCTTTCCTGACACCGGGCTATGGGGTAGAGGGACAAGACGGAAGACTTTTCTCACCAAGAAAAACATCCAAGTCCGGCTAAATTTTTGCAAAAACACATCTGAAGTCTCCCAAAAGCACGTGGGGAAAATGTGTTCTGGTCTGAGGAAACCAAGGTTGAACTTTTTTGGCCATAATTCCAAAAAGAATACGGCACATCACCAAAAGAACACCATACCCACTGTGAAGCATGATGGGGGCAGCATCATGCTTTGGGGCCATTTTTCTTCAGCTGGAACAGGAGCCTTAGTCAAGGTGGAGGGAATTATGAACAGTTCCAAATACCAGTCATTATTGGCACAAAACCTTCAGGCTTCTGCTAGAAAGCTGAACATGAAGAGGAACTTCATCTTCCAGCATGACAACGACCCAAAGCCTCCATCCAAATCTACAAAGGAACGGCTTCCCCAGAAGACGATTAAAGTTTTGGAGTGGCCCAGCCAGAGCCCAGACCTGAATCCCATTGAAAATCTGTGGGGGTGATGTGAAGAGGGCTGTGCCCAGGAGATGTCCTCCCAATATGACAGATTTGGAGTGTTTTTGCAAGATGTGCCATGCCGATAGACTCCTCCCCAAAAACTGAGCGCCGGAATAATATCAAAAGGGGCTTCACCAAAGTATCAGTGGGAGTCCGGGTTCACACTGGTAGGACCCTGTGACTTTACGTCTGACATGCGTCCCACTTCAATGGACGGGGATCCGACTTTGATCCCCGACAATATCAGGCACTGTGTCTGGTGTGAATCTTTAGGGGGAACTCCACGCACAATGTAAAAAAAAAAAAAAAAAAAAAAAGCATGGGGGTTCCCCCTCCAAGAGCATGCCAGGCCCTGCAGTGTGGTATGGATTTTCAGGGGAACCCCCATGCCAATAAAATGGCATTGGGGTCCCCCCCAAAATCCATACTAGACCCTTATCCGAGCACACAGCCCAGCAGGTGAGGAAAGGGGGTGGGGACGAGCGAGCGCTCCCTCCGGAACCGCACCGGGCCGCATGCACCCAACATGGGAGGCGGGTGCTTTGGGGCAGGGAGCACCCCAAAGCACCATGCGGGGGGGGGGCTTATCGGAATCTGGAAGCCCCTTTAACAAGGGGGCCCCCAGATTACACGGTACCCCTACCCATTCACCTAAAAAAAAAGTCACAAATAAAACACATTATACAGGTTTTTAAAGTAATTGATTGCCTTTTCCGATCTCTTCTCCCCTCTCCGGCTCTTCTGCCTCCTCTGTCGTCGTCTTCGGCCTCTGCCGGCTCTTCTGCCTTCTCCGCTTCTTCTCCCTCTGTGCGCTGTCTTCTGCTGAGTCTTCTTCCCAGTCTTCTCCCAATGTTCTTCTTCCAATGTTGACACCGGGC
This sequence comes from Lithobates pipiens, assembly GCF_037356315.1. Classification (NCBI taxonomy): domain Eukaryota; kingdom Metazoa; phylum Chordata; class Amphibia; order Anura; family Ranidae; genus Lithobates; species Lithobates pipiens. Next base: position 22,802,448 of record NW_027507786.1, on the reverse strand, counting down.
TCTCAATCCCTCTAATGCCGGGTGCGCTACTACTGATATCGGCATGGGGCGGGGTCACCGGGGGTATCACGGGTGATACCATTTGCTGTTCAGTGATTGCAGTTTTCTAGTCTGTATCTCCCCCCCAAGGTAATACATAAAGCCTGGCCTGTTAGTGGGCCCTGAGGACAGGGGTGATGACCCCTGATGTAAACCATTCCATTGTAGCTCTGGCTGGATGTTTCGGGTCGTTGTCCTGCTGGAAGGGGAACCTCCGCCCCGGTCTCAAGTCTTCTGCCGACTCTAACAGGTTTTCTTCTAAGATTGTCCTGTATTTGTCTCCATCCATCTTCCCATCAACTCTGACCAGCTTCCCTGTCCCTGCTGAAGAAAACCATCCCCACCACATGATGCTGCCACCACCATGTCTCACGGTGGGGATGGTGTGTTCGGGGGATGGGCAGTGTTAGTTTTCCCCACACATAGCGTTTTGCTTTTAGGCCATAAAGTAGAATTTTGGCCTCCTCTGACCAGATCACCTTCTTCCACATGTTTGCTGCCCCCTCCCCCACATGGCTTCTCACAAACTACAAACAGGACTTCTTATGACTTTCTTCCTCCAATGTCTTTCTTCTTGTCACTCTTCCATAAAGGGCAGATTTGTGGAGAGACGACTAATAGTTGCCCTGTGGACAGATTCTCCCCCCTGAGCTGTGGATCTCTGCAGCTCCTCCAGAGTTACCATGGACCTCTTGGCTCTTCTCTGATGAATGCTCTCCTTGCCCGGCCCGGTCAGTTTAGGTGGACGGCCATGTCTTGGTAGGTTTGCGGTTGTGCCATACTCTTTCCATTTTCCGATGATGGATTGAACAGAGCTCCGTGAGATGGTCAAAGCTTGGGAGATTTTATTATAACCCAACCCTGCTTTATACTTCTCCACAACTTTATCCCTGACCTGCCTGGTGTGTTCATTGGCCTTCATGATGCTGTTTGTTCACTAAGGTTCTCTAACAAACCTCTGAGGGCTTCACAGAACAGCTGTATTTATACTGAGATTAAATGACGCACATGTGGGCTCTATTTACTAATTAGGAGACTTCTGAAGGCAATTGGTTCCACTAGATTTTAGTTAGGGGTATCAGAGTAAAGGGGGCTGAATACAAATGCCCCTCCCCCACACACTTTTCACATATTTATTTGTATCATTTATCATTTTCCTTCCACTTCACAATTATGTGACACTTTGTGTTGGTCCATCACATAAAAAATCCCAATAAAATACGTTTCTGGTTGTAACCTGACAAGATGTGGGGAATGGGGTATGAATACTTTTTCCAGGCACTGTATACATATCAATATATAAATACAAAGTCACGGCAAACTCTGAACACAAGTTGGAAGATCTCTGATATTTGGTAGAAATTCTGATCAGATAATAAGAAGGCGATGAAGTCGGGAGGATTGGATGAGGGAGGAAGAAGTCGATTTCGGAGGTCAGTATTTATTGATCCGTCCATACAACCTTCTCCCCTCCCCCTCCAGGATAACAGCAATGCATGCTGGGGCTCCGCACAGGTGGGCTCATCACCGCCTCATCCAGCAAAGTGCAGCCAACCTGCGAGGAGATCCAGAAATCCTGTCCTGCGGAGGAGGAGGTCAGAATTCAGCCAGGATGGAGCACAGGGAAGGTAAGTCCCATTTCTGAGACTTCCCCTATACAGGAATATATTCATCTCCTATAGAAGTGCTGGGGGAGGGGCACAATCACAAAGCTGTAACACAGGGATATGGATCATGTGACTGGCGTTGCCGAATCTCATTGGACTCAGCTGGAAATCGCTGTTGCACTTTATGGTATTTCTGGTGTGTTCTCTGTATGAAATGAGCCCTTGCTGTTCCATATTGCCGTCTGTTTTACTTTTCTCCTCCAGCTTTCCACGGACCCAGAAAAGAGTTCAGACAGCGAATAATCACCGGTGCAGTTATGTGATTCGTCTTCCTATAATATACTTTATTGGTTAATATTGACTGGTGGAGGTGTCTGCGGGTCATTGGGGGTGCATGCAGGTGAATGGACGTGTGTCCAGATGATTGTGAGTGTCTACCGGTGCATTGCTGGCGATTGGGGTGTATGGGGGGTGCATGGAGGGTGTATGGGGGGTGCATGGAGGGTGTATGGGAGGTGCATGGAGGGTGTATGGGAGGGTGTATGGGACGTGTGTGGAGGTGAGTGCCGATGCTTTAAGGTGCTAAGAGGTGCCTGCAGGTAAATGTAAGTGTGCTCAGGGGCTTGGAGGTGACAGCAGATGAAGGTGTGTGCAGGTGAATGGTGGTACAGCACTCAGCATAATTGAGTACACCCCAATATAGAGCGCTCAGCATGAGTACACCCCAACATACAGTGCCCAGTATAAATGAGGACACCCCAATATACAGTGTTTGGTATAAATACACCCAAATATACAGAGCTCGGTATAAATGAGGACACCCCAATATACAGTGCTCAGCACAAGTACCCCCCCAGTATAAATGAGTACACCCCAATGTACAGCGCTCAGAATAAATAAGTACGCCCCAATATACAGTGCTCAGCACGAGTACACCCCAGTATAAATGAGGACACCCCAATGTACAGCGCTCAGTATAAATGAGGACACCCCAATATACAGCACTCAGCATGAGTACACCCCAATATACAGGGCCCAGTATAAATGAGGACACCCCAATATACAGTGCTCTGTATAAATGAGGACACCCCAATATACAGTGCTCAGCATGAGTACACCCCAGTATAAATGAGGACACCCCAATGTACAGCTCTCAGCATGAGTACACCCCAATGTACAGCGCTCAGTATAAATGAGGAGACCCCAATATACAGGGCCCAGTATAAATGAGGAGACCCCAATATACAGGGCCCAGTATAAATGAGGACACCCCAATATACAGTGTTTGGTATAAATACACCCAAATATACAGAGCTCGGTATAAATGAGGACACCCCAATATACAGTGCTCAGCACAAGTACCCCCCAGTATAAATGAGTACACCCCAATGTACAGCGCTCAGAATAAATGAGTACACCCCAATATACAGTGCTCAGCACGAGTACACCCCAGTATAAATGAGGACACCCCAATGTACAGCGCTCAGTATAAATGAGGACACCCCAATATACAGCATTCAGCATGAGTACACCCCAATATACAGGGCCCAGTATAAATGAGGACACCCCAATATACAGTGCTCTGTATAAATGAGGACCCCCCAATATACAGTGCTCAGCATGAGTACACCCCAGTATAAATGAGGACACCCCAATGTACAGCGCTCAGCATGAGTACACCCCAATGTACAGCGCTCAGTATAAATGAGGACACCCCAATATACAGGGCCCAGTATAAATGAGGACACCCCAATATACAGGGCCCGGTATAAATGAGGACACCCCAATATACAGGGCCCGGTATAAATGAGGACACCCCAATATACAGGGCCCGGTATAAATGAGGACACCCCAATATACAGGGCCCGGTATAAATGAGGACACCCCAATATACAGGGCCCGGTATAAATGAGGACACCCCAATATACAGGGCCCGGTATAAATGAGGACACCCCAATATACAGGGCCCGGTATAAATGAGGACACCCCAATATACAGGGCCCGGTATAAATGAGGACACCCCAATATACAGGGCCCGGTATAAATGAGGACACCCCAATATACAGGGCCCGGTATAAATGAGGACACCCCAATATACAGGGCCCGGTATAAATGAGGACACCCCAATATACAGGGCCCGGTATAAATGAGGACACCCCCAATATACAGTGCCCGGTACAAATGAGGACACCCCCAATATACAGTGCCCGGTACAAATGAGGACACCCCCAATATACAGTGCCCGGTACAAATGAGGACACCCCCAATATACAGTGCCCGGTACAAATGAGGACACCCCCAATATACAGTGCCCGGTACAAATGAGGACACCCCCAATATACAGTGCCCGGTACAAATGAGGACACCCCCAATATACAGTGCCCGGTACAAATGAGGACACCCCCAATATACAGTGCCCGGTACAAATGAGGACACCCCCAATATACAGCGTTCGGTATAAATTAGGACACCCCTTTTGAAAAGTAAGATTTAATGAATATCTCAATGAACAGAAAATCTATTTCCAACATTTTGACACTTGGCGCATTACATGGAAGGACGGGAACAATAATATAACTGACTACAACATCTTTACTTTTACTTGAATGAGTTGATGGAAGAAGGAATCCCCCGCACAACGAGAACTCATCCAGTATTGTGTATGACCTCCATGATGGAGAGCACCAAGTCTTCTAGGCATGGGATGAGGGGCGAGATATTGCATCATCAATCTTTGTCTATTCTCCATGAACGATCCCTTTTTTAGAGCCGGGATGGTGGTTGGAGAGTGACGCTCGTCTCCTCAGAATTCCCCATAGGTGTCCCCCGATTGGGTTCAGATCAGGAGACAGCCACAGAATCCCTCTCACCGCTTCTTCTCCAGGAATACAAACAGTGGCCTTAGATGTGCGTTTTGGATCCTTGGCATGTTGGAAAAGTGCAGGACTCCCCAGGGGTACGGAGTAATGGGGGCATCTTCTCCTTCAATATAGAGCAGGACATCTGTGCCCCACAGAAGGACACGGCCACCTCCATGCTTCTCTGTAGGCACCATGCATTTTTCTTTGTACTCCTCGCCTTTGTGACCCCCCCCCATACAGTTTTGAAGCCATCAGTTCCAAAAACATTTCTTGGTCTCATCACTCCAGAGTCTCAGTAGTCTTTGTCGGGGCTGTGCTCAGCTCTTCCTTCTCTGAGCTGGCCCTCAGCTGTTGGCTAATTCTCCACAGTTGCTCAGCTGTTGATGATATCCTGCTCGTCAGTCCTGCCTACTTAAGCCGTCCAGTCCAGATGACCTCTGCCTTTGCCTTGGTCAACATCACAGAGACTGTCTCCTGCGTTCCTCTGTTTAAAGACTGGCTTTGCTCACATTCCTTCTGGCTCCAGATCCTGCTTGCTATTCCACTACACTGATCCCTGACCTTCTTGCTTGGCTGACTATCCGTTCCGGTTACTGAGCTCTGGCTGTGTTTTGACTACGTTTGTTCTTTTAACTTTTATTATTAAACAAGTGTGATTTACCCGTACGTCTGTCTCGGTCTGATTTCATGGTTTCTGACGTCTTCTTTTTCAGCATTGGGCTCTGGCAAATTCTAGACGGGGCTGTCCTGTGCATGGGCTTTAGGAGAGGCTTCCTTTGGTGGATGACGCTCATGCATGCCATTCCTCTGCCGTTTACCCCGTATTGTGCCACCGGAAACAATCACCCCAGTTTGGCTTTTTACTTCTTTATCCAGCTGCAGTGACCTTGCATGGCGGTTTTCTCCAACCCTCCTCATCAGAAGACGCTCCTGACGAGGTGAGAACTTCCGTGGACGTCCGGGACGTCTCTGTCAGATGGTTGCAGGTCCATCTTTGTTATATTTTTGTAATCTGACTGATAAATAAAGCTTTGCAGATCTTCTTGTAGCCGTCACCTTTCTTGTGGGTAGAAATTAAAAAATGTTTACACTTTGTACCCCATGTTGCCCCCTCTGATGTCGGGACTGCAGGACACTTTGTACCCCATGTTGCCCCCTCTGATGTCGGGACTGCAGGACACTTTGTACCCCATGTTGCCCCCTCTGATGTCGGGACTGCAGGACACTTTGTACCCCATGTTGTCCCCTCTTGATGTCTCGACTGCGGGACACTTTGTACCCCATGTTGTCCCCTCTTGATGTCTCGACTGCGGGACACTTTGTACCCCATGTTGCCCCCTCTGATGTCAGGACTGCGGGACACTTTGTACCCCATGTTGCCCCCTCTGATGTCGGGACTGCAGGACACTTTGTACCCCATGTTGCCCCCTCTGATGTCTCGACTGCGGGACACTTTGTACCCCATGTTGCCCCCTCTAATGTTTCGACTGCGGGACACTTTGTACCCCATGTTGCCCCCATCTGATGTCTCGACTACGGGACACTTTGTACCCCATGTTGCCCCCTCTGATGTCAGGACTGCGGGATACTTTGTACCCCATGTTGCCCCCTCTGATGTCAGGACTGTGGGACACTTTGTACCTCATGTTGCCCCCTCTGATGTCGTGGTTGTGGGACACTTTGTACCCCATGTTGCCCCCTCTGATGTCAGGACTGCGGGACACTTTGTACCCCATGTTGCCCCCTCTGATGTCACTACTGCGGGACACTTTGTACCCCATGTTGCCCCCTCTGATGTCAGGACTGTGGGACACTTTGTACCTCATGTTGCCCCCTCTGATGTGGGGGTTGTGGGACACTTTGTACCCCATGTTGCCCCCTCTGATGTCAGGACTGCGGGACACTTTGTACCCCATGTTGCCCCCTCTGATGTCAGGACTACGGGACACTTTGTACCCCATGTTGCCCCCTCTGATGTCAGGACTGTGGGACACTTTGTACCTTATGTTGCCCCCTCTGATGTGGGGGTTGTGGGACACTTTGTACCCCATGTTGCCCCCTCTGATGTCTGGACTGCGGGACACTTTGTACCCCATGTTGCCCCCTCTGATGTCAGGACTGCAGGACACTTTGTACCCCATGTTGCCCCCTCTGATGTCTCGACTGCGGGACACTTTGTACCCCATGTTGCCCCCTCTAATGTTTTGACTGCGGGACACTTTGTACCCCATGTTGCCCCCATCTGATGTCTCGACTACGGGACACTTTGTACCCCATGTTGCCCCCTCTGATGTTTCGACTGCGGGACACTTTGTACCCCATGTTGCCCCCTCTGATGTCAGGACTGCGGGATACTTTGTACCCCATGTTGCCCCCTCTGATGTCAGGACTGTGGGACACTTTGTACCTTATGTTGCCCCCTCTGATGTGGGGGTTGTGGGACACTTTGTACCCCATGTTGCCCCCTCTGATGTCAGGACTGCGGGACACTTTGTACCCCATGTTGCCCCCTCTGATGTCAGGACTGCGGGACACTTTGTACCCCATGTTGCCCCCTCTGATGTTTCGACTGCGGGACACTTTGTACCCCATGTTGCCCCCTCTGATGTCAGGACTGCGGGATACTTTGTACCCCATGTTGCCCCCTCTGATGTCTGAACTGCGGGACACTTTGTACCCCATGTTGCCCCCTCTGATGTCAGGACTGCGGGACACTTTGTACCCCATGTTGCCCCCTCTGATGTCAGGACTGCGGGATACTTTGTACCCCATGTTGCCCCCTCTGATGTCACTACTGCGGGACACTTTGTACCCCATGTTGCCCCCTCTGATGTCAGGACTGTGGGACACTTTGTACCTCATGTTGCCCCCTCTGATGTGGGGGTTGTGGGACACTTTGTACCCCATGTTGCCCCCTCTGATGTCAGGACTACGGGACACTTTGTACCCCATGTTGCCCCCTCTGATGTTTCGACTGCGGGACACTTTGTACCCCATGTTGCCCCCTCTGATGTCAGGACTGCGGGATACTTTGTACCCCATGTTGCCCCCTCTGATGTCTGGACTGCGGGACACTTTGTACCCCATGTTGCCCCCTCTGATGTCAGGACTGCAGGACACTTTGTACCCCATGTTGCCCCCTCTGATGTCGGGACTGCAGGACACTTTGTACCCCATGTTGCCCCCTCTGATGTCTCGACTGCGGGACACTTTGTACCCCATGTTGCCCCCTCTAATGTTTCGACTGCGGGACACTTTGTACCCCATGTTGCCCCCATCTGATGTCTCGACTACGGGACACTTTGTACCTCATGTTGCCCCCTCTGATGTCGTGGTTGTGGGACACTTTGTACCCCATGTTGCCCCCTCTGATGTTTCGACTGCGGGACACTTTGTACCCCATGTTGCCCCCTCTGATGTCAGGACTGTGGGACACTTTGTACCTCATGTTGCCCCCTCTGATGTCGTGGTTGTGGGACACTTTGTACCCCATGTTGCCCCCTCTGATGTCAGGACTGCGGGACACTTTGTACCCCATGTTGCCCCCTCTGATGTCACTACTGCGGGACACTTTGTACCCCATGTTGCCCCCTCTGATGTCAGGACTGTGGGACACTTTGTACCCCATGTTGCCCCCTCTGATGTCAGGACTGCGGGATACTTTGTACCCCATGTTGCCCCCTCTGATGTCTGGACTGCGGGACACTTTGTACCCCATGTTGCCCCCTCTGATGTCAGGACTGCGGGATACTTTGTACCCCATGTTGCCCCCTCTGATGTCTGGACTGTGGGACACTTTGTACCCCATGTTGCCCCCTCTGATGTCAGGACTGCGGGACACTTTGTACCCCATGTTGCCCCCTCTGATGTCACTACTGCGGGACACTTTGTACCCCATGTTGCCCCCTCTGATGTCAGGACTGCGGGACACTTTGTACCCCATGTTGCCCCCTCTGATGTCAGGACTGCGGGATATTTTGTACCCCATGTTGCCCCCTCTGATGTCACTACTGCGGGACACTTTGTACCCCATGTTGCCCCCTCTGATGTCAGGACTGTGGGACACTTTGTACCTCATGTTGCCCCCTCTGATGTGGGGGTTGTGGGACACTTTGTACCCCATGTTGCCCCCTCTGATGTCAGGACTGCGGGACACTTTGTACCCCATGTTGCCCCCTCTGATGTCAGGACTGCGGGACACTTTGTACCCCATGTTGCCACCTCTGATGTCAGGACTGCGGGACACTTTGTACCCCATGTTGCCACCTCTGATGTCGGGACTGCGGGACACTTTGTACCCCATGTTGCCACCTCTGATGTCACTACTGCGGGACACTTTGTACCCCATGTTGCCCCCTCTGATGTCAGGACTGTGGGACACTTTGTACCTCATGTTGCCCCCTCTGATGTGGGGGTTGTGGGACACTTTGTACCCCATGTTGCCCCCTCTGATGTCAGGACTGCGGGACACTTTGTACCCCATGTTGCCCCCTCTGATGTCAGGACTACGGGACACTTTGTACCCCATGTTGCCCCCTCTGATGTCAGGACTGTGGGACACTTTGTACCTTATGTTGCCCCCTCTGATGTGGGGGTTGTGGGACACTTTGTACCCCATGTTGCCCCCTCTGATGTCAGGACTGCGGGACACTTTGTACCCCATGTTGCCCCCTCTGATGTCAGGACTACGGGACACTTTGTACCCCATGTTGCCCCCTCTGATGTCAGGACTGTGGGACACTTTGTACCTTATGTTGCCCCCTCTGATGTGGGGGTTGTGGGACACTTCGTACCCCATGTTGCCCCCTCTGATGTCAGGACTACGGGACACTTTGTACCCCATGTTGCCCCCTCTGATGTCAGGACTGCGGGATACTTTGTACCCCATGTTGCCCTCTCTGATGTCTGGACTGCGGGACACTTTGTACCCCATGTTGCCCCCTCTGATGTCAGGACTGCGGGACACTTTGTACCCCATGTTGCCCCCTCTGATGTCGGGACTGCGGGACACTTTGTACCCCATGTTGCCCCCTCTGATGTCAGGACTGCAGGACACTTTGTACCCCATGTTGCCCCCTCTGATGTCGGGACTGCGGGACACTTTGTACCCCATGTTGCCCCCTCTGATGTCTCGACTGCGGGACACTTTGTACCCCATGTTGCCCCCTCTAATGTTTTGACTGCGGGACACTTTGTACCCCATGTTGCCCCCATCTGATGTCTCGACTACGGGACACTTTGTACCCCATGTTGCCCCCTCTGATGTTTCGACTGCGGGACACTTTGTACCCCATGTTGCCCCCTCTGATGTCAGGACTGCGGGATACTTTGTACCCCATGTTGCCCCCTCTGATGTCAGGACTGTGGGACACTTTGTACCTCATGTTGCCTCCTCTGATGTCGTGGTTGTGGGACACTTTGTACCTCATGTTGCCCCCTCTGATGTGGGGGTTGTGGGACACTTTGTACCCCATGTTGCCCCCTCTGATGTCAGGACTGCGGGACACTTTGTACCCCATGTTGCCCCCTCTGATGTCAGGACTGCGGGACACTTTGTACCCCATGTTGCCCCCTCTGATGTCAGGACTACGGGACACTTTGTACCCCATGTTGCCCCCTCTGATGTCAGGACTACGGGACACTTTGTACCCCATGTTGCCCCCTCTGATGTCAGGACTGTGGGACACTTTGTACCTCATGTTGCCCCCTCTGATGTGGGGGTTGTGGGACACTTTGTACCCCATGTTGCCCCCTCTGATGTCAGGACTGCGGGACACTTTGTACCCCATGTTGCCCCCTCTGATGTCAGGACTACGGACACTTTGTACCCCATGTTGCCCCCTCTGATGTTTCGACTGCGGGACACTTTGTACCCCATGTTGCCCCCTCTGATGTCTGGACTGCGGGATACTTTGTACCCCATGTTGCCCCCTCTGATGTCTGGACTGCGGGACACTTTGTACCCCATGTTGCCCCCTCTGATGTCAGGACTGCGGGACACTTTGTACCCCATGTTGCCCCCTCTGATGTCAGGACTGCGGGATACTTTGTACCCCATGTTGCCCCCTCTGATGTCACTACTGCGGGACACTTTGTACCCCATGTTGCCCCCTCTGATGTCAGGACTGTGGGACACTTTGTACCTCATGTTGCCCCCTCTGATGTGGGGGTTGTGGGACACTTTGTACCCCATGTTGCCCCCTCTGATGTCAGGACTACGGGACACTTTGTACCCCATGTTGCCCCCTCTGATGTGGGGGTTGTGGGACACTTTGTACCCCATGTTGCCCCTCTGATGTCAGGACTGCGGGACACTGTACCCCATGTTGCCCCCTCTGATGTCAGGACTGCGGGACACTTTGTACCCCATGTTGCCACCTCTGATGTCGGGACTGCGGGACACTGTACCCCATGTTGCCCCCTCTGATGTCGGGACTGCGGGACACTTTGTACCCCATGTTGCCCCCTCTGATGTCGGGACTGCGGGACACTTTGTACCTCATGTTGCCCCCTCTGATGTGGGGGTTGTGGGACACTTTGTACCCCATGTTGCCCCCTCTGATGTCAGGACTACGGGACACTTTGTACCCCATGTTGCCCCCTCTGATGTCAGGACTACGGGACACTTTGTACCCCATGTTGTCTCCTCTGATGTCGGGGTTGTGGGACACTTTGTACCCCATGTTGCCCCCTCTGATGTCAGGACTGTGGGACACTTTGTACCCCATGTTCTCCCCTCTGATGTCGGGGTTGTGGGACACTTTGTACCCCATGTTGCCACCTCTGATGTCGGGACTGCGGGACACTGTACCCCATGTTGCCCCCTCTGATGTCGGGACAGCGGGACACTTTGTACCCCATGTTGCCCCCTCTGATGTCAGGCAGACAAAACCAATTGTCTTGTTTGTGGTCCGGGGCTCATCCTTCCCCTCGTTTCTTCCTGCACCGTGCAGCACCTGGGGGGTTAAGCGGCGCGCAGTCTGCGCAGCGTTCCCTTCCATATATTTAGCTGCGAATGACGTCGTTAATAATTTGAGGAAAAGCAGCCAGGGATGAATTTAGCCGCCGTGTGGGTGTTGTGGCAGTTCTGGCACGCCGTCTATTGTGGCACATCGCTGGCTAGTGTCTGGCACACCCGCCCCGCCCCGCGCTCGCCCTGACACACCGCTGTTTACGTTTCCTACGAACGCCCGCTAATATCGCACTATTTATATGGAGACCAGAAAATAAACCGCCTTATAATGTGTCTGCGCTTATTATTACTGCTGCCCCCCCCCCCCCCCCCCGAGAGTCTTACTCCATAAACCAGCCGGATTACTTCATATGGCAGCGCAGTGAGCCGTGGCGATGTGTAAAGCGCAGTAAACCGCGGTAACCTGTCATCAGTTTCCTGGCATCGGGACAATGAGCGCTGCCTTCTGATTGGTTGTTTGTTGTATATTGCGCTTTTCTTCATTATAGAGAACCTGTCTGGATAATAGTAATACGGGACTCCGAGCAAACCGCCAAATACACATCTAGGGACTGGTTTACCTGCCAGAGAGGATTTGTATGTCTGTCCATCCTTTCCTGAGGTTTGTACAGCTCCGTCGCACAGCCCTGCCTGGCTCTGCTGCAGTTGCGGGTCTTGCCTCCTCCCACAGCATGTGACCGACTGGACAGTGAAGGAGAAGCGGCAGACTGATAGGAGTATAGCTCTGTCACTCTGCTCTCTCCTTCTCAGCACGTCCCCTTTTTTAGTACATGAGAATTGCAAAATGTATGATTTGGCTCTTTTGTGTTGCTTCTCCCCACTCCCATTCTGAGCTCTGCTGTACAGGAACTACAAGAGGCTAATGCCAGGTCAAATTCAGGTACGTATTTAAAAATATTTATTGATCAATTTTATGATTACAGAGCTGCTAACCCTAACCCTATCCTCTACCCCAAAATCTAACCCAATCCTAACCCTTTAACCATAACCCTAAGGAGGCCTTACCCTAATCTAACCCAACCCTACACCTTGACCCTAGCCCATCCCGATACTTATCCCTTATCCTAACTGCTATCCCAACCTTTTTCTTAGCCCTAAACCTAATAAGCCTTTATCCTACCCCTAACCTAAGCCAAACCTCTAATTGCAACTCCTTGGCCCTAACTCAACCCAACCCTAACTCCTTAACCCGAATCCCTAAGCCATAACCCCTAATGCCTTAACCCTCTCCTTAGCCTAACCCAGCTCCCTCCTTGGCCCTAACCCTACCCTACGGATAAGGCTTCATAGGTTCCTAGGGTTAGGCCTTCGGAAACTATGAAGCCCTTATCCGAACCCCTAACTCAAACCACTAACCCAACTCTAACTCCTTAGCCCTAACCCTACCCTACATCTAAGAAGCCCTAACCCAACTCTATCCTAAGGCCTAACCCTAGAAACCTATGAAGCCCCTAACTCTAACCACTAACCCAACCCTAACTCCTTGGCCCTAACCCAACCGTATCCTTAGCTCTAACCCTAAGAAGCCCCTAACTCAACCCTAATCTCTTATTCCTAACCCTAAGAACCCCTAACCCAACCCTCTCCTTAGTCCTAACCCTAGGAATCTAATGCCGCCTACGCACGTAGCGGACTATCTGACGGACTTAGTCTGGCGGACTTCCCGCTAGACTGTCCGTCCGACTTTCCGAACGGTCTACTTGCCCACACACGGCACTTTTTCAGCGGACTAATACGGCGTACTAAGTCCACCGTACTATCCGCCCTACTTTTGAAATGAACGGACTCGCCCACACACGCGGAGGAAAGTCCGCTCATTTCGAGCGCGTCTCCAGGTAGGCGGGGCCCGCGAAGGAGGCGTCGCTGGCCCGACCACCTGGTATGGACTTAAAAGGGAACACCTCCAGGTCCACATCAGACCCTTGTCCGAGCACGCTACCCGGCCGGCAAGGAAATGGGGGGGACGAGCGAGCGCCCCCCTCCTGAGCCGTACCAGGCCGAGTGCCCTCAACATGGGGGGTGCCCCCAAAGCACCTAGTCCCCATGTTGATGAGGACAAGGGCCTCTTCCCGACAACCCTGGCCGTTGGTTGTCGGGGTCTGCGGGCGGGGGGCTTATCGGAATCCGGGAGCCCCCTTTAATAAGGGGGCCCCCCGGATACTGGCCCCCCCACCCTGTGAATGAGTATGGGGTACAATGTTCCCCTACCCATTCACCTGTGAAAAAAAGTACAAAAAAAACCACAACACAGGGTAAAAATAGTTTATTGCACAGCTCCGAGGGTCTTCTCGCCGGACTCATCCGCTATCTTCTGCTAGCTCTTTTACTAGTGGAGGAGCCCGGCATTCTTCTTCGCCACCGCCCTCTTCTTCCGACTTCGGGGGTCTTGTCCCCCTCTTCGGTTCTTCTGCTGGGCCACCACGCCTTCTTATAGCTCTTTTGCAAGCGGTGGCCCGGTCTTCTGTCGCCGTCTTCGTTCTTCTGTTCAGATGTTGCCTCGTCGCTCCCTCCGCTCACAATGACGGGGACCGGGCACGCGGTGACTTATATAGGGATATCAACGGATGATGTCCCCGCCCATTATGGTGTCACAGTCCTCTGGGACTGTGACACCATAATGGGCGGGGGACATCATCCGGTGATGTCCTTATATAAGTCGCCGCGCATCACGTCGGAGCCATTGTGAGCGAAGGATGCGATGAGTCAACATCTGACAGAAGGCGGCGACGACAGCGGCGACAGAAGACCGGGCCACCGCCTGTAAAAGACCCCCGAAGACGGAAGACCCCCGGAGCTGTGCAATAATTTATTTTAACCCTGTGTTGTGTTTTTTTTTTTTTTTTTTTTACTTTTTTTCACAGGTGAATGGGTAGGGGTACATTGTACCCCATACTCATTCACATAGGGTGGGGGGCCGTTATCCGGGGGGCCACCTTATTAAAGGGGGTTACCGGATTCCGATAAGCCCCCCGCCCGCAGACCCCGACAACCAACGGCCAGGGTTGTCGGGAAGAGGCCCTTGTCCTCATCAACATGGGGACAAGGTGCTTTGGGGTGGGGGGGCCGCATCGCCCCCCCCCCCCCCCCAAGGCACCCCCCATGTTGAGGGCATGCGGCCTGGTACGGCTCAGGAGGGGGGGGGGGGGCGTTCGCTTGTCCCCCCCTTTCCTGGCCGGCCGGGTAGCGTGCTCGGACAAGGGTCTGATCTGGACCTGGGGGGAACCCCCACGCCAATTTTTTATTTATTTATTTATTTTTTCGGCGTGGGGGGTTCCCCTTTAAGTCCATACCAGGTGGCGGGGCCAGCGACGTCTTCTTTGCGGGCCCCGCCTACCTGGAGACCCGTTCGAAATGAGCGGACTTTTCTCCGAGCGGGAAAAGTCTGTTCATTTCAAAAGTACGGCGGACTGGCATGCGCACGGCCGGATTGTCCGCGGCGGGAAGATTGGAGTGCAAAACTACTTTCTAAGTCCGCCGTACTTTCGGGTCAAAGAAGTCTGCCGGAGGCTACACACGGGGGGATTGTCCGGTGGACTTGAGTTTGCCAGACTTTTCCACCCGATTGTTTGATCGTGTGTACGCGGCATAAGAGCCCCTTTTCCTAACCCTAAGCCCTAACCAAACCCTAATGCTGCGTACACACGATCGGAAATTCTGCCAGCAAAAGAGCGATGAGAGCTTTTGATCGGAAAATGCGACCGTGTGTATGGCTCCATTGGACTTTTGCTGGCCGAATTCCCGCCAGCAAAAAATTGAGAGCGGGTTCTCTATTTCTCGGTCGGAAAAAGCTCTGATCGCCTGTAGCAATTCCGACGTGCAAATTCCTACGCACGCTCGGAAGCATTGAACTTCATTTTCTCGGCTTGTCATAGTGTTGTACATCACCGCGTTCTTGACGGCCGAAAGTTCAGCGAACTTTTGCGTGACCTGGGTGTATGCAAGACGAGCTTGAGCGGAATCCCGTCGGAAAAACCATCCAAGATTTTTCGGATGGAAAATCCGCTCGTGTGTACGGGGCATAACTCCTTAGCCCAACCCTAACCCTTAACACTAACCCCCTAACCCCTTTTATATTTGCCGGAGTTCACCTGTAAAGGTAACCCAGAACAAGTGTGCAGGTTGGGGGTCCTGACTTCTCATAATGGTGACGAATTTATGGCTGAACAACATGTGGTAACCCATAGCAACCAATACCGTCAGGTCATAGTCCTGAGATCCGGCATCTGCATTGCATTGTTGTGAGTCTGGGATATAAGAGAGGGGTGTACCTCCAGTAATGGCAGGTAGGTTCTTGTATAGATGTGTGCGGTACACAGGGGACAGGGATAGGGACACAGGTAATAGACAGGCGGGGTTGGTGAAATGATGTGTGATAACAGTGGGGGCTGTGGGGGAATATAAAGGGGGCATTCATCTCCCCACCCTGCCCCCCCACACTATAGAGCCGGTATTTA
>NW_027507786.1:22736609-22786314 GCF_037356315.1 Lithobates pipiens | reverse complement strand
CCATGTTCTGCCTGTAGAGCTGACACTCTATGTATTGTATCCGAAGAGCTGACACTCTGTGTATTGTTTCCGAAGAGCTGACATTCTATATATTGTACCTGAAGAGATGGTATTTTATATACTGTACCTGAAGAACTGACACTGTTTTTTGTACCTAAAGAGCTGACACTCTATGTATTGTATCTGAAAAGCTGACATTCTATATATTGTACCTGGAGACCTAACACGCTGTGTATTGTACCTGAAGAGCTGACACTCTGTGTATTGTACCTGAAGAGCTGACACTCTGTGTATTGTACCTGAAGAGCTGACACTCTGTGTATTGTACCCGAAGAGCTGACACTCTGTGTATTGTACCCGAAGAGCTGGTATTCTATATATTGTATCTGAGGAGCTGACACTCTGTGCCCAAGAGCTGACATTCCAGTGATGCTTTTAGTGCAGGGTTGGTTTTATAGTTTGAGCCAAAGAACTGACACTCTACAATATGAATAGATAGTTTTCTCTGTACTCGAGCCAAGAAACTGACAGCTTGCCCTCTGTATTTTGACTTGTGTAAACTTCAGAGCTGACACTCTAGAGCTGCTTTGTAATGCGTTTTCCACTTCACAGTGCGCAACCTGAGCCAAAGAGCTGGCACTCTATTAATGCTGTGGATGGTATCCTGTGAGTGAAGCGCTGACACTCTAGTTATGTTGTGTGGGCCAAGGAGCTGACACTCTAGTATTGCTGTGGATGATGCAGTACTAATGAGGAGCTGACACTCCAGTGATATTGTGGAGAATGTATTGTGAGCTAAGGAGCTGACGCTCTAGTGATGGATGGTGTATTGTGAGCTGAGGTGCTAACATTCTAGCATTGCTGTAGGTGATGTTTTGTGAGCTGAAGAGCTGACACTCTACTAGTGTTGTAAATGGTGTAATTGGAAGTTGAGGAGGCTGACCATCTAATGATGTTGTGGAAATGCACACTGGGGTTCTGGCAGGGTGCCCCCCCAGTGCTGAACAGGTCTGCAGCCTGCGTATCGTCTACCACCTGCTGCCGGTATGTGGCCTTATCTCATC
Organism: Lithobates pipiens; assembly: GCF_037356315.1. Taxonomy (NCBI): domain Eukaryota; kingdom Metazoa; phylum Chordata; class Amphibia; order Anura; family Ranidae; genus Lithobates; species Lithobates pipiens. The sequence continues at coordinate 22,785,250 of NW_027507786.1, read as the reverse complement.
TCTGCTCATCGATCCAATCTTTAGTGTACCCGCCTTTCATCCTTCACGTTGTACAGATCACTTACCTGCACTACACATGGCACTCGCAGTGCTTCCAAATGGACTTACCTCTAACCTACCCCCACAGAATATAGAAAGCAGCTACATGACCCCATCCACCTATCTTATCGCACAGGCTCACCTACAGAATTATAATGTGTATATAGTGCCTATCTATCTATCTATCTATCTATCTATCTATCTATCTATCTATCTCTCATAGAGGTGCACAGCTTTACACAGTGACAGGGAGGGGGTCGTCTATACATTATTGCAGGTCACCCCTGTACAGGGCTTCTCTGCCATATATACATTACACCCTGCTGTATACCATACATCACCACCGACCTATACACACACACACACAGCACATGGGGCGATGCATACGATGTGTAACATCTGCTCTATAACACTCACCTACCTGAGATGCACCCAATATACAGATCTCATCATCCCTGTACTACATACACCACACCTGAATGTAAGAGACAGACCCACCTACCTACAGACATCTTCTCATCATTATCTCAGCACTCTGTCATCCCTGCACACCTACTACCTACCTACATCACTCAGCTACCTACCTACATCACAGCAACTAGTTACCTACGTCACTCAAGCTACCTACCTACATCACAGCAGCTACTTACCTACGTCACTCAAGCTACCTACCTACATCACAGCAGCTACTTACCTAAATCACACCAACCACCTTACGTAAATCACTCAACCCACCTTGCCTACACCACATCCGCTACTTACCTTTTATACCCCATGTACACACACCGCACACAGCCCAGGACAAAATGTATTACTGAGAATTTTGTTTTACATTTTTTGTCCACTACTTATACCCCAAATTGCACAGTGCAGAATTATCAGAACCTACATCTTGCGATGTACTGCTGTATACTGCTATATACTGCGAGCAATGCAAATATTTCATTCTCTACACAAATAATTTTATATATTATATCCCATACAGACTACAAACCTCCCAAAAGCCCCCCCCCCCTCCCCAATTGTACTTCACCTACCTAAAATATATTTCTACATCTGTGATCTGGAGGACTCTGTATAAATCTAATATACTGTCGGCAATACATTATAGATTGCACCTTGTACATTATATGTTATAAGTCACTTACCTGTGTGACATTCCTATACACTGTGTATTATAAATCTACTATCTATATATGAATAATTCATCATGTTATCATATTAATTTAATTTCACTTGATCCCTTATCAGAGGAGCAATTCTACAAATATAAATTGTACAGATAATACATTTATTATGATCTCTGCAGTCTGTAGTATATTATCTGCTATAAGGACTTTTTTTTGGGGGGGGGGGGCGGATTTTGCAAACTCAAATTTATATATTTTATAGTTGATCGTATAATATATAATGCGGTTCTTATTTTTATATATTATACATTGCTTTCTATTCTGCAATACCGCATTATCATTTATATATACAGAAATCTCGTATATGTCATATTATACTGTACTGTATACATACAAAATACTGCCATCCATTTATATGTTTTATATTATATTCTGCAATCCGTTATATACCATGTATACTATATACTATATATACTATATATACGGTCTGCGATACATTTCAATCCAATCATTTCCTCTGGCTGTCCCTCATCTGGACTCCCCGACATGTTATATATATATTTATAGAGTATTTTATATTATGTTTATTTATTGATACAATAAATATTATCTGAAGACAAGTGCGAATTTTTGGACACAAATTATTTTTCGCTCTTTTTTCTCAGATCAGATTTGCGGAATCTTCATTCTGTTCTTGTCACTGCGCCCCGAAATGTTCTCTCCGATCCCCAAATTATACAGAAATCTGTATTTTATTCCGATTTTATTTCTGATTTCTCTCCAAAATATAATAATATCCGTCTCCGTGTTCCAACAATTCTGCTGTGATATTCATTCAGGACCGGCAATCATTTCTCCCCGATAATGGTCGTTTAGGAGGGTCGGAGAGAATTTTCCTCGCGGCGGTCACATAATCCCCCGGGTGTTTATCGGGTGTTTTTCTCCCACTTCTGGCGGTTTGGTTTCAGTTTTTCTTTTCCGTTAATTTTATTTTTATTTATTTTTATTTTTTATATATTTTTTTACTATTATTGCAAAAATCTCCGACAAAAATCGGACATTGGTGCAAATACGGGGAATACCCCGTGTGAGCTCGCAGGTAGGTGCTCCTCCCGGGGATGAAAACATTCGCCCGAGGTCATTTCCCCGCGGCCATCGCTGTACCCCCAAAAAATCCCTCACTAAAACCCCTCTATACCCCCTCACCCCCTCTAGTGCCCAATAACATACCCTCATCAGTAGTCCTCTATAAACCCATGATCGAAATATAACACCTTCAGTATATAGATACCCCTTCAGTTGCTAACCTTATACCTTCTCAAGTGCTTCCTCTATGGCCACTCCAGTACTGCCCCTTCAGTACTCCCTGTACACCCCTCCCCAGTACTCCCTATTCACTCCTCTATGGTACTCCCTCTATTCCCCCTCCGGTACTTCTTATACCTCTTTTTCAATAGTCTCGGTATACCCATAAAGTACTTCTATACTCAGTCCAGTACTCCCTATACAATCCCCCTCCAATATGCCCTCCTAATCCCCCTCCACTACTTTCTACACCCCCTAAATAACCTCCATATACAATCCCCTCTAGTATGCGCCCCTTCTCTAGTTTTTGCCTATATACCTCCCTGTTATATACAGTTTTTCTGGTACTTTCCATAGACTACCTTGCAGTATTACCCTTCACTATCTCTAGTATGCTCTATAAACCCCCTCCTGTACTCCCTATATACTGCCACCACCCTCACTGTGCCCCCACTATTGTCACACTCCAGTGCCCCCTCTATATCTGTCAATACCTATACCCCTCCACTCCTCCCTCTATATGTCCTACATACCCTCTACATATTCCAGTACCACCTCATATCTCCTTCTCCTACATACCCCAGTACCACCTATATACCCCCTCCAGTCCTCCCTCTATATCTCACATGCCCCAGTACCACCTATACCCCCTCCAGTCCTCCCTCTATATCTCACATGCCCCAGTACCACCTATATACCCCCTCCAGTCCTCCCTCTATATCTCACATGCCCCAGTACCACCTATATACCCCTCTAGTCCCTCCCTCTATATCTCACATACCCTCTACATACCAGTACCACCTATATACCCCCTCCAGTCCTTCCTCTATATCCCCAACATACCCTCTAAATACCCCAATACCACCTCTATAGCCCTCCAGTATATCTATTACTTCCTCTGTATACTCCTTCTATAACACCCCAGCACTCGCTCTATGCTACCTCAAGAAATCTCTTTATACTCCTCATTACTATTTCTATGACCACCCCAAAATTCCCTCCCAACCCCCAGTATCCCACCCCGACACCCCCAAATCCTCTTCCTAACCCACAGCCTCCCATCTCTATCTCACTTAGTACCCTCTTTATACTACCTCTGCACTCCCCATTACTCCCTCTATACCCTTAGAATTCCATATTTGCCCCCAGAACTTCATCTAAACCCCCTATTTCTTCCTTCATACTCCAGTGTTTGATCTATACCCGAATACCCCCAGTACCCACTCTAAAATCCCTATTACCCTTCACACTCCACAATCTATATCCGTAGTATCTCCTCTCTGCCTGCTATACCTTCTTTATACTGCCTCATCCTATCTCTATACCTACTAGTTTACCCTCTATACCCCCCCATTACCCCCAATGTTCTTCCTATACCCCCAGGACCCCTTCTTTACTTCCTAATTTCCACAATACTCTAAAATGCTCCCTCTATATCTTTATTACCCCAATGCTCTTTATATCAGTACCCCTTCACAGCTCAATTTCCCTCTTTATGCCCTCAATGTTCTTTCTATAACCACCAGCATCCCCCCACCCCCATGCTCTTCTTATACCCCTAATACGCTTTTTATACCCTTAATGCTTTCTTATCCCCATTACCCTCTTTATACCCCAATGCTCTTTCTATACCCCCCAGTACCCCCCTCTAACTAAAAGTACCCTTGTTATACCCCCAATGTTCTTTTTGTACCCTTGTTGCCCATCTTTATACCCACAATGCTTTTCTATGCCACCCAGTGCCCCCTTTACCAAAAGTACATTTGTTATACCCTCATGCTCCTCTATACCCCCAATGTTTTCTATACCCCCATTGTCCTCCTTATACCACCAACGTTTTCTATACCCCTATCCACCCTCCTTTATACCACCAATGTTTTCTATACCCCAATTTACCCTCCTTATACCACCAACGTTTTCTATACCCCTATCGCCCTCCTCATACCACCAATGTTTTCTATACCCCCATTGCCCTCCCTTATACCCCCAGTCTTTTATATATCTCTGTTGGCCTTCTTATTTAACCCCAATGTTTTCTATACCCCAATTGCCCTTCTAATACCTCCAATGTTTTTCTATACCCCAATATCCCCTTTATATACCACAATTTTTTATACCCCCAGGTCTTTGTACTTAAATACACGTTGTTTGCTCTAGCTCCTCTGGTAATACATTTGTATTATATCCCCCCCCCCCCCATGTTCTGTACGGTGCCCCCTTCCTCCTGCACTGAGGTTAATTTTTCTGGATCATCACTATAAATGAACCCCCCCCCATACAAGGTTAGACCCTATCTCTTATTTTTACCTTCCGTGTCCCCTCCCTCCATCTTCTGCCACCACCTATTTCTCCCCCCCCCCCCCCCATTGGTAAAGGGAGGTATGGAGGCACTAAGATAGAAGGGTCAATAACCCCCGCCCCCCTTTTAGTCAGCGGGTGATGAAGGGGTTAACATATTTTTATGTGAAGGGGGGGGGGGGGAGGGCAGTAGAAGTGCTCCAAAGTGCTCCCCCCTCTTCTCTCCCTGAAGTGTCCGGTCTCTGCCCCCCCAACCCCCCTCCTCCCCTCTCCGTGCAGTTCCCGGTCCGTCTGTGGGGGGCGGTATTGCGCGGCGCTGGGCTCCTCTCGGGATAAAGTTGAGCAGAAAGTTTCCTTCTCCCGGCCGCCCTGACATGAGAAATCCGGCGACTGACTGCACGGAGCCGGGGATGTGTCCTCCGCACTGCACGGCATGCCAAATCACCCCCAGGAATGCTGAACTGACCCCAAATCCTCATCGGATACAATGTCCCTCCCCCATCTCGGGCTGCATCGATCGCTATCGATCTGCTATCGGCTGAAGGTAAATCGGATCTCTTCTCCTCCATGTCTTCTGTCTGCAGGCTTCACCTTCCATGTATCCCTCTGGGGGGGGGGGGGGGGTGTTGATTGTCAGCCATGGGGGTACCTAGGTGTTCACCCCCCCCCCCCCCAGGTAAGGGAATTTATTCTAACCCGACATTTACCTCCATTAATTATACAATATACGTACTATCAGCAGCCTGTCTGTGTAGAGATATAGATAATGTATATACTGGATGTGACACCAGACAGTGAATGCCCCCCCCCAGGGTGCTGTTGCCCCCACCCTCCCCCATTGCTGGGGAGTTATCCAGATCAGACATTCTTCAGCTGTTCCCGTAGGATTTATCTTTAGTGTCTGATTTGTGTCTTGCAGAGCAGATATTATATATATATATATATATATATATATATATATATATATATATATATATATATATATAATATATATATATATATATATATATATATATATATATATATATACACATACATACATACATACATACATACATACATACACACAGGAGACAGAATTCAGGTGAATGACCCCCAGGTAACCCCCCCCCCCCATAAGAGAATCGATTGATCATTGATCTCCATTGAATATTATTTATATTTAGACGCCTCCAGCATTTGTATTCAGGATCAGCAAATGTGTGCCTGTTGTAGATGAGATATGAAGTATATACAGTGTGTGTGTATATATGTGTGTCCAACCATGTTAATGACTCGCAGGTACCTCTTTACACCCCCCCCAAATCAGAGAAATAATTGATTATTGATCTCCATTAAATATTATTTATATTTAGACACCTCGAGTATTTGTCATTATTATGTATTCAGGATCAGAAAATGTGTGCCTGTTGTAGAACAGATATGTAGTATATATAGGACTCCATCCAAGTGAATGACCCCCCAGGTGCCCTGTTATTGATCTATATAGCGGAGGGCAGGGAGGACATATTTTTGGAAAGCTGATCAGACATTGATCCCCATTATATTAAGTATATGTAGTGTCAGATTTCTTCCTCTTCTTCTAGAACAGATATATGATGTAAATGTATGTACATCTATGTGTGTATCCAAAGACCCCATCCAGGTGAATGACCCCCAGGTGCCCTGTCATTGGTCTATTAGTGGAGGGCAGTGAGGACATATTTATGGGAAGGTTGTGCAGACATTGATCCTTAATTGACTATTTATATTTAGTATCAGATTTGTTCCTCTTCTATAACAGTGTATGTATGTATATATGTATATGTGTGTGTGTGTGTGTGTGTATATATATATATATATATATAGATAGACACCATCCAGGTGAGTGACCCCCCAGGTACCTCCTGGTCATTGTATTAGTGGAGGGTGATGGGGATCAGATTAGTTCCTCTTCCACAAATATTTTGTACACAAGTGACACCATCCAGAGAAGAAATGTGTTTTTCATCGTACATGGTGATTGTCTGCCGTCCGTGTCGGGCGATCGCTGCGTGCGATCAGATTAGGGGGCCGCACGTCAGCTGACAATGGAGCGTTTGTGTGATTTTTTTTATTTTTTGTGTGACTTTTCTCAGGTTTTCTAAGGACAATAGAGACAGGAGGGAGCTGCGAGTGTGCAGAGGGAGGCCTGAGCCATGTAGATTATTCTTCTCCTTGGGGAGTTTCCTAAATACAGACCTGACAGTCTCTGCTAGATAAAAGGCCCCCGTGCCCTGTCCTGTATCGATAGCGCGTGTATTGTGCGTCGCCAACTGGCCCTCGTGGCCTGGAATCCGTATGATTTATTATTTATCATTTTTTATTATTAGCATTCTCTCTCTCCCCCCCCCCCACCCCAAGAAAATACTTTCACTTTTAATTTTGAACCCCCCAGAGTATTACACAATTGCACCGAGCTTTCATTTGTAGTTTATTGCACCCCCCCCCCCCAAAAAAAAGAGCGAAACATTTTTTTTATTTTTTTTTTGATGCTGTCAGATATGTGGAGCACGCTCGCAGTTTGGTGTTGCAGAGCCTCCAGCGCAGGCAGCCGAGCCCCTATAAAGTGCTGACGGATGGTCTGTGGATGGCAGTAATTGTTGCGGGGTGTCGGTCCCTCCACCAGCGCAGCCGGAACCCCCCCCCCCCCCCCCCGGCGAGGCTCCTGCCGTCTTCTTAGGTGGGGAGGTATTCTTGTGTGAAGCGAGGACGGGCTGTCAGTAAAACAATCTGTTGGCCTGGGCCTGTGCAGGGCGAAGTTGATCCCCTCGTGGTATTTTGTTTTCAACAGTTGCTGTACTCGAAGTTCCCTCATAAGGTAAGGTGGCACGGCCTCTCCAAGGGGCTTTAAAATGCCACATTTAAAATTAGCCTGCCAATTCAGCAGATTGTATCCATTGCTAAACTGGGCTATGCTTGTGTGTGTCCCATTTCAATAGGCTCTATTCAGAATTAGCCCGTTCAACGGCTTCCACTGCGCAGTCAAATTTAGAATAGATATTGCGGGCACGGCACACAACACAAAGATGCTTTTTTTTTTTTTTTTTTTTGGATTGGGGGGGTTGGGGTGGGGGGGGCCTGAGATAAATATCGCAGGCGAAAAAGCCCGTCCCCGTCCGCCGATGTGATCCACGTTTATTTCTGACATGTGTAAATAAAGATTCAGAATTTACATGTTTGTTGTGGCCTTTGGGATCCATATTATAACAATGTTGTTATTATTTTTCTCATGAGTCTGAGGGTTACAATGTCATTTCTTTGGTGAGTCGAGAGGTAGTTACAATGTTATTTCTTGGTGAATCTGGGTGTTACAATGTAATTTCTTGGTGAATCTGAGGGTTACAATGTTATTTCTTTGGTGAGTCGAGAGGTAGTTACAATGTTATTGGTGAATCTGAGGGTTACAATGTTATTTCTTGGTAAATCTGGGTGTTACAATGTCATTTCTTTGAGTCTGGGTGTTACAATGTACATTTTTCGGGAAGTCTAGAGGTAGTTACAATGTTATTTGTTGGTGAGTCTGAGGGTTGCAATGCTATTTATTTGGTGACTTTGATTGTTACAATGTTATTTATTTGGTAAGTCTGGAGGTTGTTACATTGCTTTTTATTTGGTGAGTCTGGTTGCTACACTGTTATGTATTTTGGAAGTCTGAGTGTTACGATGTTATTTATTTGGTGTGTTCTGCTGGAATATTATTTTTCTAGTGATTCCTTTTACGTTGCCAGAATATTATTTTTGATGAGTGTGAACGTTTTTTTTTTCTGTTTTTATTTTTATTTTTTTGTTTTGTTTTCCTTACTGTTTTTTTTTTTTCGGTAGCTGAGTTTTATTTTTATTTTTTTGTCGCGGCTGAAGTTTGTAATTTGCAGGTTGAGGGGTGGAAGTGGCCTGTCTGAACGAGGGACACTTGAGATCTGTGGAAGCCTCGGGTGAATAAAGCGTTTTGTGATCCATCTTCGGGGGGAAATCTGCAGCAATTCTCAGCTCTGCAGGAAAACCTTTTAGGATCAGCTGAGCACAAAGGACTTTCCATTCTAGGTATGTCACTTTGCCGCTATGCCACCGGCCTCCGCTGGCTTTAATGTACCTCCTAAAGAGATCGCCAGCTTGTGCGCTTCATTAACCGACCCCCCCCCGACCCTCAGGCACATGGCAGGGAAGTGGGGAACGTGTTAAAAATATTGCAAATAAAGCCATGGGGTCAATGGCTTCTTAACGTTCGGCGTAGACCTGTCACCTTCGCTAAATCGCTGCTTGTTTTATCGTTATGCAGGGAATAGAGAATCACCGCAGAGCGTCTGCTGGAAAGGACACAAGTGCCAGGATGGGGGGGGGGGGGTGCTGTTATTTCAGTAGAGCAGTACAAGTACCTTAGAGTGTTAGCTCTTTTGCTCAGGCCCTTTGTTAATCACGATGCCTTCGTTATATGATTAACCCAGATGGTACGATGCTGCATTGCTGATGATGTGTGAATAAAGAATTAGAATTACGGCGAGAGAAAATAACATCTTTCTACTGAATGGGTGAAAAGTGTTGGGGACGTCGTGTTGTATTATTCGTGAAAAACGAGGAATTCTGTGTTCGTTGGGGGAGGCGATATTTAGTGCCGCCATACGTCGCCTCGTTAGACCCCCGTTATGTTGCACTGTGCGGCGTCCTGGCCAGGAAGAGGTTAACAAATGTCAGCGTTAAGATTTCTTACATATTTGGGGTCACAATTGCAGGTATTTTACTGCGTCGCCTGGGTTAGAAAAAACGCGGGCTCGGTAGGTATAGATGTAGCGCCCGCTGCCTCCGGATCAGGGGGTGCAGGGCCTGTATACTGGGGACATGTCGGCGGGCGCAGGGTGGGCTGTGCGGGGGTCGCTGTGTTACGCGGGCAAGAAAGAGAAACATTTTTGGTTGTGGCAGACGCTGTAAAAACTGAAGAACAAACGAGCTTTGTGTGAATACGCAGATGGATTTCAGAATTTATAGACGCAGGAATATCCGAGACGTGTCAGAGAAGCCGCAGAATACACACCCCATACATTCGTATACAGCAGATTGTACGCAGGGAAAAATGTTACACAATGATACATTGCTGTATGGCCTGATACTGGGGTTATAAAATAGATAGAGAAGATATTGATTGATGGATACAATATGGATTAAACATATAGATGGACACGTAGATTTATTTATATGATATCGATAGATGGGCACATTGATAGGTTATAGGTAGACATGTGTATTAATTGACTGATAGGATATAGAAAGACACATAAATTGATTGATATGTTTATGGATTGATAGGATATGGATAGACATGTAAATTGATTGACTGGACATGGAGAGGCACATTGATTAATGGATAGGATATGGTATAGGCACATTGATTGATAGGATATGGATAGACACGGGTGGATTTACTAAAACTGGAGAGTGCCGACTATGGTGCAGCTCTGCATAGCAACCAATCGGCTTCTAACTTCAGCTTGTTCAGTTAAGCTTTGACAATAAAACCTGGAAGCTGATTGGTTGCTATGCACAGCTGCACCAGATTTTGCTCTCTCCAGTTTTAGTAAATCCCCCACCATAGATTGATTCATTGATAGGATATGGCTAGACACATAAATTGATACAATGTAAACACATAAATTGATTGAATTGATACATTATAGATTGACGGGGTGTATATGGACAGGAAGATTGGTTGACGGGGCATTGATAGACACACTGATTGATGGGATATGGAAAGGCACATTGATAGAATATGGATAGACACATTGATTGATAGGATATGGATAGACACATTAATAGGATATGGATAGACACATTGATAGGATATGGATAGACACATTGATTGACTGATTGATAGAATATGGATAGACAAATTGATAGAATATGGATAGACTCATTGATTGATGGGATATGGATAGACTCATTGATTGATGGGATATGGATAGACTCATTGATTGATGGGATATGGATAGACTCATTGATTGATGGGATATGGATAGACTCATTGATTGATAGGATATGGATAGACTCATTGATTGATAGGATATGGATAGACTCATTGATTGATAGGATATGGATAGACTCATTGATTGATAGGATATGGATAGACTCATTGATTGATAGGATATGGATAGACTCATTGATTGATAGGATATGGATAGACTCATTGATTGATAGGATATGGATAGACTCATTGATTGATAGGATATGGATAGACTCATTGATTGATAGGATATGGATAGACTCATTGATAGGATATGGATAGACTGATTGGGGTTGATTTACTAAAACTGGAGAGTGCAAAATCTGGTGCAGCTGTACATAGAAACCAATCAGCTTCCAGGTTTCTTTTTTTCAAACCTTCACGAAAAAGCTGAAGTTAGAAGCCGATTGGCTGCCATGTACAGATGCACCAGATTTTGCACTCTCCAGTTTTCGTAGATTGACAGACTATTGATACACATATTATCCTTCATTTTTATGAATTTATTGACTGCACAGATTAGGACACCGGTTCTATAAAAGGAGATTTTGCAGCATTGTAGTAATCTGGGATCTTTCTACATTCGACGTTCTGTAATCGTGGTTTTCTACAGACGGCTCTCTATACCCGCCATACACGGGCTCTGTGCCCTCTCCTCCTCCAGACTGAAAACGATGCGTTTTAATTTTCCGCTTTCACGCGGCCTGCATGTTTTGCAGATAGATAGGTGTCATGTCCGTGTACAGCGCACGCTGACCTGGACATTTACCTGCTCCGCCATGTCCATCCGGAGGACAAACTGATTTACAGTCTACGTAGAGGAGCAGCGCAGGAGAAGTGCGCTTGTGGAGAAAATGAAGTGCTGTGAAAAGGATATGTAGAGGGGAATGAAGAACGAGGAGACGTCAGGAGGGATAGGAATGGGAAGAAATGTGTGTAGGGAGAGCAGAAAGAGAAAGCGATAAAATGTCGGAGGAATGGGAGGAAGAGTACGAAGAGCGCAGACAATGTTGCATGATGAGGAAAGGGTAAGGGATGATGATGTTGTATGTATGTTAGGAAGCAATGATGTAAGGTAGGATGACAAATGACAGAATGGAATGACAGATGATAGGATGAGAAGAGGACAGGATGGGATGAAGATGGGATGAGGATGATCGATGACAGGATGGGATTAGAGGATGATATACGATAGGATGGGATTACAGGATGGGGATGATAGATGACAGGATGGGATGATAGACGATAGAATGGGATGACAAGATGAGGATTATAGATGACAAGATGAGGATTATAGCTGACAGGATGGGAATAAAAGTGACAGGATGTGATGATAGACGATAGAATGGGATTACAGGATGGGGATGATAGATGACAGGATGGGATGATAGACGATAGAATGGGATTACAGGATGGGGATGATAGATGACAGGATGGGATGATGGCAAAAAAGGGTGATAAATGATATCATTGGATGATGCTATGAACAGGATGATTGATGAGCAGATGTGGAGGGATGAGATGATGGCTGAGAGGAGATAATAAATGACAGGATGGGATGATGGGTAACCAAATGAGATTTTCTCATGGGGGGATGACGGGGGAGATATTTGGAAAAATGTTAAATGATGGAAGGATGTTTGTTGGAATGGTGGTAGTACATGATGAAATAATGGTTAGTGGAATGGTGACAAGGAAAGGGGGTGATATTTATAGAAGGAATAATGTATTCAATGACATGATAATGGGTAAGAGGATAGGGGCCTTCTGGGGGAATGAAAGAAGAGGGGATGAAATGATGGTTCTTAGGCTAAATAATGGCTGCACAGGGATGGTGGGAACCCCTCATAATGGGCACAGCGGGTGTACAGACCCGGGAACTCAGCACAGGGATGGTGGGAACCCCTCATGATGGGCACAGCGGGTGTACAGACCCGGGAACTCGGCACAGGGATGGTGGGAACCCCTCATGATGGGCACAGCGGGTGTACAGACCCGGGAACTCGGCACAGGGATGGTGGGAACCCCTCATGATGGGCACAGCGGGTGTACAGACCCGGGAACTCAGCACAGGGATGGTGGGAACCCCTCATAATGGGCACAACGGGTGTACAGACCCGGGAACTCAGCACAGGGATGGTGGGAACCCCTCATAATGGGCACAGCGGGTGTACAGACCCGGGAACTCGGCACAGGGATGGTGGGAACCTCTCATAATGGGCACAGCGGGTGTACAGACCCGGCGAACTCAGCACAGGGATGGTGGGAACCCCTCATAATGGGCACAGCGGGTGTACAGACCCAGGAAACTCAGCACAGGGATGGTGGAACCCTTCATAATGGGCACAGCGGGTGTACAGACCTGGGAACTCAGCACAGGGATGGGGGAACCCCTCATAATGGGCACAGCGGGTGTACAGACCCGGGAACTCAGGACAGGGATGGGGGGGAACCCCTCATAATGGGCACAGCGGGTGTACAGACCCAGGAACTAAGGACAGAGATGGAGGGAACCCCTCATAATGGGCACAGCGGGTGTACAGACCCGGGAACTCAGCACAGGGATGGTGGGAACCCCTCATAATGGGCACAGTGGGTGTACAGACCCGGGAACTCAGGACAGGGATGGGGGGAACCCCTCATAATGGGCACAGCGGGTGTACAGACCCGGGAACTCAGCACAGGGATGGTGGGAACCCCTCATAATGGGCACAGCGGGTGTACAGACCCGGGAACTCAGCACAGGGATGGTGGAACCCCTCATAATGGGCACAGCGGGCGTACAGACCCGGGAACTCAGGACAGGGATGGAGGGAACCCCTCATAATGGGCACAGCGGGTGTACAGACCCAGGGAACTCAGGACAGGGATGGGTGGGGAACCCCTCATAATGGGCACAGCGGGTACCAAAGGATCTCGCCCATAGGAATAGTAAGGCTGGGTGAAGAATGTTGAGGGATAATGAGGCACTCCAAATTGTGGGGGTATAGGGATGAGGATGAGATGATGGGCGTGATGATGCATGATGGGGAGCATTGATAACCGAGCCGAATGATGGGATTTGAGGGATTCTGTCAGAAGGAGAATCAATGTGTGAACCTCCTGGGGTTGCTGCCCCTCTGTACCCCGAGGGTGATGGTGTCACTGGCGGTGATCCTGCTGAGGTTTAGCTTTGCTGATCCAAAAAAACGTGAATGTGGCTGAGAGCTGGAGAGTGGCAGCTTCCATCAGGTGCTTCTCACACAGGTGGGTTCCATCAATTCTTCGTCAAATGCAGAGCGATGGAATGACCTGGAATCTGTCTTTATGGGAAGTCGGTTTCTGCTTTTGTTTTATGAATCAGGCTTGCGATCGCGCTGCGTATGAAGCTGGAAGGGTGACGGACGCACACGCGTGCGCTGAGGGCCGCTGCCTCCAGGTGTTCACCCCCCATAATCCGCACCCCATCTTGTGTGATCTTCTCCTATCACCGATCGCTTGGCTCCGCTATGAGCGGCTCGTCGGAGTTCATCTGAAGCTTTTACGGCTCTTGTAGAGGTTTATTAGACATTTATAATGAAAAAATACACGCGGATCACCAACAGCGCTGCGCCCCGAGGCCACGACCGGCTGCCTGAGAAAACTATTAGACCTTGTTAATAAAAAAGCTGGATATTGTCTGTGCGTGTCGTCACCGGCGACAGTGTGTCAGCAGTTAATAACTGCCATGTTTTATACACATTGTACAATATATAGAGTGCCGTTCGTTCGTTTACATCCCTCTGGCGAAACGTGTAAGGCGAGGGAACGCGAGCGATCCGACTGAACGCATTTCTTTTATTTGTGGTGTGAACTTTTGGGCTGCGCTCGCACCTTTTCAGTGAATTTTTACCCACAGGTTTGAGGCAAGTTTTTTTAATGCGCGTTATTGTGCGTTTTTTAATGCATTCAGCTCTACTTTGTCAGCCAATGAAATGCTGAGTAAAGTTAGGTTTCCTAAAGGAGGAGCTGATCACGTGTATTTATGTGCTCGGGAGCCGCCGTTGTTGCTGCACCACAAAACGAGCCGGTAGTATTATGACCCATGCGCGGCAGCGCAGCGCACAGGTGTGTAGGAGCACAGCGGGAAAGCTGTGCACATGCGTTTTATGTGCATCTTGACGCATGCTTTAAATAGCAAAGGCATGAAAAGTACAGTTCCAGGCGAATAAAGAACATTGGCGCACCTTTGTTCCTCATATGATGTATTGCGCCCTTTATCAATGGCGGCTGGAAGTCTTTAGTGAGATTTGTGAATGAGGCCCTTTACATTCTCACGTCGTATTTTTAAACGGCTTTTCTGCTTTTTTTTTTCTCAAGCGTTTGTGCGTTTTTCTACAGCTTTTTTAAAGCATTTTTTAGCTTTGGTGTTTTTTTAATTAGCCAATAGAGAAATATATCATCTGTTTCATCATTCATCATGCTATGTTTTTCAGCTTTTCATCCACTTGTTTACTATTTTTATTATTATTTATGATTTTTTTTAACTTTTTTTTTTGTAAGAGTTAAAAGGTTAGGGGCTAATTTTATTTATTTCCTTTTTATTGTTTATTTTTCTAGCTTAGGGGTTAATATTAGGATAATAGTTTGTGATTACCTATGTAACTATTAAGGTTAGGGGTAATATTAGTGTTTAGGGTTATGGATTAATATCAGGAAGGATTATGGTTTAGGATTTGATTTTTAGGGGTTACTATTAAGGATTAGGGTTTCATATTAGAATTCGGTTTAATATTGGGGTTATAGGTTAATATTAGAATTGGGTTTGGGGTTAAAAGTGTTAGGATTAGGGATTAATATTAGGATTAGGGTTTAGGATTTGATATTTGGTCTAGGGGTTGATATTGGGGTTAGGGGTTACTATTTAGGATTAGGGGTTTATATTAGGATTAGGGTTAATATTAATATTGGGGTTAGGGGTTAATATTGAAATTGGAGTTTAGGATTTGATATTTGGTCTAGCGGTTGATATTGAGGATTAGGGGTTTATATTAGGATTAGGGTTAAGGGATAATATTAATGTTAGGGGTTAATATTGGGGTTAGGGGTTAATATGAGGATTAGGGGTTAATATTAGGATTATGGTTTAGAATTAGTTTTAGGGGTTACGATTAGTGTTGGGCTTTAGGATTTGATATTTGGGCTAGGGGTTGATACTGGGGGTTAAGAGATAATAGTTTTAGGGGTTAGGGTTTAATATTAGGGATTAGGATTAGTGGGTAATAATATGGATTAGGATTAGCTTTAGGGGTTAATTTTAGGGTTAGAAGTTAATATTAGTGTTAGGGGTTAGAATTAGGGGTAGGGATTAATATTAGGATTAGGGTTTAGGATTTGATATTCGGGCTAGGGGTTAGTATTGAGGTTAGGGGGATTAGGGTTAGAGGTTAATATTCAAGGTAAGGGTTGAGGGTTAATATTGGTGTTGGGGATTAGGGTTTAAGATTAGTGTTAGGGTTTAGGATTAGATTTAGGGGTTAATATTAGGATTAGGGTTAATATTGGGTTTAGGGGTTAATATTAGGATTGGGGTTTCGGACTACGGTTGAGAATTACCATTGGTGTTAGGGGTTAGGATTAGTGATGGGGTTTATTATTAGGTTTAGGGTTTAATATCGGGTCAATATTAGGGTTAAGGTTTGGGGTTTAATATTGGGATTTGGGTTTAGGATTGGGGTTAGGGGTTAATATTGTTGTTAAGTTTTAGGGTTAAGGTTGGGGTTTAATCTTAGGGTTTGGGTTTAGGATTGGGGTTAAGGGTTGGGGGTTAGGTTTTTCAATTTATTTATTTTAAGTTTTTTTAAATGTATTTATTATTTCCTCTTAAATATTGCACTTGAGCAAACGCTCAAAAATGCACTAACACGCTGGAATCCACCACTTCTGTGCATTTTTCTATGGAACAAAAAACGCGCCAGTCGGCCCGATTTGAGCTCCAGAAGAAGCTCCAGAACTTTTTTTGAGCTTCAAGCGACTTGTAGTGGAGATGTGAACCGTCTCCATAGAGGATAATTGAATTTTTCTCCTCCGGCGTTTTGGAGCCTCGTGACGTGTAAATGGGGCCCCCGATGGTGATGAGATCGGGAGATTGTGACGGCGGATTCAGAACCTTCATTTTTAGTTCATAGTCTCATTTTGGAACGTCCGAATGGGCCGATAAACTTACAATTTCCTCCAATGTTTTAAATTTAGCGGCCGAACGTTTGTTACTACATTTCCTGCACCGCCGTAGCTAACAACGGCCCCTGAACTGCAGAGATCCACCACCGTGCTTCACAGTAGGGGTGGTGTCTTCCTCTTTACTGCCTGGCTGACTCCTCTCCTCCTCTCCTGTGATCATAAATGAAAATTCCGGTCTGGTCTCTCCAGGCGATTTTTGTTGCAGGAGTGTTGCGGCTCCTCTGGGTATTGTTCGGTATTTTGTGCCGCGCTCCGCCAACGGTGTGTAAACTTACGAGCAGCAACCTGTAGGTACGCTGCACGCCATATGGGGAACTCCGCAGACTGAACAATGATGTTTTCACGCTCGACACTAAATCTAAACAGATCAGGATGAATTGTTCGCTCGCAGCTGTGCGGGAATTGATGCGAACTGTCAGCTCAGGCGCTCCAATCTGTGAATTATTGAGAGAAGACAAATCACTTCCTATAACCGACACATACAATGTATTTACCGCCAGTCAGGAACAAAGCCCCTAACTGTCAGTTCCATCAGAGGCGATGTGAACTCCTTCTCCCGCCGCCGACCCCATAACAGGCGAAGATCAACTCCTAAACGCTTCGCCGTATCCCCTGCGCCGGGGCCGCCAGGCCTTTTATATACATTATACAATATAAGACACCTGACAGCCCCCCACCCCCCCACCCCCCCATAGACACCGCGCCTGCGTCTGATCTGCTATTTACTGATACTTCAAAGTCATTGATTGAGTCAGAAAATATCATTTATAATGGATGAGCTCGCCGTTATTGTACGCGTTTCATGTGCAGCGGCTGTGTGTGCGTTCACTTCTGTGTCTCTATATTTATATTTATCTATATTTATACATCTCATGTAGTATATAAATCATATCTGTCTCTATTCTATATACTTCTGTATGTCGCATTGTATATATCGTCCTTTTCATTTATCAGTCTCATCGTATCAGATGATTGTTTCCATTTCTCAATAATCTC
Organism: Lithobates pipiens; assembly: GCF_037356315.1. NCBI lineage: Eukaryota > Metazoa > Chordata > Amphibia > Anura > Ranidae > Lithobates > Lithobates pipiens. Next base: position 22,767,274 of record NW_027507786.1, on the reverse strand, counting down.
TTTTCCGGAGATAATGAAATTAAAACCAAATGAAATCCATTTCTGTCCTTTCTGTTAGATCACAAAAATCCACAGCTCCCCCTCTGTCCCTGTATTAGACCCCCCACAGCTCCCCCTCTGTCCCTGTATTAGACCCCCCCCCACCCCTCCACAGCTCCCCCTCTGTCCCTGTATTAGACCCCCCCCCACCCCTCCACAGCTCCCCCTCTGTCCTTATATTGGACCCCTCCATCCCTTCACAGATCCCTTCTGTCATTATATTGGACCCCCCTATCCCTGCACAGCTCCCCTCTGTCCTTATATTGGACACCCATCCCTCCGCAGCTCCCCTCTTTTCTTATATAGGACCCCCCTATCCCTCCACAGCTCCCCCTCTGTCCGTATATTGGACCCCCATCCCTCCACAGCTCCTCCTCTGTCCTTATATTGGACCCCCCATCCCTCCACAGCTCCCCTCTGTCCTTATATTGGACCCCCCCATCCCTTAACAAATCCCTTCTGTCATTATATTGGACCCCCATCCCTCCGCAGCTCCCCTCTGTTCTTATATTGGACCCCCCACCCCTCCATAGCTCCCTCTCTGTCACTGTATTAGACCCCCCACCCCTCCACAGCTCCCCTCTGTTCTTATATTGGACCCCCCTATGCCTCCACAGCTCCCCTCTGTCCTTATATTGGACCCCCATCCCTCCGCAGCTCCCCTCTTTTCTTATATAGAACACCCCGTCCCTCCACAGCTCCCCTCTGTCTGTATATTGGACCCCCATCTCTCCACAGCTCCCCTCTGTCTGTATATTGGACCCCCCATCTCTCCACAGCTCCCCTCTGTCCGTATATTGGAACCCCATCCCTCCACAGCTCCCCCTCTATCCTTATATTGGACCCCCCATCCCTCCACAGCTCCCCTCTGTCATTATATTGGACCCCCCCATCCCTTCACAGATCCCTTCTGTCATTATATTGGACCCCCATCCCTCCGCAGCTCCCCTCTGTTCTTATATTGGACCCCCCACCCCTCCACAGCACCCCCTCTGTCCCTGTATTAGACCCCCCACCCCTCCACAGCTCCCCTCTGTTCTTATATTGGACCCCCCCATCCTTTCACAGATCCCTTCTGTCATTATATTGGACCCGCAGCTCCCCTCTGTTCTTATATTGGACCCCCCCACCCCTCCACAGCTCCCCCTGTGTCCCTGTATTAGACCCCCCCACCCCTCCACAGCTACCCTCTGTCCTTATATTGGACCCCTCCATCCCTCCACAGCTCCCCCTCTGTCCTTATATTGGACCCCTCCATCCCTCCACAGCTCCCATCTATCCTTATATTGGACCCCCCTATCCCTCCACAGATCCCCTCTGTCATATTGGACCCCCCATCTCTCCGCAGCTCCCCTCTGTTCTTATATTGGTTCCCCATCCCTCTGCAGCTCCCCTCTGTCCTTATATTGGACTCCCCCATCCCTCCACAGCTCCCCTCTGTCCATATATTGGACCCCCCATCCCTCCACAGCTCCCCTCTATCCTTATATTGGACCCCCCCATCCATCCACAGCTCCCCTCTGTCCTTATATTGGACCCCCCCATCCCTCCACAGCTCCCCTCTGTCCTTAAATTCGGCTCCTCATCCCTCCACAGCTCCCCTCTGTCCCTATATTGAATCCCTATCCCTCCACAGCTCCCCTCTGTCCTTATATTGGACCCCCATCCCTCCACAGCTCCCTCCTGTCCTTATATTCGGCTCCTCGTCCCTCCACAGCTCCCCTCTATCCCTATATTGAATCCCCATCCCTCCACAGCTCCCCTCTGTCCCTATATTGAATCCCCATCCCTCCACAGCTCCCCCTCTGTCCTTATATTGGACTCCCCCATCCCTCCACAGATCCCCTCTGTCCTTATATTGGACCCCCCATCCCTCCACAGCTCCCCCTCTGTCCTTATATTGGACCCCCCATCCCTCCACAGCTCCCCCTCTGTCCTTATATTGGACCCCCCATCCCTCCACAGCTCCCCCTATGTCCTTTATATTGGACCCCCCATCCCTCCACAGCTCCCCCTATGTCCTTATATTGGACCCCCCATCCCTCCACAGCTCCCCCTCTGTCCTTATATTGGACCCCCCCCCCCATCCCTCCACAGATCCCCTCTATCCCCTCTGTCCCTATATGTCTCTGGCCGTCTCCTGTATCATTACATTCAGTTACATGTGTGGCCCTTTTGGTGATACCCGGTGCCACACTTGATTCCTCCAATATCTATTAAACTGACCTCCACTGATCTGGAAAGGATGATCGGTTTTGTTACATAGTATAGAAGGAGATTCTGAATCGTTTCCTGATTATCTGTCTATTAATGGAAGGCTCTCTATGATCGATGATTGACGAGTTGGAAGCAGTGCCTTCCTATACCAGCGAGTCCTTGTATCCCGCTTTCTATTCTAATGATCAACTTTTGACAATGATCGACTTTTCTCCATTTTTTGTGATTGGGAATATCGTTGGGTCGCCTTGTTGGTGATTAGAAGTCCTCTTTTTACTTCAATTCACTGAATTTAATTTATACTCCGGATCCTGTAATATCGCTTTCACACTGCGCCTGGCATGGGGACAGTGCGGTGTACCCCCGTTCTTGTGTGGGTTACTCCCTGGTTTCCCATAGACTTCTCTTAGATTGGGTGTATATTGGTGCATTTTCAGAGATGCACCACGTGTCCCGCATGTGGCATTGTGGGTGAGCTTTCTAAAAAATGCACCAAAAATACGCGATCTGATAGAAGTCTATGGGAAACCGCTGGAATACTGCGCTGCCCCTGCGAACCGCAGTACGGAAGTGTGAAACTGCCCCAAAAGGTTCTGTAAAGAGCAGGCATAAATGCGCATGTGCGTAAACAAGAGTAAAATTCTTGTTCATGGGTTTTGGAAATCTACGCATGTACACGTGCGTAAATGTACCTGCGGTTTCCCATATCCTATTAGATTGCGTGTTATTGGTGTGCTTTCAGAGAATGCAGTGTGGTCATTGTTGCAATAAATGTGCGTAAATGTGCGTCCCGGCGCGTAAAGCTGCGAATGCTTGTTGATTACAACACTGAAATGTAGCGCTTTCTATGTTGGTTTTCTACCTCTGCGCTCCTCGCGGTATTGCTGATCGGTGCGCAGCGCTGTGCATTGTTCCATAGACAACACTCCATCTGTATCCAGATCAATAACTGGTGCTGCGTTCCGGGGTCCCGCGCCTCATTCCAGGACATAAAAATAAAAGATTTCAGATGTTGAGCCTCCAACCCCAATATATCAGCTGCCGGGGATTGAAGTGAAACATTCTGTGCGCCGTCTTCTATCAGGCAGAGACAGGTACCGGCTCTGATAAACAGCAGATAACTGTCCGCTCAGCTATGTGCAGATGGTGGATGGGAGTACCTGCATTCTTCACCCGCGCCGCACAGGAAGAGGCGCTACATCCACTCCAATCCACACTGCAATCTTCACCATCACCACCCACAATGTACTGCGCCACACCCCAATCTTCACCATCACCACCCACAATGCACTGCGCCACGCCGCAATCTTCACCATCACCACCCACAATGCACTGCGCCACGCCGCAATCTTCACCATCACCACCCACAATGCACTGCACCACACCCCAATCTTCACCATCCCCACCCACAATGTACTGCGCCACACCCCAATTTTCACCATCACCACCCACAATGCACTGCACCACACCCCAATCTTCACCATCACCACCCACAATGCACTGCACCACACCGCAATCTTCACCATCACCACCCACAATGTACTGCGCCACACCCCAATCTTCACCATCACCACCCACAATGCACTGCACCACGCCGCAATCTTCACCATCACCACCCACAATGTACTGCGCCACACCCCAATCTTCACCATCACCACCCACAATGCACTGCACCACGCCGCAATCTTCACCATCACCACCCACAATGTACTGCGCCACACCCCAATCTTCACCATCACCACCCACAATGCACTGCACCACGCCGCAATCTTCACCATCACCACCCACAATGCACTGCACCACACCCCAATCTTCACCATCACCACCCACAATGCACTGCACCACACCCCAATCTTCACCATCACCACCCACAATGTACTGCACCACACCCCAATCTTCACCATCACCACCCACAATGCACTGCACCACACCCCAATCTTCACCATCACCACCCACAATGCACTGCACCACACCCCAATCTTCACCATCACCACCCACAATTCACTGCACCACACCCCAATCTTCACCATCACCACCCACAATGTACTGCACCACACCCCAATCTTCACCATCACCACCCACAATGCACTGCGCCATGCCACAATCTTCACCATCACCACCCACAATGTACTGCACCACACTGCAATCTTCACCATCACCACCCACAATGCACTGTGCCACACCCCAATCTTCACCATCACTGCCCACAATGTACTGCGCCACACCGCAGTCTTCACCATCACCACCCACAATGTACTGCACCACACTGCAATCTTCACCATCACCACCCACAATGCACTGTGCCACACCGCAGTCTTCACCATCACCACCCACAATGCACTGCGCCACACCGTAGTATGGTTTCCTGATCGATGAGAACAATCAGATCGCAGTTCAATTCTAATTCTCGTTATCTGTCCTTATTCTGTATGTATGGACTCTGCACAGTACCACTTCTCTTGTCCTGTATGTCGGGTGTAATTCTCGGTATCTGTTCTTATTCTGTATGTATGGACTCTGCACAGTACCACTTCTCTTGTCCTGTATGTCGGGTGTAATTCTCGGTATCTGTTCTTATTCTGTATGTATGGACTCTGCACAGTACCACTTCTCTTGTCCTGTATGTCGGGTATAATTCTCGGTATCTGTTCTTATTCTGTATAGATGGACTCTGCACAGTACTACTTCTCTTGTCATGTATGTCGGGTGTAATTCTCGGTATCTGTTCTTATCCTGTATGTATGGACTCTGCACAGTACCACTTCTCTTGTCCTGTATGTCGGGTGTAATTCTCGTATCTCTTCTTATTCTGTATGTATGGACTCTGCACAGTACCACTTCTCTTGTCCTGTATGTCGGGTGTAATTCTCGGTATCTCTTCTTATCCTGTATGTATGGACTCTGCACAGTACTACTTCTCTTGTCCTGTATGTCGGGTGTAATTCTCGGTATCTGTTCTTATTCTGTATGTATGGACTCTGCACAGTACCACTTCTCTTGTCCTGTATGTCGGGTATAATTCTCGGTATCTGTTCTTATTCTGTATAGATGGACTCTGCACAGTACTACTTCTCTTGTCATGTATGTCGGGTGTAATTCTCGGTATCTGTTCTTATCCTGTATGTATGGACTCTGCACAGTACCACTTCTCTTGTCCTGTATGTCGGGTGTAATTCTCGTATCTCTTCTTATTCTGTATGTATGGACTCTGCACAGTACCACTTCTCTTGTCCTGTATGTCGGGTGTAATTCTCGGTATCTCTTCTTATCCTGTATGTATGGACTCTGCACAGTACCACTTCTCTTGTCCTGTATGTCGGGTGTAATTCTCGGTATCTCTTCTTATTCTGTATGTATGGACTCTGCACAGTACCACTTCTCTTGTCCTGTATGTCGGGTGTAATTCTCGGTATCTCTTCTTATTCTGTATGTATGGACTCTGCACAGTACTACTTCTCTTGTCCTGTATGTCGGGTGTAATTCTCGGTATCTGTCCTTATTCTGTATGTATGGACTCTGCACAGTACCACTTCTCTTGTCCTGTATGTCGGGTGTAATTCTCGGTATCTCTTCTTATCCTGTATGTATGGACTCTGCACAGTACCACTTCTCTTGTCCTGTATGTTGGGTGTAATTCTCGGTATCTCTTCTTATTCTGTATGTATGGACTCTGCACAGTACCACTTCTCTTGTCCTGTATGTCGGGTGTAATTCTCGGTATCTCTTCTTATCCTGTATGTATGGACTCTGCACAGTACCACTTCTCTTGTCCTGTATGTCGGGTGTAATTCTCGGTATCTGTTCTTATTCTGTATGTATGGACTCTGCACAGTACCACTTCTCTTGTCCTGTATGTCGGGTGTAATTCTCGGTATCTGTTCTTGTTCTGTATGTATGGACTCTGCACAGTACCACTTCTCTTGTCCTGTATGTCGGGTGTAATTCTCGGTATCTGTTCTTATTCTGTATGTATGGACTCTGCACAGTAACACTTCTCTTGTCCTGTATGTCGGGTGTAATTCTCGGTATCTCTTCTTATTCTGTATGTATGGACTCTGCACAGTACTACTTCTCTTGTCCTGTATGTCGGGTGTAATTCTCGGTATCTGTTCTTATTCTGTATGTATGGACTCTGCACAGTACCACTTCTCTTGTCCTGTATGTCGGGTGTAATTCTCGGTATCTCTTCTTATTCTGTATGTATGGACTCTGCACAGTACTACTTCTCTTGTCCTGTATGTCGGGTGTAATTCTCGGTATCTCTTCTTAGCACAGTACTACCTCTGTCAGTAATTTGGTGACTACACACAGAAATATACATGTCCAACGTTTCGGCGTGGTGAGTGATGATTGGCCCCCTGCGGGTCGCTGTTCGCTGTCCCTCCATTGGAGGATAATGAATTCCTCATTGGCAGATGTCGGGGGAGGGGTGGTGATGTCATCTCATTGGGGGATGGAGATACAAATCCTTGTGATGGAGTTTCCATGCTGGTCCTTGTCATATCTCCGTCATTTAGTGGAGTTTTCTGATCTCGGGGATAATAAATCCATCGGTCATGTGACCTCTACTTCCAGATCTGTGCCGTCACCCAGTGTGAGACTTCCTGTCATAAAGACCGCCCACTGCTGTGCTCCCTCCTTGTGCAGGAGGACTGGTCTTGTCTCCGCCCCCTCCTATAGTTTTCTGTAGTGGGTGGAGCCTGCTGGGCCCCTCCCACACCTCTGCTCTCTGTCCTTCTGCTGGGAGACTGGTCTTGACTCCGCCCCTCCTGTTTGCTGTAATGGGTGGAGCCTGCTTGGCCCCTCCCATTACTCTGCTCTGGACTGATCTTGTCTCCACCCCCTACTTTTGGTTTCTGTAGTGGGTGGAGCTCGCTGGCCCCTCCCACAGCTCTGCTCCCTGCACAGACTAGGTACCGCCCAGGGATGATGTCATGGCTACTTCCACAAGGTAATATCTGGGTTTGCAGAGGCGTTGGGCGCACACAGATTTATTGAGGAATTTTATATAAAGTTTTTGTGCCCGGAGTTGAGCTTTAATGATGTAATTCACGTCTTTTGTACAATCTCTTTCCCGAATTGCAGCCACCCAGTGTGATGAAGGCACACACAATACACAACGCCTGATTGGTGTATTCAACCGCAAAACAAAAAAATCTTTTTCGTTTTTGTTTTTCCTGAAAATTGCAAGTTATGTTTTGAGTGTAATTTTGCTGGGAAATGATAAGAGAAGATGATGAAGAGACGGGAGGCGCGGCGTCCACCTTTCTGAGGGGCCCCAATCATAGCCGGGGGGCCGCATTCATCACCATGAGAATGGCGCGCTCTAAGCGGGAGAGACGCAGAAAGAGATGCTGATTGTGGGAGGAGCCACAACCGTTCTGGATTCAGAGACGATTATCGCTCTGCGTACAGATCGCCATAAATCCGACACACCAACCAAAATCTGCCGGTCTGTGGAGCTCACAGGCAGGACATAGTGTCGGTGGTTCCCAGGAGATGGACGATGGTTGATCTATGGCCAGCTTTAGACTGACCACCCAATGACCTTTCTCCTATACATGGAAAGATTCAGATTGTACAATCCCCCCATGGAAGATGCTGGGTGGAGTTGTGTCATTTGATGATGTCTGTTACTTTGTTTCAGATTATATCTTGTGAAGTGCAGAAAATAATAATCCAACATAAACAGCCAAAATCATACAATCTGATTGTAATGTGTGTGACTGGTTCAGGGAGACCTGGACTCTGACAAGGAATCCTAGTTATAGAAATTAAATAATTGATAATGAAAGATCTCTGAGGGTTCCATTTTCGTTAATGGCGTCAACTGCTGATTGTTCTGATCGCATGATCTCTGAGGGGCCAATCGCCTGATTTCTGGCATCACATGATCTCGGGGGGCCAATCGCCTGATTTCTGGCATCACATGATCTCTGGGGAGCCAATCGCCTGATTTGTGGCATCACATGGTCTCTGGGGGGGCCAATCGCCTGATTTCTGAGATCACATGGTCTCTGGGGGGCCAATCGCCTGATTTCTGGCGTCACATGATCTCTGGGGGGGCCAATCGCCTGATTTCTGGCATCACATGATCTCTGAGGGGCCAATCGCCTGATTTCTGGGATCACATGATCTCTGGGGGGCCAATCGCCTGATTTCTGGGATCACATGATCTCTGGGGGGCCAATCGCCTGATTTCTGGCATCACATGATCTCTGGGGGGCCAATCGTCTGATTTCTGGCATCACATGATCTCTGGGGGCCAATCGCCTGATTTCTGGCATCACATGATCTCTGGGGGCCAATCGCCTGATTTCTGAGATCACATGGTCTCTTGGGGGGCCAATCGCCTGATTTCTGAGATCCCATGGTCTCTGGGGGGCCAATCGCCTGATTTCTGGAATCACATGATCTCTGGGGGGCCAATTACCTGATTTCTGGGATCACATGATCTCTGGGGGGCCAATCGCCTGATTTCTGGAATCACATGATCTCTGGGGGGCCAATCGCCTGATTTCTGAGATCACATGGTCTCTGGGGGGGCCAATCGCCTGATTTCTGAGATCACATGGTCTCTGGGGGGCCAATCGCCTGATTTCTGGCGTCACATGATCTCTGGGGGGCCAATCGCCTGATTTCTGGCGTCACATGATCTCTGGGGTCTCTCATTACATTGCAACGTTGTCCATCCATACATGGCAGTTGTCCCGGATTTGGCCAGGACAGTCCCACATATGGGCTCTCTGTCCGACTTGTGTGTCCCGGGATCACAGCACCAACCTTATTTCAGTTTCTGCCCCTACACAGGGATTGGGCTGTGAGTGGGCGGGGCCCTCATAATTGAGGTGGGGTTTGGGTGGGACCAAACTGCAAAGTGGTCATGATTATGTCACAAACACTCAAAGTGGGCGGGGTTAACAATATCCCAAAATACCTGACCATAATGTTCGTATGTCCATAGATTTGAGGAGAGGAGAGTTATAGAGGAAGTAGCAGAGTCCTCCAGCAGTGCAGAATATTTCAGGAGAGGAGCATTGTAGAGGAAGTAGCAGAGTCCTCCAGCAGAGTATTTCAGGATAGGAGAGTTGTAGAGGAAGGAGCAGAGTCCTGCAGCAGAGTATTTTAGGAGAGGAGAGTTATAGAGGAAGGAGCAGAGTCCTCCAGCAGTGCAGAGTATTTCAGGAGAGGAGAGTTAGAGGAAGGATCAGAGTCCTGCAGCAGTGCAGAGTATTTCAGGAGAGGAGAGTTAGAGGAAGGATCAGAGTCCTGCAGCAGTGCAGAGTATTTCAGGAGAGGAGAGTTATAGAGGAAGGAGCACAGTATTTCAGAAGAGGAGGGTTATAGAAGAAGGAGCAGAGTCCTCCAGCAGTGCAGAGTATTTCAGAAGAGGAGGGTTATAGAGGAAGGAGCGGAGTCCTCCAGCAGTGCAGAGTATTTCAGGAGAGGAGAGTTGTAGAGGATGGAGCAGAGTATTTCAGAAGAGGAGGGATATAGAGGAAGGAGCAGAGTCCTCCAGCAGTGCAGAGTATTTCAGAAGGGGAGGGTTATAGAGGAAGGAGCAGAGTCCTACAGCAGAGTATTTCAGGAGAGGAGAGTTATAGAGGAAGGAGCAGAGTCCTCCAGCAGTGCAGAGTATTTCAGGAGAGGAGAGTTGTAGAGGAAGGAGCAGAGTCCTCCAGCAGTGCAGAGTATTTAAGGAGAGGAGAGTTATAGAAGAAGGAGCAGAGTCCTCCAGCAGAGAAGAGTATTTCAGGAGAGGAGAGTTCTAGAGGAAGGAGCAGAGTCCTCCAGCAGAGTATTTTAGGAGAGGAGAGTTATAGAGGAAGGAGCAGAATCCTCCAGCAGAGTATTTCAGGAGAGGAGAGTTATAGAGGAAGGAGCAGAATCCTCCAGCAGTGCAGAGTATTTCAGGAGAGGAGAGTTGTAGAGGAAGGAGCAGAATCCTCCAGCAGAGTATTTCAGGAGAGGAGAGTTGTAGAGGAAGGAGCAGAGTCCTCCAGCAGAGCATTTCAGGAGAGGAGAGTTATAGAGGAAGGAGCAGAATCCTCCAGCAGTGCACAGTATTTCAGGAGAGGAGAGTTATAGAGGAAGGAGCAGAATCCTCCAGCAGAGTATTTCAGGAGAGGAGAGTTGTAGAGGAAGGAGCAGAATCCTCCAGCAGAGTATTTCAGGAGAGGAGAGTTATAGAGGAAGGAGCAGAATCCTCCAGCAGAGTATTTCAGGAGAGGAGAGTTATAGAGGAAGGAGCAGAATCCTCCAGCAGAGTATTTCAGGAGAGGAGAGTTGTAGAGGAAGGAGCAGAGTCCTCCAGCAGTGCAGAGTATTTCAGGAGAGGAGAGTTGTAGAGGAAGGAGCAGAGTCCTCCAGCAGTGCAGAGTATTTCAGGAGAGGAGAGTTGTAGAGGAAGGAGCAGAATCGGTAGCCGGGGGCCCTCTTGGGAATGGTGGGAGATGAGTTCATAGCGGGATGTCTGTGTCGGTGGAGGTTGCGTTACCTTCCCCGCGTTGTGTCCGGACGTTATTCATTATACATGACACAGATCCGGACCCTCCGGAGACTTCCCGTCTTCTGCCTCTGAGGTTAATTTCCTTTTTGTATCTGAGAATTCTGATTTATTATTTTATTTTTTCTTCTAAGGCGTCGCGTTTTGCATTTATTACCCGGCGCTGCAAACGCAGGAAAATAAAAGGGATTTCAGATTAAACATATTCCAATTATTTGCCATTTATTAAGGATGCGATATGTTTTGGGAGTAGAGATCTCGCTTTGATGTCCTTCACATAGACTCGTTAATGATGCAGAACCGAGAAAACAAAGCGGTAATGACATATTAAATAATAATGGGGGCAGCTGGAGCTCGCAGCCGTTAATTCGAGGTGGATTCAGCGCCGCGCGTCACCAATCCGGGGGAAGCGGAACAATGGCGAGACGCCGTTTTGCATTCACACCTCGGGTGCATTAGCACAAGTGTCCATTCACACATGGAGGGCGGCGAGCGGGGGAAAAGTGGCGCAGAGTTTTACGCTTTTTTTTTTTTTTTTTCAAGGGGTTGACAATCTCACATCTGCGGCGGGATTGTCGTACTTTGCTCGGCTGATCATAATTGTGATGAGTGTTATTGTAAGGATACCTTCAGATAATGGCGCTGATTAGATTACAACCTGTTCCAGGCAACCGCCCAACTTCACACGTAATTCACCGAGCGAAAACCGCGGCCCTTAAAGGGAAACCGACCGCGACACCCGGCCTTGTGCTGAGGAGCAGGTTTACATTCACCGATCGCTCTGTCCTTCCCATATGGGGGGATATGGGGTCATCTCGGGGGGTTAGAGGGTTCTGTATAGGGAGATATTCCATTTTTTTTTAATCAGTTTTTTTCTATTGGTTGACCTTGATGGACTTGTGTCCTTTTTTTTTAAATTGGCTACATAATGATTGAGCTGTATAACAATGTAACTATAGAACAATGTAACTATATAACAATGTAACTATATAACAATGTAACTATATAACAATGTAACAACATAACAATGTAACAATGTAAAAATGTAACTACTTGAAGCGGTATTAAGCCCAAAGGCAAACATTTGAAATTTGAAAGAAACATCTTACGTGCGAAGGCTGCATTTGTTTTCTTGTTTAGGTTTCTCTTTTCTTTTTTCCCGGTGATCCAGCCAGCAAGTCTGTTGTTGGTTTTATTTCAAAAGCAGAAGCTGTCCAACAGACTGTATCGACATACAGGGATAAGACAAGCCATTTACCACTGTCAGGGGTGCTTAAGATGATCAGCTTTTATTCTGTGACTTCACTTGGGTTGGTGTCACCTGTTGCAGTAAAATATGGTGTCACACCAACCCCCCCCCCCCCCCCCCCAAAAAAAGAAAAAAAAAAAAAGAAAAGAGAAAAGAAATGTTTTCCGTTTTCTGAATGTACACCAAAGATAAAGCATGCGGGACTTCAGAAAATGCAGAAAAAAAAAAACACGCAATATAATAGAAATCTATAGGACTACAGCTTTAACTGCATGTAAAACCTATCAAAACACCCTTTATATTACACAGCCCCCACACCTCTGGACCCCTTTATATTACACCGCCCCCGCACTTCTGGACCCCTTTATTACACAGCCCCTGCACCTCTGGTTCCCTGTACATTACACAGGCCCCGCACCTCTGGACCCCTTTAAATTACACAGCCCCGCGCCACTGGACCCCTTTATAATACACAGCCCCTGCACCCCTGGACCCCTTTACATTACACAGCCCCCGCACCTCTGGTTCCCTTTACATTACACAGCCCCCGCACCTCTGGTTCCCTTTACATTACACAGCCCCCGCACCTCTGGTTCCCTTTACATTACACAGCCCCTGCACCTCTGGTTCCCTTTACATTACACAGCCCCTGCACCTCTGGTTCCCTTTACATTACACAGCCCCCGTACCTCTGGTTCCCTTTACATTACACAGCCCCCGCACCTCTGGTTCCCTTTACATTGCACAGCCCCCGCACCTCTAGTTCCCTTTACATTACACAGCCCCCGCACCTCTGGACCCCTTTACATTACGCATCCCCCCCACCTCTTGACCACTTTACATTACGCAGCCCCTGCACCTCTGGACCCCTTTACATTAAGCAGCCCCTGCACCTCTGGACCCCTTTACATTAAGCAGCCCCCGCACCTCTGGACCCTTTTACATTAAGCAGCCCCCCTGCACTGCTGGACCCCTTTACATTACACATCCCTCCTGCACCTCTGGACTCCTTTACGTTACACAGCCGCCGCACCGCTGGACCCCTTTACGTTACACAGCCCCCGCACTGCTGGACCCCTTTACGTTACACAGCCCCCGCACCTCTGGACCCCTTTACGTTACACAGCCCCCGCACCTCTGGACCCCTTTATGTTACACAGCCCCCGCACCTCTGGACCCCTTTATGTTACACAGCCCCTACCCTACCCCCCCCCACAGCTCTGCCCCCTCCTACCTTATTCATGCATGCAGAGCGGGAGACACAGGAGAGCGGAGCTGGAGGCAGAACGGGTCCTAACAACCAATCACCTGCTGGTTAACTTGGAAAGGTAACTCTGGCAACTCTCGCTGTGTCTGGCTCCCTGCTCCGCTCTGCTGTGTTAGTGAGGCAATCTGGCGGCCAGCCGTGGGTGTCACCCCTCTGGCGGGTGTCACTTGCCACTTCTAATGGCACCCCAATTGCGCTGTGATTTTGCCGTGATTGTCACATGGCGAATCGCATTGTGTGAAGCTGTCACCCAAAAGAAGCTCATGTTCCTCTTTGAGCGACAATCATAGTGCGTTGCAATTGCAGTGCGATTTACTGTGCGACAATCGCGGTCATTTCGCAGTGTGATTTGGGTGCCATTAAGAAGTAAGGTCATCGCAAATGCGCTCTGTGTTTTGCAGCGATTGGGAATCACAGGCAGCATTGCGGCGATTCCACCTGCGCTCAGCTGTGAATGGAGCCTCATTGTATTCAGTGCGCTATGAAACATTTATTATAGTGCAGCCAATTCTTATATGTTCTTATCTTTTATTTCCTTCTGTTTTCACCTGGTGATCCTTCCAGTAAGACCCCTTTCTTGGTGCGATTGCGGGGCGTTAGGAAATGTCCTGCAGGCAGCATCTTTGGGGCGATTTGGGAGAGCTGTATTTAGCGTTTTCCAAAACGCACTGCCCGTTGGAATGAATGGGCAGCGTTTCCGCAGCACCTGTAAAGCGCCGCAACATGGGCGTTTTTAACCCTTTCTTTGGGGTTAAAAGCACCCCACTAGCAGCCAAAAAAATGGCGCAAAAGCGCTGCTTAAACAGCGCTGATGCACCGTTAAAATGAGCGCTGGTTTAGCGTTAACGGCCAGCGCTCGCAGTGTGAAAAGGGTCGAACTGATTATAAGCTGGAGTTTGGCTTCGGTTTGTTAATGTATCTAAATCTGCTAGTCCACCTAACGCTCTACCTCCTCCCAGACTGACAATGCTGCTGTCTACTGTGCCCCCCCCCGGTGCTCCTTCCTCCAGAGTGGGATGGCGCTCTAATACAAGAGGTGTGTTACTGGTCAGAGCACCAGGTGAAAACAGAGGAGAGAAAAACCTGAAAAAAAAAACAGAAAACGAATGCAGCCGTCACATCTAATGATTGCTAATATGTGACATTTCTGGTATCGGGTTTAATACTGCTTGAAATCACACGGACGCCGTGACATGTAAAGTCAAGACTCTGAGGCCGTGATGGCCGAATCGAGGGTTTAATAACTTGCCTATCAGGTCAGGAAACGCGCATTTCCCAACTTCTAATCCCGCAGCGCTTGATAAAGAATCACAAAAATTACCGGAATTACATTTTACTAAATGACTGTGAACTGAAAATAGGAAAACGCGTTTCTGTAGATGGGGGAGGGTTTATTGTTGGGTGACAAAACATTGTGTGCAGTGGCTAGTTTTCTGCCTGCAAGTGGCATCAAAAAAACCACAAGACACGATGCCAGTTATCGGCTTTCGCTGGGCGGCTCACACCTGTACCGTGACGCTATTTATGCGCCCTTGTGACCTTCGTCAGGGACCTACAAGCCTCAGCTCACTCTGCAACTGGAAGCGCAGCTCACGCCTGTACCGTGGCGCCATCAGTATGCCCTTGCGACTTCCACTGGGGGAACTACAAGTCTAAGCACACTCTATCATGGAAGGGGTGGCTCACACCTGTACTGTGACGCCATATACACACCGTTGCAACCTCAGCCCGGGGGAACTACAAGTCTCAGCTCGCTCTGCAATGGTAAGGGCGGCTCACACTTGTATCGTGACACCATCGACACAGCCTTGTGACCTCCACCAGGGAACTACAACTCCCAGCTCGCTCTGTCATGGGAAGGGCGGCTCACACCTGTACCGTGACGCCATCTACACACCGTTGCAACCTAAACCAGGGAACTACAAGTCTCAGCTCGCTCTGCAATGGTAAGGGTGGCTCACACCTCTACCGTGATGCCACCGGTGAGCCATTGTGACCTCCACCAGGGAACTGCAACTGCCAGCTCGCTCTGTCACGGGAAGGGCTGCTCACACCTGTACTGTGACGCCATCTACACACCATTGCAACCTCAGCTCGGGGAACTACAAGTCTCAGTTTGCTCTGCAATGGTAAGGGTGGCTCACACCTCTACCGTGATGCCACCGGTGAGCCATTGTGACCTCCACCAGGGAACTGCAACTCCCAGCTGGCTCTGTCATGGGATGGGCTGCTCACACCTGTACCGTGACGCCATCTACACACTGTTGCAACCTCAGCTCGGGGAACTACAAGTCTCAGCTCGCTCTACAATGGTAAGGGTGGCTCACACCTCTACCGTGATGCCACCGGTGAGCCATTGTGAGCTCCACCAGGGAACTACAACTCCCAGTTCACTCTGTCACAGGAGGGGTGGCTCACACCTCTACCGTGATGCCATCTACACACCGTTGCAACCTCAGCCCGGGGAACTACAAGTCTCAGCTCGCTCTGCAATGGTAAGGGTGGCTCACACCTGTACCGTGATGCCACCGGTGAGCCATTGTGACCTCCACCAGGGAACTGCAACTGCCAGCTCGCTCTGTCACGGGAAGGGCTGCTCACACCTGTACTGTGACGCCATCTACACACCATTGCAACCTCAGCTCGGGGAACTACAAGTCTCAGCTTGCTCTGCAATGGTAAGGGTGGCTCACACCTCTACCGTGATGCCACCGGTGAGCCATTGTGACCTCCACCAGGGAACTGCAACTCCCAGCTGGCTCTGTCATGGGATGGGCTGCTCACACCTGTACCGTGACGCCATCTACACACTGTTGCAACCTCAGCTCGGGGAACTACAAGTCTCAGCTCGCTCTACAATGGTAAGGGTGGCTCACACCTCTACCGTGATGCCACCGGTGAGCCATTGTGAGCTCCACCAGGGAACTACAACTCCCAGTTCGCTCTGTCACAGGAGGGGTGGCTCACACCTCTACCGTGATGCCATCTACACACCGTTGCAACCTCAGCCCGGGGAACTACAAGTCTCAGCTTGCTCTGCAATGGTAAGGGTGGCTCACACCTCTACCGTGATGCCACTGGTGAGCCATTGCAACCTCCATCAGGGAATTACATCTCTCAGCTCGGTGAGATTGAGCAAGAACATCATCTACGCAACCTTGCGACCCCCACCACTGCAGACAACTCTCAGCTCGCTCTGTCACAGAAAGGGTGGCTCACAGCTGTACCGTGACTCCACCAGTGAGCCATTGCGACCTCCACCAGGGAACTACAACTCTCAGCTTGGTGAGATGGCGCAAGGACACCATCTACGCAACCTTGCATCCTCCACCAGGAAACTAAAACTCTCAGTTCGCTGCGTCACGGAAAGGGCGGCTCACACCTGTACCGTGATGCCATCTACACAACATTGCAACCTCAACCGGGAAACTACAAGTCTCAGCTTGCTCTGCAATGGTAAGGGCAGCTCACACCTGTACCGTGATGCCACCGGTGAGGCATTGCAACCTTCATCAGGGAATTCATCAGGGACGCCATCTACGCAACCCTTTTGGATGCCACCAGAAAACTGCAACTTTCAGCTCACTCTGTCACGGGAAGGGCGGCTCACACCTGTACTGTGACGCCACCAGTGAGCCATTGCGACCTCCACCAGGGAACTACAAGTCTCAGCTTGGTAAGATGGCGCAAGGACGCCATCTACGCAACCTTGCGTCCTCCTCCAGGAGACTACAACTCTCAGCTCGCTCCATCACAGGAAGGGCGGCTCACATTCTACAAACCTGGAACAGCGGCATTTGCGGATATTTTCAGGTACGCTCGCTGCAAAACACAACTAAGAGGATAAAAAGACGGAACACAAAGCCCGCCTCCGCCTCGGCGCCTCCGCAGATCAGAGCGACCTTCGCCGATTGCGCGGTCGTTAAGGTCTCGGATTAATGGCGGCACTAATTGCTCCAACCAAAGTCTAATTTACATTGTTTCAGCGAGGTTAAAAAGAAGCGACTTTTTGTAGAACGGGAAAGAGTCTTATTTATTCCTCGACGCAACGATGACAATCGCGTTTGAAGGCGGAAATTCGATTTAATGAGATTCACCAACAAGATCTTTCTAAAAAAGTAACAACAATATTTCCCCCGCCGACATTAAAGCGCGGCTCATTAGACCAAGACAAGCGCGGTGTGAAAAGACAGAGCGCACTTCAATCGGCCCCGGTATCTGCATGTTAATGAATTGTCTGCGGACGAGAACTGTCATAAAAAGTGCGCGGCGAGGAAACAAAAAACCGCACAATGTTAAATCAAAGAATCGGCGACCTGACGTGGGAGCCAACGTGCCGCACAAAAGGAGGAACACTCCGGATAAACTCTTCTCGGAGACACAACGGGTTTGTTTTTTGTTTTTTTGTTTTTTGCACATTCTCCGGCGTTCGCAGCCTGTCAGCGCCGCCGTGTCAAACACTTTTAACTGGTATCAGACAGATCGCACTGAGCGCACAGCCGGTGTCACCCCCTCTGATCAGACACACGGCGAGGCCTGAGCGTCGGGCAGGGGGGGGGGGAACGCGGCCCGTCATAAAACGGCTCATTCACTCCTTTTGGGCTGCCAGCGAGGCAGGTGTGACGTGTGAAAGGAAGCAGTCAGTCCATAATGACCCCCATTCTCCGGCACTAGAATCGCCCATTGTGCCGCCGCACACAAAGTGGCCATTCTACCTTTACAGCGCACAGGAAGTGCCGCCTCGCCGCAGACCACTCTCAAAGCCCACTTTCATTCTCTGGAGGGAGAAGCTGGAGGTTTCTCTGCGTCATTGTCATCCTCCTCCACAACGGGGTGCCACCTGGCTCCTGGTGCTCCCATGGTGGACCCCCCAATTCCCAGGATACTCCTCATATTGTACTCTATGGGGTCTTCTGATTAAAGAGGAACTGCTAAATGTCCTTAAAGCCCAACTTCGGGATTTTTTTAGGATAAAAGGTAAACTAAAAGCTGCAATATTCACCTCCATTCCAACGCTGCCCTCCCACCTGCAAATGTACAGCACTGCTCATCCACCCCACTTCCTGTGATCCCAGGGTTTCAGAGCCACACCCCCTGGGACTGCAGTCCCCAGTGATGGGGGTGTGTCTGACCCGAGATGAGAGGGGGGCGTGTCTGACCACAGAGATAGAGGGTGTCTGACCAGAGAAGTGGCGTGCCTGACACGTTGCAGGACTTATTCTTATTGGATGGCCCTGAACTCAGAATATGGAGGATATTCACACATCTGTGACTTCAGTTGGCCTCCCGCTACATCTGCAGACCAGAAGAACCTGGAAGATGGGGCTCGGAATTGGAGGCCATGGGGGCACCCCAAATTATTCTTGATTCAGGACCACTGAGGTTCCTCTTTTTGAGGGGTGATCACCATCCCAGCCAGAGGAGGATGCAGGAAGCAGACTCATGGGACCCCAAATGGGGGAAGCAGACCCATGGAATCCCAAATGCAAGAAGCAGACCCATGGGAGCCCAAATGCAAGAAGCAGACCCGTGGGAGCCCAAATGCAAGAAGCAGACCCGTGGGAGCCCAAATGCAAGAAGCAGACCCGTGGGAGCCCAAATGCAAGAAGCAGACCCGTGGGAGCCCAAATGCTGGAAGCAGACCCGTGGGAGCCCAAATGCTGGAAGCAGACCCATGGGAGCCCAAATGCTGGAAGCAGACCCATGGGAGCCCAAATGCTGGAAGCAGACCCATGGGAGCCCAAATGCTGGAAGCGGACCCATGGGAGCCCAAATTCTGGAAGCGGACCCATGGGAGCCCAAATTCTGGAAGCGGACCCATGGGAGCCCAAATGCAGAGAACAGACCCAAAGCTGAATAAGGAGCATGGGCTACTTTTTCGGCTTTGTGGCACATTGAATTGAATTGGCCGCCTTTAGGTGTGTAGTGCAACAACCCACGGCAAAATGCACCTATGTGCGGCACCTGGTGGTGCTTGTCATAGTACGAATTGGGGTCTCAACCATTGTCTACCATTGCCTTTACCGAGAGAAGGACCCTCGGAGGGGGGAGCTGCATCCATCAGATTGTATTAGGGGCGGAGTTGAGGCGTTCGGCGTAGATCCATCAATCTGTATCTACAAAATGCAGACATTTTTTTTATTTTATTTTTTAATGCCCCCTCATCACCTTGAACCTGAAACAATATGACACCCCCCCCCCCCCCCCCGCCCCCAACTTCACTCGCCAGCCTGTGGCCCCTTATAAATAAAGATTTATAATAATGAATGCGTTCGGCTCTAGAAGACTTTTTGGCTGATTTCCGATCGATGGCGCCCGGCAGGACGCGGAAATAGAGAACGGGCGCCATTGTCCACACCTGTAGCCATAACTCAGGAGGATAATGTCCACGCTGGGCACTTTTATTCCGCTTCCTTCCTCTCATTTGCTTACAATGTCCTTCTGCGATCATCAGTCGCACATAATAGATGTTCCCGGGGGCCGGGGGAGGGGGGAAATAAAGGAAATTAAAGTCATCATAAAAATTGCTTTCGATAAGGAGAGGTGAAAGGAGCAGTTTTCGCACTTTCTTTTTTTTTTTTTTGCCGCTTACTGTAAATTTCCCCCCGTTTTTACGCTCCTCGCCCCACGTCCTCCATTAAGTCTCATCATCCATATTTCATCCCATTCTTCAGAATCGCAGCGGACGCCAGCGCTGCTCACCTACAACCGCCCTGCCAGGGAAGCTTTGATGTTGCGGTATGGAGGCTGCGAAAGAGAAGAGAAGTGGTGAAAACGAATGGAACATGAATGTGGGACCCCACGGCGTTGCAGTACTCTCGGTGTCACCAATGCGACACGCGTGTCACCGAGTGTCGGGGATAACCCTTCACTGTGCCGGGCGCAACGTTCCAGCGGATCCTCCAGAGATACAAATCCCCCCCCCCCCCGAGGAACAATCGGCAATCAATAAATGGGAGAAGAACCAATAAAAATAAATCGGACGGATCGGATCGCTCCACCTCCCCCACACACAAGAAGAAACGCTGAATCGTGGCGTCGGCTTAAGAACGGTCAGCGAAAGATTTTTTCATTGACAAGCGCCATATTTATTCAATATTTTTCATTGCATGAACGACCTTTTGCTTTTTTGGGCGCATTTTCGCACAACTCGCATTGAAATAAATGGGGACGCCCTACGTGTGACAAAGGCGGGAAAAGAAGGTTTTTGAGCCTGGTGCGTTTTTTTTTTTTTTTTTTTTATATTTTTTTTTTGGGCCAGGCGTTTTCGTCCGCATCTGTTGCGCATTTTTTGCGCACTGAATCTGTTGGCCGTGTTTGGGGTGCAATTAACAATGAGTAGCACCACAAATGCAATGCAGGGGTTTTTTTTTGCTTTTTTTTTTTTGCGTGTTTCATAAACACGTGGCAAAAACCTGCGATTTTGTGTGTGCATTTAAAAAAAAAAGCACCAGGTGTGACTGGAGCTTTCTAACCATCCAAAAGCAAATACAAAACCCAAAACCGCTGTATACGGCCGCTTGGCGGTCCTCGGGGCTCATTCACACCAGTGAACACACATGCACATAATGTGCATTACAGGCAAAGTGTCAATGCGCGCCGTGCATGCGCACTATAATACTTTGTTACAATACAGCACAATGCTTTTTTTTTTTTTTTTATAACTTTATTCAAATGACATTTCATATTACTTTCTGTGCAGCATTGTAGCGTTGCCATATCTTGCAAGGCATTGCGTCGCGATACAATGTGCGTGTGCCTAGTTTATCACAACGCACACAACCGCAGCGCATTGGAGTGAATAGGCTTTGTGCGTCTTCTTTGCCTCGGGACTGCGCTGGACAAGCGGGGACCAATCGGGTCTGCCCAATGGGGGGCGCTGCGAATGAGCCTCTAGATGCGATGACTCCATTCATTTCTTATAAGCGTATTTCTCCCCTGCCCCCTTCCCGTTTAGTTTCACCTGGTGAACCTCCCAGTAGGGCTTCGATCACATCTGCGCATTTCCTAAACGCACAACAATACACACAATAATGGTGCGTTTCGCTGCCTGTTTCAGAAACGTACCGATAACACGCTGCAATTGCGGATTGTACTTGCTGTGCCATAAAGACCCCTTTCGCACTGGGGCCGCCGAGCGGCAGCGGTACAGCGCAGTTCGTTTTTAGCGGTGCTTTACTGTTGTGTAAGCGACGCTTTTCGGCCAATAGCCGCCAAAGAATGGGTTAAAAGCACTCATGTTGTGGCGCTTCTGAAACGCTTTTCAGGCACTTCGGCAGCGCCACCCATTCGTTTCAATGGGCAGGGGCATTTTGGCAGCGCTCCAAAACTGCCCCAAAGGTGCTTGCCTGCAGGACTTTTCCTAACGTCCCACAAAGCGCACCGCCCCAGTGTGAAAAGTCACACTGAAATGAATGGGAGGCGGTTTTCAGGCATCATTTTTTGCGCTAAAACACCTGAAAACCGCCTCAGTGGGAAAGGGGTCTAATTGTGGCATCCTAAGCAGGAGCACATTTTGCCAGGCGTTTGTCACGTGGCCAAAACGAGCTACAAAATACACCAAAACGCGCACTGAAATACCGCCCAATGCTCTGTGACCATAAAAAGGGTTCTGGAGCTACTTTGGGAGGTTTTCGCACGTAGGTCAGCCCATTGAAGTGAACACCAGCACGTGAAACGCAAACTGAACGGACGTTCCCACCAGTTGCCGGGACAAGATCACCCACTGCCCAGGGCAAAGATGCAAATTGTACCCCCCTCCCTCTTCATTAGGTGCGAGCTTATGAGGAGCAGAGGGAGAGAGAGCACCTCCTTCCCGGCTCTTCCCTCCTCTCCTTGCCGCTTCCAGCACTGAGCTGAGTAGATCTAGGAATAGTTGTGGGATTTTTAAGGTGCATGTAAAATTATACATTTTATTTAAACCAATGATAAAAAAAATGGTTTAAAAACAATTCCACAACAAGCACATAAAGTACAATCCTTATGGATACAGCAGATTTGATGGAGTTTCCAACATGTTTCGCCCCCCAA
The DNA here is from genome assembly GCF_037356315.1 of Lithobates pipiens. Lineage (NCBI taxonomy): Eukaryota > Metazoa > Chordata > Amphibia > Anura > Ranidae > Lithobates > Lithobates pipiens. Next base: position 22,744,966 of record NW_027507786.1, on the reverse strand, counting down.
TCTGGGCTTCCTCAGGGGATGCTGTCCACTTGGAGCACAAGCCTTCCCAGGATTTGAGACCAATGTGTACACCATCAATGATGATTTAAAGAGTCTACAACCACCATGACAAGCCAAAGGCCTGCAGGGGACCATAGGAGGCATTTAGGGAACAGAAAGAACGGTCTTGCAAAAATGTAGAACACTCTGGAGTTTGGGGGATCGTCGAGTGTAACCGGAGAGGGGGTGATCGCCGAGTGTAACTGGGGGGGGGGGGGGTGATCGTCGAGTGTAACCAGAGAGGGGGATCGCCGAATGTAACCGGAAAATGGGTGGGGGAGGGGGGAAGTCGCAGAGTGTAACCGGGGTGGGGGGGGATCGCCAAGTGTAAATGGAGAGGGGGGGGGATTGACGAGTGAAACCGGAGAGGGGGGATCGCCAAGTGTAACCGGGGTGGTGGGGATCGCCGAGTGTAACCGGGGGGGGGGGGGGGGGTTGATGAGTGTAACCAGAGAGGGGGGATTGACGAGTGTAATCGGAAATGGGGGGAGGGGTGAAACCGGGGGGGGGGGAGTCACTGAGTGTAACCGGAGAGGGGGGGATCTGGCCAGCTGTAAACTAGAGAAAATCCTCGGAGGAAAGAAGGATTTTGCACTTTTATATAGGAGGAGTCCTGTGCCAACAACACGTCCCCCAGAGCCAATCCTCTGCCTGCTTCACCAAACCAGGGACAGCCTTGGATAATGACCCCCCCGGGGCCCATGTCAGATTATGGCTCCCTGGGGCCCCGGGCTCTTGGCTTGGCCGGGGAATATTAAGGATAATGTATAACTGAAAGTAACCCGAGATCTCCACCGGGCACCGAGGAATTCCCCCCGAGAAGCCGGGAAGCTGACGCGTTTTATCACGGCAGCAGTGATAAGCCTCTGCAAGTTCTAGAATAAAGTCTGAGATGAGCACAGCGATCCAAGAAGAGTGGGGCCCCTGCATGTCACCTGGGGGCCCCAAATTACATCTGCAAAGGTGCCAACAATCCCGGGACTCAGCTGGAGGATCCCGGATACTTCACACAAAACTGATCAAGCGGAGAGCGTCCGCAGAGGATAATATACGATTGTTCAACATTGATGTCCAATCTGTCCAATCAGAGTCCAGCATGCCAAAGCCAGATCCATAAATCATCATTTCTGATTGGCTGCCGGGTTCTGCTCTGCCCAGATTGCAGTCACTTTTTATTAAAGAGGACCTGTCATCACAGATCGCTTTTCATGTTCAGAGCAGAATTGTATATATATATATTCATTAATAATTGATATATGTAAAGAGGACCTGTCATGAGATATAAGTGGTCAGGTGACATGCAGCATGCTGGGTAATGTCAGTGTGATCCTTCCAGTTCTCAGAGATCACAGGACCGCCCCCCCCCCCCCCCCGGCAAAGCCTTCATCTGCTTCCCTATAATACTATTAAAGAGACCCTGTCACTGGACCATTCATTTCACTGCCACTCACATTTATTCATGTGATTTCCCTGGGAAGATCCCCCTTTCTGTAGACATCTGAAAGGCCAGCGGCTCCGTCCCCCCCCCCCCCAGAGTGCGCGCGCATTTCCACACATTTCATTTCAATGGGCTTCCCTAAACGCCGAAAAACACGCAAGAGAACTCCCTGACCACTTTGCAAAGTCACGCATCAGTGACGCGTGGCATAGACGTGTGCGTTAGCAAGTGCATGGAGGTGCCATTAGGGAAGGGCAAAGAAGATGCTGTACTTTTTTCAAGCTTCAAGTGCCATTGCACGCAGGTAATGAAGGTCACCGTCCAAATGATGGAAGTCTGAGTATCGCAGTGCTTCAAATCTCTCAGGTGTGAATAATGCATGAGCCTGCCGCTAGAGCGCCGCCCTGCTGGAAGAGATGTCAGCAGCCCCAGCAGGCTCAGAACTGTCACTCAAGTCACCCTCTATATAGTATTCCCCTCCCATCCTCCCTAGGTGGGTGGTGTGGAGTGGTAATGCGGGGGGAGGCGGAGGAGCTGGGCCATCACAGACAGTAATTAGACAGTCCCAGAAGAGAGCACTATGACATGCCAAAGGGAGGGGCTTGGCTAGGGATACACCTCTTTCTGGGGGTTGAGGTGCACAGCAAGAAAGCAAACACTGCAAGGAAGAATTTTCCATATGGGATCTTTACGTGTTTTTTTACATTGGTGACATTGGTGACAGGGTCTCTTTAATCCTCTAAATTTCTTACCCACCATAGGATGAGCTCAGATCTCTTATTACCGGGAAAACCTTTCGAAGAGTTTTTTTTGTTTGTTTTCCTTCTTTTGAAGTGCATCTTAGTTATATAGTTACATTGTTATATATTTATAGTTATATAGTTGCATTTGATTGAACTGGATGGACTTGTATCTTTTTTCAACCAGAATAATTATCTAAGTTTATATTGTTTTATTAAATTTATTATAGAGTTTTATTGTTACATAGTTCATTTTGGTGATTTGACGAGCATCGGAATCTCCATCTGTATCATAAGACTGAAGCGAGTGTCCAAATCATCATTTGAGGTGAATTCTCGCATTTGGTGGAGAATGCGGGGAAAGATTTGGAGACTCTCCATCTATATCGTCTCTGGTCGGCTGATGCCCCACGTCATTTCTTTTGATGCGATATTTTTTTTTTTTTTTTTTTATTTTTTTTTTATATATATATATAATAATTTTCTTTTTTTTTTCTTACTCCTCTGTTTAGTATTTTTGTCACTGAAAGCATGCTGGGGTTTGTAGTCCTCCAACTTGCTCACTGTAGTGGTGCGCCCAGCAGCGTGAAGTGTTAGCAGCGCGTCTCGTTTTGAGGAGTTCTGTTATGATGTCTCCAGGGTCAAGTGAGGATTCCTTTTGGACCTTTTTGTAGTCGGTGTAGAACTCCCACCTATTGGCTGCATATCCTTCGCCATCCCATAATTCCACACATCAGGCTTTTCCTCCATTCTCTGAAGCTTTTAATGAGTGGAATGTGGCCGCCATTGCTGACATTGGTGTGCCTTCACTGGCTGCATGCTTGTTCTGGGCCTGTGACTCAGACAGCATTGAATCCAGAGAAGGCCAGGCAGGCAGTGCCGGGACAAGGACATCTGGAGCCCAGGGTGAACATGCCATACCCCCCCCCCCCCCAAAGATGAATGAGCATTATGTGTCAGCAAACATGGTCCTACCACCCAAAAGAGGTTTCCTCCTAAGCATAAATCCCCCCTCCTCCCAGTACAAATCCACCCCCTTCTGAAATCCCCCCTCCCAGCACAAAGCTCAAATGCTCCCCCCGCCCCCCCCCCAAAAAAAATCACTCCTGCTAGCGAAAATCCGCTACCCCTATCATTTATTCTACTAGTACACCTCTCCCCCTCCACTCTGAATCCCACCTTCTCAGCACAATTCTTTGCCCCCCCCATCCCCCAAATCCCCCCCCCAGTTCAAATGCCCCTTCCCACCCAAAAAATCACTCCTAGCACAAATCCTCCAAATCCCTCCTCCTAGTACACATCTTCTCTCCCCCCCATCCCCCAAATCCGCCCAGTTTAAATGCCCCTTCCCACACAAAAAAATTTACTCCAAGCACGAATCTTCCAAATTTCCCCTCCTAGTACACCCCCCCCCCCTCCCCTCCAAATCCCACCCTCTCAGCACAATTCTTTGCCCTCCCATCCCCCAAATCCACCAAGTTCAAATGCCCCTTCCCACCCCAAAAAAAATCACTCCTAGCACAAATCTTCCACCCCTAAAATTTCCCCTCCTAGTACACATCTTCTTCCCCTCCAACAAAAATCACTCCTAGCACAAATCCTCTACCTTTAAAATGTCCCCCCCCATCCACCCTCCTAGCAAAAATTTGTCTCCCCCCTCCTGAAACAGATCTCCCTAAATCACCACCCTCCAAATTTTCCCTCCTAAAATACTTTTTCTCTGCCACCCCCCAAATTTCCCCTTTCAACGCAAATCCCCTCTCCAATCTCCTTGAGGCACCCCCCACCCCACATGCTACCACAGTGCCCAGGGCAGCCATCCCTCCTGCCCTCCCCTTGTCCCAGCCCCGCAGGCACATGGAATTTTTATGGTCGGCAAATGGTTACTTTTATTTTATTTTTTTTAATTGTCTTCGGGAATATTAGAAACATTATCTCAATTTATCACCCAATCAGAATCAATGAGATTCATTAACACAAAGCAGGAGGAAGTTCATCCAAATTAGTTCCACCGTCTCAGGCTCTTCCCGGCAAGACGCAACGATGGCGGGACGGTCCTGGAGATTGAGGGAATATTCCACATCACACTGAGCCATGGTATAGGGTGGCGCTATATAAATCATTATTAATTATAATAATATTAATACATTTTCCTCCCGTAAACCGCGGTGGCACCTCATCGTTTTCTGGCGCCTCCCGCAGGTACAATTTCCAGCGCATTGTGTGTTCCTCATGCTGGGCCTCCTCCAAGGATGGACCTGACCTTTTGTAAAGAATACGCGCCATCCTCTGACGCGGGGGGGTCGGCTACGCCCCCTGGTGCACTTTGCAGAAAATGTCAGCGACAAACCCATTATTTTTCGATTTTCAAAGCCATCTCGGGGCTTCTTAGGGACGGAGAAAATGCATTTCGCCTCCAAATCGCCCGTCACCTTTATAAGCTACCAATTTATGTGGGCCAAAAGACAACGCGGCGCTGCCCCCGCCCAGGCCGCAATTTGTGAAATTGTATGGGGGAGGCGTGCAGCCACACCGCGAGGAATTCTTTGTCTAAACACGGAGCAGATAAGGCGCATTCCAGCAGGGCGCAGAGGTTGCACAATTCGCCGTTCTCTGCCAGTGAATGCGCGGCTCCACGCTCTGATGACGTCGCTGCGCACTGCGAGTCGCCTGCCAGGAGGTTCGGATACGATTGATGTTCAGTCATTGATGAACAGACTGAATCTGATACAATAAATGCAGGAAATGGATACAAAGTATCGTCAGGTCGCACGCTCCGCCCAGAACTGCGATTACAATGTTCGCCCAAAGCCGCGCCTTCTCGTTCTCCTTTACACCTTTCTATAGGAATATAAATTCGGACAAATTTTGGGATATTTGAAGATGTAATGTATCCGAATCTCTAAATGAAATGGTAACAAATTTCATTTTCAAATTTGTTTAATTTCATATATTCTTGTGTTTTTTTTTTAATAAAGGAATTGTCAAAAACTTACGTATTGTGGTTTTTATTTACTTTTTACACTTTTTTTGGGGGGGTGAGTGGATAGGGGTACTATGTAGCCCATAATCATTCATGTAGGGGAGGGGCCAGGATGGGGGGGGCTTCCAGGATCCGATAAGTCCCCTGCCCCCAGACCCCCACAATCACTGGCCAGGGTTGTGGGGAGGAGGCCCTTGCCCCCATCAACAAAGCACCCGTACACGTTGAGGGCATGGGACCTGGTATGGTTCGGGGGGGGGGGGGGGCTTGCTCATCCCTCTCCCCCAATTTCCTGACCACCTGCCGGGCTGTGTGCTCAGATACGGGTCTGGCATGGATTTTGGGGGGGGGACCCCATGCCGTTTAAAAAATAATAATAATTAGTGTTGTGTTTTTTTTTTTTATTCACTTTATACACTTTTTTTTTCATGAATGGGTAGGGATATGTGCTGTGTACCCCTACTCATTCACATTGGGAAGGGGCTGAGATCTGATAAGTCCTTCGCCTGTGGACCCCCCACAACCAATGGGCAGGGTTATGAGGAAAAGGCCCTTATACCCATCAACATGGGGACAAGGGGATTTGGGCCGGGAGGGGGCAGAGCCTCAAAGCACCCCCCTATGTGGTCTGGTATGGTTCAGGAGGGGGGAGTGTTGGTTTGCCCCCCCCCCCATTCCTAGCCTGCCAATTGTCCGGGAATTGGAGGGAGTGTCCGGGAATTGGAGGGAGTGTCCGGGAATTGGAGGGAGTGTCCGGGAATTGGAGGGAGTGTCCGGGAATTGGAGGGAGTGTCCGGGAATTGGAGGGAGTGTCCGGGATTTGGAGGGGCTGTCTCTGATTTGGAGGGGCTGTCTCTGATTTGGAGGGGCTGTCTCTGATTTGGAGGGGCTGTCTCTGATTTGGAGGGGCTGTCTCTGATTTGGAGGGCTGTCTCTGATTGATTGGAGGGGCTGTCTCGCATTGGGAGGGGCTGTCTCGCATTGGGAGGGGCTGTCTCTGATTTGGAGGGGCTGTCTCTGATTTGGAGGGGCTGTCTCTGATTTGGAGGGGCTGTCTCTGATTTGGAGGGGCTGTCTCTGATTTGGAGGGGCTGTCTCTGATTTGGAGGGCTGTCTCTGATTGATTGGGAGGGGCTGTCTCGCATTGGGAGGGGCTGTCTCTGATTTGGAGGGCTGTCTCTGATTTGGAGGGGCTGTCTCTGATTTGGAGGGGCTGTCTCTGATTTGGAGGGGCTGTCTCTGATTTGGAGGGGCTGTCTCTGATTTGGAGGGGCTGTCTCTGATTTGGAGGGCTGTCTCTGATTGATTGGGAGGGGCTGTCTCGCATTTGGAGGGGCTGTCTCTGATTTGGAGGGGCTGTCTCTGATTTGGAGGGGCTGTCTCTGATTTGGAGGGGCTGTCTCTGATTTGGAGGGCTGTCTCTGATTGATTGGGAGGGGCTGTCTCTGATTTGGAGGGGCTGTCTCTGATTTGGAGGGGCTGTCTCTGATTTGGAGGGGCTGTCTCTGATTTGGAGGGGCTGTCTCTGATTTGGAGGGGCTGTCTCTGATTTGGAGGGCTGTCTCTGATTGATTGGGAGGGGCTGTCTCGCATTGGGAGGGGCTGTCTCGCATTGGGAGGGAGTGTCCCTGATTTGGAACAAAGTCCCCTCTGTCCCCATTGCTCCTCATTGGCCCCTCATGTTGCTTTGATCTATATAATTGTATATAAAATGTATATGGAGCTTTTTTATGTTTTTTGCCGCGTTCCAGTACAGTTCAGTGCAGCATGTTCTACTTTTTTTTCCTCCGCACTGGTGTGAACTAGGCCAGTGGAGCCCATGTAACCTACTGTCCTTGCGTTCTTGATGCAGAAAAAAACGCACTGCACTTGGTGTGAACTGGCCCTTGATCCTCTCCCTTCCCCCCTTCTGGTTATACCGGCTCCTCTCCTGGACTGAAACGGCTTCCTCTGATTTCACCGCACACTGTGAGCTTCTCACCATGTGCACTAGAAGCTGCAGCAAGTCAGATAGAGCCCCGCCCCCATTTCCTGGCTGGAGGACGTCCAGCATCATCTCTTTCCTCGCCAGCCTGACTATCCCTGGCCCCGCCCCTTTCATTTATTGGATTTCAGTTCTGTTCAATCATGGAGGCTCAGCGTCACATGTGGGCGTTACCGATGCAAATACACCCTGACTAGGAACGCCCACTCCTCCAGACTCCCACCCATTAAGACATTTTGATATTTACATAACTCCTCCCACTGTTTGCATCAGGCCTGAGGGCCCTGGAGAGGAGTACTGAGGCCGGGGGGGCTGTTATCAGGAAGCGATGTACCGCCCCCTGCTGCCCCCTCCCCCACCTCCAGCCACGATCTGCCTGCATTGCATAGAGAAGCACAGAGACCCGGTGATGACATCACTAGGTATGAATAAAGGTATATAATGAATATGAAAAAAGGTTTTATGTAGCCTGGTAATGACGGGGGGGGGGGTCGTTGGGTGGAACCAGCGAAGGCAAAATATAAGTTGATTGGACGCCGCTCGTGTGATTTCCATTGCGACTCCTCAGTGCAACTTGATGGCACGTTGAGGCCACGTTTCCATTAGTGCGACTTGTCATGTGACTTGGGGCTGCAGGGTCGCATGACAAGTCGTACCCCATCATTTCCAATGATAACCATTCATATCTGTGCGACTTCAAAGTATTCCCTGCACTACTTTAGTCCGACTTTTAATGCAACTTGAGGTCCCGAGACCTGAAGATTACACAGGCGCTGCTTCAAGCCGCCTCAAAATCATGGCAAAATCGGGCGACTTTCAGGTCGCAATAGTGGAAACCTAGGCTGATGCAATTTTTTTTGCAACTTTGGCTTGGAAAATGTGTCCTCTACAAAGTCGCACGCGAGTCGCATGTATATCATTCAGGTGCAACTTTTGAGGGTTTGCATTGAAGTCTATAGGCCCTCAATCGCATCAAAGTAGTTCAGAAAGTTTCTGCGACCTTAAGTCACACAGACGTGAGCGGTACTCATTGGAAACATGGAGGGGGTGCGACTTGTCGTGCGACTCGGAGGTCCGAAGTGTGACTGGGGCCCGAATGTAATGCTTAGGGTGGGGAATTCCTGGGGCGGATTCCGGCTCCCCGTTGGCAGAGCCGCGTTCTCGGAGCGGATG